>NC_140167.1:60306152-60343652 GCF_963971535.1 Notolepis coatsorum
TGCAGTAGTCCTCCACCTGATGGAATTCATAGATTTAATCAACAAACTGTCAAATTGTTTCCCAAAGTTCATCTTTAAATGTTTTTAGTGCACTGCTTACCAGAGAAGGTGCTTATTATTTCTCAGCATGGGGAAAATATCCATACAAAAAGACCAACAATATCTTGGTTGACTACAAATAGTAGTACTTACTTACTAGTAGTTAATGTTATTAGTAGACTATGAGGCAGCAGCCCTAGTAGTTATTAGTAGACTATAAGGCACTCAACAGTCAACACTTTGATGAACATTTTTTTTTTTTTTTTTTTTTTTACTTTATTTTTTAGCGTTTATCGCTTTTCTGGTCAAGCATGACCGACAGAAACAGGTTGAAATGGGATGTAGAGCAGGGGAAGACATTCTGAGAAATGACGGCGGGTCCGGGAATCGAACTCGTGTACCCCAGATCCGTGACGAGCACGGTTTTCCCCGACGCAGAAATAGCGCCGAGATATGCGGTGAGCTACGGGAGCTCCCCTGATGAACATTGTTACTCAGCTGATAGAGTTGTACCCTTCCTGCTGTCTTGTTGTACAAAACTTTGCTTTGGATAAAAGCGTCAGCTAAATGACAAAATGTAAATGAGGCAGCAGCCCTAGTCGGGACGCACCGACTGTCTGTGGATGGGTGTAAAGTTTTCAAAATCTCTTTCTAGTCACAAAGTATGCAGACAAGTTGAATGCAGTCATTCCTAGATTGGTGCATTACATTAGGTTGCTTTCTTTTATTTGAATAGTACATCATATTGGATTATGTAGATGTTCAGGTATTACATACATTGCATTAATTTACAATGCTATTAGAATGGATACATACATGGATTAGATTACATTATAATTGCATACTCTGTTTTGTGGTAGTCAATATGGCATCCTGTAGGCCCGTTTCAAACATAAACATTTAAAATTGGTCCATTTCCTGTTGTCGGACAGTTTTATATACTCCTTGTTACAGTGTTTGTTAAATACAATAGCTGACAGGATAATAGGCTAAACCAGGGACACGGTTGTTCTCTAGCAACGCAATGCCATTGAAAAGTTCTATTGGCGGGTTTGCCAAACTGTTCTTGTATAATCCATGGAGTGTCCTGGAGTGGTGAATGACCCCAGCCAGAGGCCCACTGTGGCAGATGGACCTGTTGGCCACCAGTATCCACCCTGGAGCCGAGCTGGAGGAGCCGGCCTGGCTGGCAGGGTCCCGAGTCTATTTCTGGGTTACTAGATCACTTCACGCTGGGCACATTATGCGTGAAGGATGGAGAGGGGGTGGATGGTACAGGAGGCAGAGCTGGATGATGCAGGATTCCCCTTGTGACCTGAAACAGATCCCAGGTTGTTTACTACGCCTCAGTTGGCAGCATCGCAGGGTGTAGTAGGCAGGTTTACTACGGCTAGGTTGGTGTTGGACAGCCAAGTGGCAGGCTACGATTTTAACTCAAGAACAGCTTCTTCCCCTCAGCTGTCATCTCTCTGAACCCTGTACCACGGTGACAGCCCCACCCCCATACCATAGAAACTCTGAACTCCAGTGCCTATACTCTTGGCTCTGTTACCCATACTGTACACTCTGTTGCCTATACTCAATTTATACCTGCCTACTGCCTTCACTGTCTACAACTGCCTTATACTGTAATCATAACTACCTACCTCAAACTATAGTCTACCCATATAACTCTGTATGATTGATAGCCTGTACAATAATGCTGTATACCATATTTATATTTACCGTATATAGGCCTATATTTATCCACATGTGTCTGAATATACTTTAATTATTTTAATATTTATATACCTGCATATAACGCATATAATTCTGTATGATAGCATGTACAATATAATGCTGTATTAACCGTATAAATATTTACCCACATCCATATCTGCATATAATCCTTTTCACATACCTGTAGATACTATATCTATGTCTACATATTCCTTACCTACTCTTACTAGTTATACCGCTGGCCATTATGACTCACTCACTACTACCACAGTGTCTTTATACCTGTAATACTATAACACAGTGTACAGTACATACATCTGATTTGACTACTTGTTATTACTCAGTCAGTAATACTATTTATATATATATATATTCCAATTTAATCACCTGTATATTGCTATTGCAATCTGCTGAACACATTTGCACTTGATTTTAAACTTTGTTTTGTTATACTGTACTTGTGCTGTATCATTACAATAAATTGATTTAATCTAATCTTTTGTCATTAGGGAAAGCTTCTCTACATCATGGCTGTTGGTGTTTAATGTCATTGTAAGCTAAGCTCTGCTTGCTGTTACATCATGGCTGTTGGTGTTTAAAGTCATTGTAGGGAAAGCTTCTCTACATCATGGCTGTTGGTAGGGCTGGGCGATATGGCCTAAGAAAAATCTCTGATAAAAATAAATAATAATAATTAAAAAAATAATCCGGTTTTAATCGATTTTTTTCTCTTAAACTAGAAACGCCAAGGAAATCATTCAAATAACCTTTGTTTTTATTTGACAAAAAAAAAATCAAAGATGAATTTCCCTATTGGGATTGAAGTGCAAACCTAACTTTCACAAATCTTCACTTAAAAAAAACATTATATATATATATATAAAAGGTTACTATTGATCAAACAAAGATGAATGTCCCTATTGGGATTAATAGTGCAATAACTTGCTTTTTCACCAAACTTCACTTAAAACAAATAAAAGGTGCCTCATCAAACAAGAATGAATTTCCCTATTGGGGTTAATAAAGTGCAAATCTAACTTTCACCAAACATCACTTTTTGTAAATTAAAAGGTGACATTTGAATTTTGAATTTTGAATTTTTGAAAATCGATTTAGATTTTTTTAAATCGTTCTAAATCATTCATTTGAATTAATCGCCCAGCCCTAGCTGTTGGTGTTTAATAGACATTGTAAGCAAAGCTCTGCTTGCTGTTACACCATGGCTGTTGGTGTTTGGCTGAATGGCAGGTGGCTGGTGGTTTCAGCTGTGGTGGTGGTGGGTGGTTTCTGTCAGAATGGAGGAGAAGCTCAGTGTTTTTGTTTTAGTCACTTGCGTTTTTAATTGGCTACAGCCAAATGCATCCAAAAACATTACCCACAAGAGAAAGAATGGGGGGGGGGGGATCTTTCAACAGGGTCCTTGTCCTCTACTATATAGTATGATAGTAATCAGCCATGTTGTCTTTGTTTTAAAGCATATTTAGAAAGCTATATTGTCTCTTTATTGTCAAAAGACAGTAAACCAAAAACAAGAAACCATTTCCTGCAAGAGATGAGAAGGTTCTTTTTTAAATGGGATTCTTCACTGCAACATTGGGCTTAGTCTCTCTGCCAAAGCTGGACACTAAAATGTTCCCGATCCATTAGTCGACATGTGCTGTGCTATTTTAAGGTCTATAGCAGTGTTTTTGTGAAAGAGCCAGAAGCTGTTGTCGTGTTGCTAATTAGCCAACTAAGTTGTTCGTTTGTTTGCATTATTTTATCTTAAATTCACAGTTGGGCAACACTAATGTTCCTCATAAATTGTGTTTAGTTTGTTATTGAAGTCTGTTATTAGTACACTTTCTTATCTTTTCCCCAGGCAATCCAAAAGAAAACATTAGGCATAAAAAATAATATTGTTTGTTTCCTGTTGATTGTCAGTTAATTTATTTAATTTAATTTTTAATTTTATTCTTTCCCACGGCGACTATGGATAGGGAATTTCTTTATTTAATTAAAATGTTCACAACAACATGGATGCATGTACTCTGCCAGCATGTTTAATATCCATAATACTAAAGGTTTGACTAAGATTTCTATGAAACGTTATTACATTTTTTTTTTTTTTTTTTTTTTTTTTTACTCATAAAATATATTGGGTCGCACCTAAATCGGCAGGGTCGGTCGGCAACCGGAAACAAACCATTTTTTTTTTAGGCCTTACAATGATTTTGGCTTAGGATAATTCACAGCTATCTTGTGCTGTCGATGCCTTTTTTATTATTCTTTTTTATATATAAATACTTTATATATATATATATATATATATATATATATATATATATATATATACCCTGGATGTGAATGAAGGGCCGGGGCCATGTGATGCTGTCACGTTGTGTGCTATACAGCGTGTTCAGTTGTGCTATTCATCGCTGTGCTGTGTGTGTGTTTTATTACAGTATACTACCCCATGCTCATCATCCTAATGAATCATGTGTTTTATAGGCAAGAGATGAGAAGGTTCTTTTTTAAATGGGATTCTTCACTGCAACATTGGGCTTAGTCTCTCTGCCAAAGCTGGACACTAAAATGTTCCCGATCCATTAGTCGACATGTGCTGTGCTATTTTAAGGTCTATAGCAGTGTTTTTGTGAAAGAGCCAGAAGCTGTTGTCGTGTTGCTAATTAGCCAACTAAGTTGTTCGTTTGTTTGCATTATTTTATCTTAAATTCACAGTTGGGCAACACTAATGTTCCTCATAAATTGTGTTTAGTTTGTTATTGAAGTCTGTTATTAGTACACTTTCTTATCTTTTCCCCAGGCAATCCAAAAGAAAACATTAGGCATAAAAAATAATATTGTTTGTTTCCTGTTGATTGTCAGTTAATTTATTTAATTTAATTTTTAATTTTATTCTTTCCCACGGCGACTATGGATAGGGAATTTCTTTATTTAATTAAAATGTTCACAACAACATGGATGCATGTACTCTGCCAGCATGTTTAATATCCATAATACTAAAGGTTTGACTAAGATTTCTATGAAACGTTATTACATTTTTTTTTTCTTTTTTTTTTACTCATAAAATATATTGGGTCGCACCTAAATCGGCAGGGTCGGTCGGCAACCGGAAACAAACCATTTTTTTTTAGGCCTTACAATGATTTTGGCTTAGGATAATTCACAGCTATCTTGTGCTGTCGATGCCTTTTTTATTATTCTTTTTTATATATAAATACTTTATATATATATATATATATATATATATATATATATATATATATATATATATATATATATATATATATACCCTGGATGTGAATGAAGGGCCGGGGCCATGTGATGCTGTCACGTTGTGTGCTATACAGCGTGTTCAGTTGTGCTATTCATCGCTGTGCTGTGTGTGTGTTTTATTACAGTATACTACCCCATGCTCATCATCCTAATGAATCATGTGTTTTATAGGCTGTCATTGTAATTAGCAGCTGGACCTAATCAATCACGTTTTGTTTGTTTTAAAGCCCATGCTTTCCTATTATTTCCCCCTGACATAGAGGTGTATTGTGACTGTGATGGTTCTGTCAGGTTTGCTGGCCGTGCTGCTGTGCTGTCAGGCTCTCTGCTGTCAGGCTCTCTGCTCTTCTCTCACAGCTGGTGTTGCCAGGACTCCAGGAGGGTGATGCCCGCCTGGCACACGGTCATAGACAGTACTGGACTGACTGCACGCATGCCGTGGTGACAAAAGCACATTCAGGCCAGGACAATAGGGAGCTAGAGGCCTGTTGTCTCTTTCTCTTGGCCTTGCTCTCTCCCCTCTCTCTCTCTCTCTCTCTCTCTCTCTCTCTCTCTCTCTCTCTCTCTCTCTCCCCTCTCTCTCTCTCTCTTTCTCTTGGCCTTGCTCTCTCCCCTCTCTCTCTCTCTCTCTCTCTCTCTCTCTCTCTCTCTCTCTCTCTCTCTCTCTCCCCTCTCTCTCTCTCTCCCCTCTCTCTCTCTCTCTCTCTCTCTCTCTCTCTCTCTCTCTCTCTCTCTCTCTCTCTCTCTCTCTCTCTGGCTTGTTATGGAGCACTGGAACAACAACAACAACAACAACAACATCGGGTTGTTGAACCTGCTTTAGTCATCAGATCTTGGCTGTACTTCAGTTTCTGTGTCAAGCTGTCAACTCAATTAGAGTCTGCGCTTCCAACAGGTCTGTGCTGCCAGAGGACGAGTGTGATTCTTAGACTGGCTACAGGTCTGTGCTGCCAGAGGACGAGTGTGATTCTTAGACTGGCTACAGGTCTGTGCTGCCAGAGGACGAGTGTGATTCTTAGACAGGCTACAGGTCTGTGCTGCCAGAGGACGAGTGCGATTCTCAGACTGACCGAGACTAAGTGAAAACTAAGTGACTGTACTTCAGTCGCCGCTGAGAGATCGCGCTGTGCAGGTGAAAAGATGCGACGGCTGCCTCCTCGAGTACCGGAGGGGACACGTGATGCAAGGCTTCGTCAACATTGCAGCCGGCTTGTGGGAGGCATGGCCTAACAACGTTCGAGACAGGGGGGGGTAGAATTGGACAATGCGAAATTGGGGACGGGAGAAAAATAGATAAAAAAAAAGAATAATAATAATTCATTTTATTTATATAGCGCTTCTCAATGACTCGAAGTCGCTGACAGTAGTTAGGAACATAGTAAAAACAAAAACAAAGAAACAAAACAAAGAAACAAAAACAAAAGGAACATGAGACCATGGGGGGGAACAGGGGAAAGCAGCATGAGAGACAAAAAAAACAGAGCGACAGGAGACGGACATCAATCGGGTTGGAGGGGGGGTGGGGGTGGGGGGGTTGAAGGCAAGGGAGAACAGGTGGGTTTTGAGGTGAACTTTGAAGGTGGAGAGTGTAGGGGAGTCTCTGATGGACTGAGGGAGGGAGTTCCAGAGTCGGGGTGCAGTGCGAGAAAAGGCCCGATCACCAAGGATGAGCCGCTGGACATACTTAATGGCGGTGGGGAGGAATCTACTGTATGTCCGACGTTTGTCCGTCAAATAAAGACATTGAAGTTGCTTAGTTTTCAGAAAATGTCTCATTCAACAAATAAACTCACACTAATGTATATACAAGCTTTTGTAATACAAAGGTTAAAAGCAAAAAAAAAATCTAGAATCTATGGAATTGCCCAGAGAGTCGATTTTTTTATGGAATCGTGATCCCAAGAATCTAAAATGTATTATTATTATTATTATTGGATATCAGGCTGACACCACCAGGCTACAGTGTCATACCAGGAACCATGAGGAATGTGTCGTAAATCAACTCTGCCTTTTCCCACACAGCATGACTGCTCTCATCTGAGGGGAAATGGAGTTCAAGTTCCAAGTTCTTTAATAGTTGTCATACAGAAGTACAGAATACTTTCATACAAAATGCTTCTTACTGTTACGCTCCAGAGACTGTGCTAGACAAGATAGTATCAAATAACATAATAACATAATATAGCATGAATTTAGAAGAAGAAAATGAGGTCACAGTGTTCGGTATAGACATATGTACAATGTTCTGAGTTACCATATAATATACAATACACAATACTATGCAGTGTACTAATGTACAGTACTATCTAGTGCAAGCAGAAATGGGATGAGGTACAATTTTAGGTACAATTTACAGTAAGGTGTACGAGTTGTAGTGCAATCCTCTGTATTTATATTTGAATTGTATGTTTTTTGTTTAATGCCCTGTTTTATGTTGAAACTTGTTGTGTGCTGTGTTGGTCAGGACTCCCTGGAAGAAGAGATCTTGTATCTCAATGGGACATTCCTGGATAAATAAAGGATAAATAAAAATAAAAATAAAAATCCATAAATATAAAGTGTGGGGAGTGGGTGCTACAGTGTGTTTGTTTAAAGTGGGTGTGTGCTATAAGTGTGTGGAGTGGGTGCTACAGTGTGTTTGTTTAAAGTGAGTGTGTGCGTGTGGATGTGTGTGCTATGTGCGTTTGGTGGTTGTTGTTGTGTAGTGTTCATTCATTGTTCGTTTAGCAGCCTGATGGCCTGGGGATAGAAGCTTCTTCTGAGTCTTTCTGTGCTCGCCTTGAGACTCCTGTATCGCTTGCCTGACCGCAGCAGTTAAAAGAGGCAGTTGTTCGGGTGACTGGAGTCTTTAATGATTCTCTTAGCCTTGCCCTTGCAACGCTTGTAGTAAATCTTCTGGAGGGTGGGGAGCCCCCCTCCAATTGTGCGTTCGGCTGAACGTGTCACTCTTTGTAGTCTGCTTTGGTCTTGTGCAGTGCTATTCCCAAACCAGGAGGTGATGTTGCCGGTCAAGATGCTCTCTATTGTACATGAGTAGAAGTTCTTAAGGATCTTCTGGCTGACTTGGAACTTCCTTAGGCGCCTGAGGAAGTAGAGGCGTTGTCGTGCCTTCTTCACAACACTGTTAATGTGTGTGGTCCATGTCAAGTCCTCGGATATGTAGGCTCCGAGGTACTTAAAGCTGTTGACTCTCTCAACCGGTGCCCCGTCGATGCTGAGGGGGCTGTAGTCCTTGACCCCCGACCTCCTGAAGTCCACAATCATCTCCTTTGTTTTGCTGACGTTCAGGGAGAGGCTGTTTTCCTGGCACCATCCCGCCAGGACCTTGACCTCTTCCAGGTAGGCCCTCTCGTCGTTGGCAGAGATCAGGCCCACCACCACTGTGTCGTCAGCAAATTTGACGATTGTATTGCTACTCCGCTGAGCCACACAGTCGTGTGTGTACAGGGAGTAGAGGAGGGGACTCAGAACACAGCCCTGGGGGGCCCCTATGTTGAGGGTGATGGATGAGGAGGTGCAGTTGCCTGCTCTCACCACCTGGGGTCTGCCAGTCAGGAAGTCCAAGACCCACTGGCAGAGGTCATAGCCCAAGCCCAGGTCCCTGAGCTTGGCTATGAGTATGGAGGGGACTATGGTATTGAATGCCGAGCTGTAGTCGATGAATAGCATTCTCACATAGTTCCCCTGCCTCTTGTCCAGGTGTGATGCTGCTGTGTGCAGCACATGGGATATGGCGTCCTCCGTGGACCTGTTGGGGCGGTATGCAAATTGCAGGGGGTCCATGTTGATGGGGAGGGAGGAGCAGATGTAGCCCTTTACTAGCTTCTCAAAGCACTTCATGGCTATGGAGGTGAGAGCTACAGGGCGGTAGTCGTTGAGGCAAGCAGGCTTGGATTTTTTGGGTACAGGGATAATAGTGGACTTCTTCAGGCAGGTGGGGATGACAGCCTGTTCTAAGGACAGGTTAAATATGTCAGTGAATACTGGGGCCAGTTGGTCGGCACAGACTTTTAGGACGCGGCCGGGGATGCCGTCTGGACCTGCTGCCTTCCTGATATTCACTTTTTTAAAGGTCCGCCTCACCTCATGCTCTGTTACCCTGAACACTGCGCCTCCATCAGCAGCCGACCCCCCCCCCCCCCATTGCCGAGGCTTGTGAGCTGGTGTTGTTATTACCAGCATCAAACCTCGCATAGAAGGTATTGAGGTCATTTGCTAAGGAGATGTCACTGTTCAGTTTGAGGGAGGCGCCTTTGTAGTCTGTCATCGTTTTGAGCCCCTGCCACATAGCTCTAGAGTCAGCTTGTTCAAACTGGAGTTCAATTTTATCCCTGTAGCGTCGTTTGGCCTCTGACACTGTCCTCCTTACGTTGTATCGCGCCACCTTGTGGTCATTCATGTTGCCTGCCTCTAGGCCGTCGTTGTATGCTTTGGTGCGCTCTCTCAGAGCTTCACGGACGGATTTGTCTACCCAGGGTTTTTGATTTGGGTAAACTTTCATTTTGGTAGTGGGGATTGTTTCTTTCACTTTAGTACAAACCTTTCACCCTAGTACAAACATCAGGCTATGGATCAGGCTATATCCTCAATAGTTAGACTAGTTTTCTCCCCAAGTACCTCAAACTAATGATCCACGTTGAGGCTACAGTATATACATTTTTTGTAAAAGCAATGGATGAAATCTCTACCCCAGACTGACATATTGGCGGACACATAAAAGTTTAGCACAGTGTCTTGGCGGTTTCCGTCAGTGCACCTCTGAAATCTGAAAGCAGTGAGTCATCCAGTAGAGATGTCTTGTGTGACAGTTCGGCAGTCGATGTGATCTGTATAAATAGACTAAAATAAAATGTCTATGATAATCAAATATTGTACATACTGAAACAATGTCACATGCAAGTAATGTTACCCAAACCAAGAACACACACACATGACAGACAGAGAATTTCTTTTAATTAAATTTGGACATGTACTACACAAGACTTCAGGCTATGGACCCAGAGTGTTTTTTCAGCCATACCGATTCTTTTTTAAATAAAATTATACTTTTGGATATTGCAACTACTACAGAAAAACATGAGTACACAAGTTCAAGTTCAACTCAAGTTCAGACCTATGTTACTCTATTTCATTAGCGCTAAAAGTGAATTTTCTTTATTGTATCAGAAACTTCAGAATGTTATCTTTCAAAAGAGACCAGGCTCATGCATGTGCTATAAGTATAAAGTATAGTATGTACTGCTGTCCACTGCTCCGACTGCGCTGGGGCTGTCTGCTCCTACGTGGTTAGGACTGCGCTGGGGCTGTCTGCTCCTACGTGGTTAGGACTGCGCTGGGGCTGTCTGCTCCTACGTGGTTAGGACTGCGCTGGGGCTGTCTGCTCCTACGTGGTTAGGACTGCACTGGGGCTGTCTGCTCCTACTAGGGGTGGGAATCACCAGTTTCATCATGATACGATACGATATCGATTCTTTGGACAACGATACGATATTTGCCGATATCACAAAGTCTCTCACGATACAATACGATACGATTAGATTCAGGTGCCTGCGATCGATATGAGATGATATCATATGCCCATTTAACACAATCAGTAACATTTAGATCAACAAAAAAAAGGTAATGAAAATATCATTTGACATTTGTATTTTTGAGCTCTTCCAGACATTTAAAGGAAAATCAATCTATTGTTTTTAATACAAATAGACCTCCTGTTCACTGTAAAGTGCCACGTTTTTATATATTGAGCTTTAAACTTTAAGCTACATTTTTTGGAACTCAAAACTCACAACCTCCCTCTCCCAAACCGTTCCTACAACAATTTGTTGATGTTGCATGATCATGTATAGGCCTACATTTATTATGTATTATATTGTTTATGTTTAAATAACATTTAAACATCAAACTCCTCTGACCTCATCTGGTCTTTCCAAAGACGCGCGCACACACACACACAGAAAGGGAGAATGCTATGCTGTAACGTCTACACACACGGAGCTACTGCTGTTGTTCTTGGGCGGATATGAGACTCGCCACAGGATTTTCAAAATAAGAGTATCGATATGAATCGATCTTATTACATCGCATCGATCCGATTCGATTGTTGATAATTACATCGGTGTATCGATCTGGATCGATGTATCGTCCCACCCCTAGCTCCTACGTGGTTAGGACTGCGCTGGGGCTGTCTGCTCCTACGTGGTTAGGACTGCGCTGGCGCTGTCTGCTCCTACGTGGTTAGGACTGCGCTGGGGCTGTCTGCTCCTACGTGGTTAGGACTGCACTGGGGCTGTCTGCTCCTACATGGTTAGGACTGCACTGGGGCTGTCTGCTCCTACGTGGTTAGGACTGCACTGGGGCTGTCTGCTCCTACGTTAGGGCTGCACGATTTTGGGAAATCTAATTGCGATTTTTCTCACAGATATTGCGATTGCGATTGAATTTGCGATTATAATAAATAAAAAAATAAGCAGCCCCACAGAGGTTTATTGTAAAATGTGGCTTGCATCTGGCCTACGCGGTGGGTCTTTTCGGGACACCGAGCCTGAAAATGTTTCTTTTTACCTGGGAATCGATACCGGTACCCAACGGTACCTTTTTTCTGTACTTTACTCTCCCTCTCTGAAGTCTAAACTTCACAACACACACAACACACAATCTAAAACCCCTTACCTCCCTCTCCCAAACCGATCTTGTATCTCAATGGGACTTCCTGGTTAAATAATGAAAAAAAAAAAAAAAAAAAAAAAAAAATTTAATTGCAGGCCTGGCGATTTGATAATTGCATCATTCCAAATCGATTAAAAATCGATTAATCGTGCAGCCCTATCCTACGTGGTTAGGACTGCGCTGGGGCTGTCTGCTCCTACGTGGTTAGGACTGCGCTGGGGCTGTCTGCTCCTACGTGGTTAGGACTGCGCTGGGGCTGTCTGCTCCTACGTGGTTAGGACGCGTCTATACTTTTTCCATGTTCTGATTGGCCGCTGACGTACGCTAGTTCTACCCCCCCGGTAAGTTCCCTACGCCAGTTCTGCATGCCCAACTCTACTAACAGCCTGCAGCCTGCTCGCGCCTGCATTATCCAATTCATATCAATCGAAATAACGTATTGTTTTCATCTCTCTATATTAACGTGATTCCATCAACACAAATAAATGTTCAAAACACGACCTCATTATTGCGCGATCTTGCAGTGACAGGTAGCCATTCAATATCGAGCTCTTGTGGAGTTGAGTTCCATAAGAACTACAATATTATAAAATCCTGTCAGGAATCTAAGCACTTTAAACTTACCGCACTTTAGCGCACATAAAGTCATAGGCGGAAACAGCTGTTTACCGCAGAGTTGGGCGTGCAGAACTGGCGTAGGGAACTTAGGGGCAGAACTAGCGTACGTCAGTGGCCAATCGGATCGCAGAACGCGAACGTGGAACTGGGTTGGTAAAAGTATAGACGTGGTTAGGACTGTGCTGGGGCTGTCTGCTCGTGTAGGACGACGTCGAATGCAGAGGACACATCTCCCCATGGGGCCGAATGTATGAGTTGGAGTTGAGTGGGGATGGCCTGGTGATTGCTATTGCTGGCCACACCTCAGGCTCTGCCAAGAGAGGTCTGGAGAAATTCACAGTATAATAAGTTACTCAACTCCAACCCAAAATGTTTTATTAATACCAAGCAGGGCTCTTTTGCCTAGAGGTCGCTGTTCGACGACATTACAGATTCTATCTTTTTTAAAGCAAAGTTATATTATTATAGATAATTGAAAGTAGCCCTTCCAAGCCTGGACACTATATATCATAACGGATTACAGCAGTTGGTTAGGAGATAAGAGTGGTCGTCTGGTAATTGGAAGGTTCCCGATTCGATTCCCGCTCCCCCTGGGCAGCATGTCGAAGTGTCCTTGAGCAAGACACTTCTTACCATTTACAGTGTCTGTGTATGTTTTTTCTCCATGCAAATACAAGCAAACGTACAAATACTGTAGGCTACTTTATCTTTGTTCAACTGTAGAATATCCCGCATCCAGTTGGTGTGTTTGTCACAACTCTATGATAACTAAGTTTGAGGTATCCTTGCTAAAAATGTGCGAATATCAGCCGATATATCGATAATATCAAAATAGTTTTACTCCAAAAACATCTATATCGGCCTCAGAAATCCAGTATTGGTCGGGCTCTAAAAAGCAGTGTGTGGAGGAGGTGTTTCAGATCACAATGCATAAACTGACCTACTGGCCTGTCGGTGAGCTCACAGTGACCTCCAAGGGGGGCGGGGTTTAGTTAGTAGCTCTTAGAGCCTTTGTTTTCCTGTGCACAGAGTGTGTGTGTTATTCATTGTTATACAACGGCATGCAAATTTCTCGATTCTGATTGGCTGAAACAGTCATTTTACACGTCTTTATTGGCAACAATCCACGCTGCTGGCCCAGGACCCGCCCACAACCGACCCACATCACATCACTCCGCCGGATCACAAGAAGGTGGCCAATAATATTTACAAATGGATATGTTAATGGCGACTAAACAACTAAATATGAAGCGATTCTGTCAAGGGGAATGTGTTAGCCCTTTAAACAATGTTGGATGATGTAATTGATGGGTCTTGAGGCAATCTAGAACAAAAGAAAAATCGCGGTTTGATTGATAGATTAATTGATTGATTTAAATTTCTACTTCCTTCTTGCTACTGACTGCAGCGTTCTCTCTCACTGTCCGACGCTGGCGTACCCACAAACACACACACACACATACACACACACACACACACACACACACACACACACACACATACACACACACACGCACACACACACTGTGACACACACACACACACACACACACGCACACACACACACACACACTCCTGTCTGCAACAGCGGGGGAGTCAGACTGAGAGAGAAGCAGCGCTGTTTTAAGTGAGCATGGTCTATTGAATTGATTGATTGGTTGATTGCTAATTTTATTACTGTACCCCTGGTTTCCAACTGGTTAAGTTTAGGCTAAAAGAAATAAATAAAAAAATAGGGCGAAGAAAACGTTTTTTTCCTATGCATTCCCTTAACAATTGTGTGTATTGAGCCGTACTGTATTGTACCCATTCTGCATCTGGTAATAAAATTTTCAATCAATCATTCCAATAATACACAGTTGGATGTGTTAGTTGGTTGGATGCACTTCAAGCTGCTTCCACATGAGGCAACTTCTCTCAATCATTCCAATAATACACAGTTGGATGTGTTAGTTTGGTTGGATGCACTTCAAGCTGCTTCCACATGGAGTTGTGGGAACTACTTTTTCTGGCGGATGGTTTTTTCAATAAATCTTCGATTAATGTGTGTTTATTGTATAGAAATAAGGTTGGATGAATCTGGCAGTTGTATAAAAGCTTTACACCACGTGCAGTCGTGATTTGTGACCAATAAACCATGCCTAGGGGGGTCTAACGACCCTCGGCTGCGCCTCGGGCCTAACAACCACCCCTAGGCATGGTTTATTGGTCACAAACCACTCCTGCGTGTGATGTAATGCTTAATAGTACTGCAGCAGTCTCTGTGTTTCTGCTTTTGTTTTCTTCTCCTTGGCCTGGTGATCTGCCGATCTGAGATTTCAACAGGCCACCTGCTGTCTCACTTTCTGTCTCAATGTACCATCACCTTGGCTTGTCTTCTTATCCCCCCCGTCCCAACACATCGCACACACACATTTGTTTGTTTCACTCTCTCTTATCCCCCCATTCCCTGTGCCAGAGACAGATGGGACCGGGTCTGTTAGCTGCCTATCGAAGCGTCTTTATTCCTCTTTTTGGCCGTGCCATTGCATTTCAAAACCCAGTTCCTTTACTCTGGCTGCTCCCTAGGGCTCTAGACGGAAGATGTGTCATTCTCTCAGGTTCATGGCAGAGGAGGAGGAGGAGGGGGAGGGGGGGGGGGGGGGGGTGTGCGGGCAGTGGATGTGGGGCGGGCACCACTCCGTAATTAACTACTCTCTCACACTCAAGGAGTCTGACGGCAGGCTGTGTAAAAGCAGTAGAGCCTGACTGATATATCGTTCGGCCGATATTGGCATATCACCGATATATCTGTATAGGTATTGTATGAAACTAGAGATCTAAAGGCACCAGCTATGTCATGCTAGCTCACTGGAAAAGGGGGTAGATGACGATGTTGCTCCAAAGTTAAGCTATTTTAAGCTAGCTTGATGGGAGGTAAATGCCATAGACATGGCCATTTTCAAAGGGGTCCCTTGACTTTTTTCTTTTCTACTGTACTATAATTGTATTGCCTGTATTATGTCTTCTACTATTACCAAGCCCATACCTGTACCCCCCATCCCCCATGCTGCTATGATGCCTGAATTTCCCCAAGGGGATCAATACAGGAATATCTTATCAACTCAACTCAAGATATATGAATGAAAATGGGCTCAACCATACAGGACTCCTCTTTACAGCCAGGTTGTTAGTCACACTCTCATGCAGAATTGGGCCCAAACCAGACAGTTTTTCTGCATGCAAGTACAAATACTGTAGGCTATCTTTGTTCAACTGTAGAATATCCCACATCCAGTTGGTGTCTTTCTGTCACAACTCTATGATAACTAAGTTTGAGGGATCCTTGCTAAACATTTTGGCGAATATAATAATAATAACTTTATTTGTATAGCACTTTTCATACAGAGGTTGCAGTTCAAAGTGCTTCACAACAGTAAAAAATACAGGCATAAAAAGATAGACAGGTAGAATCACAGTGTTTCACATTAGGATCTAGCATCCCAATAGGCTCTCCGCTTACAGTTTTCAGTAACACAAATAGTAAAAATAGTTTAGCGAGCATAGTAAGATATGGCACAACAGTAAAAAATACAGGCATAAGCGAGCATAAAAAGATAGACAGGTAGAATCACAGTGTTTCACATTAGGATCTAGCATCCCAATAGGCTCTCCGCTTACAGTTTTCAGTAACACAAATAGTAAAAATAGTTTAAAATGATTCAGTTTAAAAATAGTAAAATAAAAATAAAATAAAATAAAAATTATAAAATAGAACGGACATAAAAAATACAGGCATGAGCGAGCATAGTAAGATATGGCTACTACAGCCAGGACACAGTTAACCTGGTTCTACAATGCTACAGCCAGGACACAGTTAACCTGGTTCTACAATGCTACAGCCAGGACACAGTTAACCTGGTTCTACAATGCTACAGCCAGGACACAGTTAACCTGGTTCTACTACAGCCAGGACACAGTTAACCTGGTTCTACTACAGCCAGGACACAGTTAACCTGGTTCTACAATGCTACAGCCAGGACACAGTTAACCTGGTTCTACAGCCAGGACACAGTTAACCTGGTTCTACTACAGCCAGGACACAGTTAACCTGGTTCTACTACAGCCAGGACACAGTTAACCTGGTTCTACAATGCTACAGCCAGGACACAGTTAACCTGGTTCTACAATGCTACAGCCAGGACACAGTTAACCTGGTTCTACTACAGCCAGGACACAGTTAACCTGGTTCTACTACAGCCAGGACACAGTTAACCTGGTTCTACTACAGCCAGGACACAGTTAACCTGGTTCTACAATGCTACAGCCAGGACACAGTTAACCTGGTTCTACAATGCTACAGCCAGGACACAGTTAACCTGGTTCTACTACAGCCAGGACACAGTTAACCTGGTTCTACTACAGCCAGGACACAGTTAACCTGGTTCTACTACAATGCTACAGCAATGCTACAGCCAGGACACAGTTAACCTGGTTCTACAATGCTACTACAGCCAGGACACAGTTAACCTGGTTCTTCTACTACAATGCTACAGGCATGCAGTCTGTTCTAACAAACCAAATTGCCATGTATTAAAGTTTACAGACAATCCATGCTGATTGATCTGCCATAAGCATAGTGTTTCACATTAGGATCTAGCATCCTAATAGGCTCTCTATTCAGTAATTAAAAAGTGCAATAACCGACGGACATAAAAAATACAGGCATGAGCGAGCATAGCAAATAATAAGAATAGTTTAAAATGATTCAGTTTAAAAATAGTCATCAGTAAGAAGTAAAAAGTGCAATAACCGACACATGAATTTGATAGGCAGTGTAAAAGAGTAGGCAGGGTAAGAATAAATACAAGTTGTGTCAGGATATCCCTGATGTTTCCTCTTGCCACTAGGTGGTAGCAGATATCTATCAGTGAAATGCCTGAGCAAAGAGATAGGTTTTAAGCTGTCTTTTAAAGATGTCTAGCGAGTTGGCTTCCCTGATGTTTTGGGGTAGTTTGTTCCATAGTTTTGGGGCATAGTTGATAAAGGCTGCATTACCGATCCTCTTTTGGCTGCTTCTGGGAGCCTCTAGTAGTCCAGCAGCTGATGATTGCAGTGTTCTTGCTGGTGTGTAATTTATTAGAGTGTTGGCGATGTAGCTAGGTCCCTGTCCATTTAGAGCTTTGTATGTAAGGAGAAGGACCTTAAAGTCAATTCTAAATGTTACAGGAAGCCAGTGTAAAGCGGCTAAGACTGGACTAATGTGCTCTCTCCTTTTGGTTTTAGTTAGCAGTCGGGCTGCAGAGTTTTGGATTAGCTGAAGCCTCTCTGTGGTTTTCTTAGGGAGACCTGTGAAAAGTGCATTACAGTAGTCTAACCGGCTAGATATGAATGCATGAATTAGCTTCTCAGCATCGTTCTGATTAATAAATGGTCGTACTTTTGCTATATTTCTGAGATGGAAGAACGATGTTTTCGTCACTTTGCTAATATGAGAATTGAAGTTCAGTTCTGAATCTATGACAACCCCAAGACTAGTGACCTCAGATTTGATCCAAGGGGTTAGTCCCCCCAGGTTCTTTATTAATGTTTCTTTTTTAGTTTTGGAGCCGATAATTAGAATTTCAGTTTTGTTCTCGTTTAGTTTCAGGAAGTTCTTACTCATCCATTTATTTATTGCCAGTAAGCAGTCTGTAATGGAGCTAATCGCTGTATCATTTGGTTCAGCAGATATGTACAGTTGTGTATCATCCGCATAGCTATGGAAATCTACATTATGTTCTCTGATGATATCACCCAGCGGTAACATGTAAAGGGAGAAGAGTAAAGGACCTAAGCAACTCCCTTGTGCAACTCCATAGTTGTTGTCGTATATATCAGACATGTGATCTCCTAGTTTAACATAGAATTTCCTCCCTCTGATGTATGTTTTAAACCAGCCGATAAATATCAGCCGATAATATCGATATCGGAATTGTTTTACTCCCAAAAACATCTGTATCGACCTCAGAAATCCAGTATTGGTCGGGCTCTAAAAAGCAGTGTGTGGAGGAGGCGTTTCTGACCTACTGGCCTGTCGGTGAGCGCTCACAGTGACCTCCAAGGGGGGCGGGGGTTAGTAGCTCTTAGAGCCTGTCGGTGAGCGCTCACAGTGACCTCCAAGGGTGGCGGGGGTTAGTAGCTCTTAGAGCTTGTCGGTGAGCGCTCACAGTGACCTCCAAGGGGGGCGGGGGTTAGTAGCTCTTAGAGCCTGTCGGTGAGCGCTCACAGTGACCTCCAAGGGGGGCGGGGGTTAGTAGCTCTTAGAGCCTGTCGGTGAGCGCTCACAGTGACCTCCAAGGGGGGCAGGGGTTAGTAGCTCTTAGAGCCTGTCGGTGAGCGCTCACAGTGA
This sequence comes from Notolepis coatsorum, assembly GCF_963971535.1. Taxonomy (NCBI): domain Eukaryota; kingdom Metazoa; phylum Chordata; class Actinopteri; order Aulopiformes; family Paralepididae; genus Notolepis; species Notolepis coatsorum. The sequence continues at coordinate 60,324,847 of NC_140167.1, forward strand.
CCTCCGAGGGGGGCGGGGTTAGTAGCTCTTAGAGCCTGTCGGTGAGCGCTCACAGTGACCTCCAAGGGGGGCGGGGTTTAGTAGCTCTTAGAGCCTTTGCTAACCTGTGCACAGAGCCGGTGTGTTGCACCCAGACGCTCTCACTTCACGCAAGACTATCTGGGTCTCTCAAAGCACAATGTAATTACCGTAACTCTAAAAGAAGGAGGAGGAGGAGATGGGGGGGGGGGGGGGGGTTGAGTTGATTGAGGAAGGGGAGTGGATGCAAATCACTCTCCCCACTGCACAGGCATTCATCCCTCACCCAAGGAGGAGGAGAATATGGAGTTGATGATGCAGAGTTGGAAGGATCTGATCTCACAGCGTCATCCCTCACAAGAGAAGAGGAGGAGGAGTGGGGAGTGGATGCATGAGTCCCTGTGTCTGACGGGCACCACCATCCCTCACTAAAGAAGGGAGAGCAGAGATGATGTGGGAGTCTCTATAATTCTCAGTTAGTTTCACTCATCTGTAACTGGAAACATGGAGTATAGAGCAGGAGCAGGTGGAGTTAATGATGATGATGAGGAAGAGGAGCAGGGAGTCAGTGGATGCAACACTCTGCAATCCCTTTCACAGGTCAGGGAGCTTCATCCCTTTCACAGGGAGCTTCATCCATATAAGTTAAGTAACCTGCCAGATTCAGTGGATCGTCTTATCCAAAGCAGCTCACTACACCACGACTGGACACATTCTTAGTGTTGGTGGTCCCCAATGCCGGGAGCAGACTACACGATATCCTAGTCTTTCACGATGGTCACCATGTCGGATTAGGTTATCATGGCGTTATAAAACATTGCTGTGTCTTGTCGGGGAGACGACAGATCGCCACATGCCATCTTGGCATGGAGTTCACCAGGGATTTGGGAGGAGCTAGACATGTCGCAGGAATTGTCTCACTAGAAGAAAAAAGGCAAAGAATTCGAACCTACTAGACTTCTCGTTGGGGTGTCGCGGGGCGTCCCAGACGTCACATCCCTGTTGTTTGATTATGTCGCCCTACAAATCAAATCAAATCAAATTGATTTGTAAGGCCCGACAACACACGTTAATGTCCCCATGGGCCGGACACGTCTTCTTTAAACAAGTCAAGAAGAAACATAACAATAAGTCAAGAACAAAACAAGGTCCAACAAATTTAAAATAAATGCAAAATAAATGAATGAATGCAAACACTCCCAGACATACCCCACGCGAAGGTAAGGAAAAATTCACTAAAACCTAGCAATAGGAAAAAATGCACCACAGGCAGTGTGGAGGAGAGAAACCTTAGAAGGGCCATTCAAGGGGGGATCTCCCTTCTTAGATGTCGGTGATAGTAGTGTTGCAGACGGACAGTTGGTAAGCATGCACTCATGTGTGTAGTGAAACACAGATGAGTGCATGCAATAGCAACTAACATTTTGAAAAATTTAAGATAGAGCTGATAGCGATAGCAACTGAACATTTTGAAAGATTAAAGATAGAGCTGAGCCTGATAGCGGATCTATTTGAGGCACAGGGGCGGTGCAAAGAGGGTCGCGTCCTCCCCGTCTTAATCACGGGACGATCAACACTCCGGTCATCGCTCCGAGACAGCCGGAGACAGGGAGATAGGGGGCGGCGCAGAGAGGGTCGCAACCTCCTCGACATCATCGCGGGACGTCCAGCACTCCGGTCATCACTACGAGACAGCCGGAGACAGGGAGACAGGAGGGCACGCAGAGAGGGTCGCATCCTCCCGGCCTTCATCACGGGACGTCCGACACTCCGGTCATCACTCCGGGACAGCAACTCACAGGGAGACAGGGAGACGGGTAGGGCTGACCTTCAAAGCTTTTTTTGGCAATCGAAGCTTCGGGGCCGAGCTTCGATTTTAATGCGAAGCTTCGATTTTTTTTTTTTTTTTTTTTAATATTTTTTTTTAATATTTTTTATTTTTTATTTATTTTTTTTATCTTATGTTGTGGGACTTGTACAGCACTTTCGTAAACGTTGTTGTTTTTAAATGTGCTCTATAAATAAAGTGGGTTGGATTAATTAATTAAGTAGCCCCTTTCGTGACTGACGCATCCAACAAGGTTTCACTCGGCTGTGTGATTTAATTCAAGGTGGATCGCTGTTGTCGTTTGAACAACTTCAGATTTCATGGGAACTACCAATCCCCCAAATCAAGAATGTTTAAGATGAATGAAGTAAGATTTTGATTATTTGAAATATGGCCTGTGTAGACTAAAGAAACTATGCACAGAATTATGTCAGTCTACAAGGTCCGGATACTACATGGTCCGGCAATGTAGACCTTGTAGACTCCACTACAGACCAATTATCAGTGAATGTTCATGCATTTTTAAGAAGGGCAACTTCCACAAAAAAACAAAGAACTCACCAAAACATCTCAGTAGCACCTTATCTAAATGTTATATTTCATATATGGAGATTCATATTTATTTATGTATTGCATGCATTTCTACATTTTATTTCCTATTTTGTTTATTCATCCCAGTATCTTTCTTTCTTATGTGTGGAATTCTACAAGGTGCGCGCACACACACACACACACACACACACACACACACACACACCTACACACACCTACACACACACACACACACACACACACACACACACACACACACACACACACACACACTTACATTTAGTCATTTAGCTGACGCTTTTATCCAAAGCGACTTACAAGTTCTGTACGACAAGACAGCAAGAAGGGTACAACTCTATCAGCTGAGTAACAATGTTCATCAAAGTGTTGCGTGTTACAGTGTAGGTTAGTTTATTAGGACAAGTGCATGACAGTAAGGTTAGTCACGGTTAGATTTTTTATTTTTTTTTTATCATTTCAGATAATGGTTGAAGAAGTGAGTCTTTAGTCGACGGCGAAAGATTGGACGGGATTCGGCTGTCCTAACTGGGATGGGTAGTTCACACACACACACACACACACACACACACACACACACACACACACACACACACACACACACACACACACACACACACACCTACACACACACACAAATCGAAGTAAAAAAAAAAGATTGAAGTTAAAAAAAAACCATTTTTTTTTTTTTTTTACTTCGATTTTTTTTTTTAATGTTCGAAGCTTGTGCCATCGAATCGAACGTTCGAAGCTTCGAAGCATTTAAGACAGCCCTCAGACGGGACAGGCGTTAGACAGCTTGCGTGATTGTAATGGGCGTACATAGCAATAGATACAAGTGGTAAGCATATATGTGAATAGAATAGATATATGAAGTAAGCATATTATGTGAATAGAATAGAAGTGAACAGCAATGAAACCACGTTGACAGCCCACAAACCATGTTGACAGACAGACAGAAGACGGTAAGAAGCTGATCCATGGCCTCGGTGGTGCATGTAGAGCAGTCACTGCAATCTTGGCCAAGACCCAGAGACCAAGAAGTAAAGACGCCCGTTCGTTGTTTCTGACGTTCTGTCTGAATTTGCGTCGTCTGATCTCGGCATAACCCAGCTAGCGTGCCTCGCTCCATCCCCCGAGCAATACAGGAGCACACGGCCCTCAGCAGAGAAGCAGAAGGAGGAACAGTAGCAGTTAGAGGTGAGACATCTGCTGTAGCCCCCTGTCCAACAGCTCTCTGTCCAACAACCCCCAGTCAGGGAATAGGGCCATAATACTGTAGCGTAGCCTATAGACCTTTTCCAATGGTATTGCTAGGGAACAGCTTGCCTTGGGTTTATTTCCTGTGAGCTATTGTATTCACTGCAGCAGGAAATACACATGGGCGCCATTTTAGAAGGTTTATGTTGTCAAGTTCGAAAAGGTCTATAGTGTACTGTAGACAGACAGACCCATATTGACTGCTGGTATCTTTTGGTATATATACCAAAAAATATATACATATATACATCTTTTTGCTGGTCTTGAATCGATATAGGCTCATATCAACATATTATTGGTGCTTATAAATTGTGATGAATTCACAAACATTAGTATTATTTGTGACGCGCAACTGACAGAAGAACAGAAGCCTGTGGTCCAGATGGAAAAAAGTAATCATGGTTATTCTTTAAAAGCTGAATGGAACGAGGAATGTAGTGGAGGGTAAACCCACCTAAACCCAGTTTACACAGGTTCCTATTCCTGGAAAACATGGCATTTTTTTGTATATTGGTGAGCGTTGGTGTGTTACTGTGATAATGGCCCAGGGTTCATAGTTTACCCACTTTAAACTTTACCACAGCATCACAGATGAGCCGTAACAGAGTGAGGAAGAGAAAGGAGAATAGCTGAGGATGGGGGGGGGGAGGAGGAGATGCACCATTTATTTCTTGACAGAAAAAGATAAATTGTTTGGGGACAACAACAGAAAGAGAGAGAGAGACCTTTCTCTCCTCTCCACCCCTCTTTTCTCTCCTCTCTACTCCTCTTTTCTTAAGCCCTAATTTTTCATGGCAGCCATCTGTGTTGTCAGGCAGTATCTGGACTTATTTAGAGTGGTGGGGGTTGGAGGGCTGATGGGGGCTGGTGGTGGTGGAGGAAGAAGGGAATATCTGCTTGCTGATATGACTGCTGGCCTGGGCTTCTCCACTGATGGACTGGCTCACTGACTGACTGACTGACTGGCTCACTGACTGACTGACTGACTGACTGGCTCACTGACTGACTGACTGGCTCACTGACTGGCTCACTGACTGACTGACTGACTGGTTCACTGACTGACTGACTGACTGACTGACTGACTGACTGACTGACTGACTGGCTCACTGACTGACTGACTGGCTCACTGACTGGCTCACTGACTGACTGGCTCACTGACTGACTGACTGACTGACTGACTGACTGACTGACTGACTGACTGACTGACTGACTGACTGACTGACTGACTGACTGACTGACTGACTGACTGACTGACTGACAGGATTGTCATTGTAGTGATGTAATTGAGGATTTGATTTTCCTCATGGTGGTTCACCAAAAACCCTTCTGTCTGTCATATACTAGAAATACCCTTCTGTCTGTCATATACTAGAACCAGGAAGAGCTGTGAGGGACTGTCTCCCTCTAGTTACTGTTAGAAACCTCTCTTCTGACTGTCCTCTACTCGGTGCAACAAAGCCAGGTTGACTTAAAGGGGACCTTGGGAGGACCTTAAAAGAGCGATCTCTGGATTTTAAGGATCACTCAAATGAGACCATTCAATATAGATATTATTTTCAATATCCTAGCCCTAATTTGTAATATGAAATAAACTTGTTTAAATAAAAAGTAAAAACTATCAGGTTTTTATTAGTGATGCACGATATATCGGCTGCCGATATAATATCGGCCGATATGGCAGTTTTTTTACACATCGGTATCGGTCCGATATCAATATAGGGCCGATATGGGCCGCTATATAATTTTTTTTAATTTATTTTTTATACATGTTTTGGCCTTAAATCGTTTCAAAATATCAGTCATTTCTGAAAATAAGTTACAAAAGTAAAAAAAAAAGCGTTTTGGAAAATAACTCTTTATTTGATTATCATAAAAAAGTGTTTTCTATACAGAGATATCGACATCGGTAAATATCGGTATCGGCCAGAACAGCAATATTAATATCGGTTATCGGTATCGGCCACAATTTTCACATCGGTGCATCACTAGTTTTTATCCATCTTCTATCCATGCTGTGCGAGGCTCTGGGGTAGCAAGGACTACTACTTTCAGTAGCTCTTGGGTGGCGGAGACACTGTTTATTAGGCCTGTGTCTGCCTGTTCCAATAAAGGGAAGTTGTCAGCTGATGATCACAGCACATTGGCAATAACATGCTACTTTACGACTGTGGCTCTGCGCTCTGAACATCCTAGGGTCGCACCGATACCACTTTTTCACTGATACCAATTTCCTAAACTTTCAGTATCGGCCCAATACCGAGTACCAATCTGATCCTTTGCTTTGTACTTAACCACAGATTTAGTTTGGGCCAAACAAAAGTAACTTTGCTTTGATTTCCCCCATGTTAACTTACACATGGTTCTTGGTATCAGGTTTTAGTATCTGGGGAACTTCTCAGACACTGTTACCCTATTTTGGCCCGTATCTGAATGATATCCGATACCAGTGGTGTGTTTCAAACTGTTGAGTTTCCGACTGTGGTACTGAAAGATGCACATTACAAGATACTGTGGTCAATAGTACGAAACCATCTGTCTGGGACTTCCTCTTCCTGAGGTGCAGGCCGTGGAGCTCTTCCTTTTCATCGTTGCCTGCTTAGCTCAGATCTCAGATCTTAATGACTTGATGCATGGGCTGCTTTTAAAACGTGTTTACTGCTGTTTTAGATTGTACTTGTGGACCCGACCCACCCACCTCAGCTTAAAAACCCCAGGCTTTCTTTCTATCTCTCTCTCACTCACTCACTCACTCACTCACTCACTCACTCACTCACTCACTCACTCACTCACTCACTCACTCACTCACTCACTCGCTCACGCTCTCGCTCTCGCACTCTCTCACTCGCTCACGCTCTCACTCGCTCACGCTCTCGCTCACTCACTCACTCACTCACTCACTCACTCACTCACTCACTCTCTCGCTCTCGCTCTCACCCCCACCAAAAAATAGCTTGAGGCCTTGAGCAATTAATTCCTCAATATAAAGTGATCATGTGGAGCCAGGCTTATAATTAGTGTCCCCAGCAAAGCGTAAGTACCTACAGTAGCTGCTGTTTACATTAGTCTTAAAGGAAAACTCCAACATTTTGGGAAATTAGCTTATTTAACATCTTCCCTGGAGTTAGACAAGAAGATGCATACCTTTTTTGTCTCTGTGCGTGCATTTAGCAGCCTTAGGGAACAGTCGCTCCGTTAGCGTAGCTTAGCTTCATCACTGGAAGTGGGGGGGTTTTACAGCCTGACGTTCCCTACAGTGCCCTACAGTCACCAAATACAATTATTTATTTTGTACATTATTTAACGTTAACACGAACCTAAAGTTAGTTTAGGTTCGTGTTAACGTTAGATAATGTACAAAATAAACGTATTCCGCTGCTATAGACGCTGCTCTTTTATTTTGAAAACCCCCAGAAAGGAAGTCATTATATTAGCTTTAGTATTAGCTCCGGTTAGCTCCGAGCGTACAGTAGTTAGTAGTATATTATCAATACCAGCCATTGGATTACTGTTTTCTAAATTGGGGAGGCTTTTAATCGTCAAGGTAAGAGGATTTTAAGTCATGGTATCTGTTGTGAAGGGCCAGATTAAACCGAATATATATATTTATTTATATATATATATTTAATTGTATTTGCATATTCTCTAATATTCCCTGATATCCCTTGTATATTCCTTGTACAATATGCATTGAATATCCATGCTAGCCTACTGAACATCCCATAATAGTCTCCATTCTACTATTGGTCGAGACCTTGGTGCCAGGCTGCCATACCCCTCAGACCCAGTTCAAACGTACCGCTCGACATGTACGAACAAGTCCTAGTTCCGCGTAGGAATTTGGCACTAATGGGACTATTTGTTCATAGTGCGTATATATACTGCGCTACTAAAGTAGGACTTTTCTTTTCAGTCCAGTTTCTTACCCTCCAATAGAGTCACAGACGTAAAGCCTCCCCGCGACGCCACGTGTGGGAGTAAGGCCAAGTTCGGCCTACCATCGGTATTGAGACATCGTGTATATTAATATTTGAATAGTCATATTTGGCACTATATCGTCGAGTTGGACGTAGTCTATTAAGCTAATAATAGTCTGTTAATATATAGTGCTTCGTGCGGTGAGAATACTACCGTAGTCAGTACCCCATCGTTTCGGGCAGAGAACTGGCTGCTTACCCAGGGTGGTTGACCCTATGTGAAGCTGCACCCGAGGAGCCCCAGAGCCGACGAGCGAGTGGACCTGTATACCGGATTATTCTACCGACGACAGCCCGCCTTCCCAGGCACGGATTATGCTTTGGATACTTTGATTATTCCATGGATAAAGACCCCCGACACTGCCGTGTGTTGGAACCCCCCCCCCCTGGAGAGGACGCAAGGTGAGGAGACGCTCTGCAAGACGAGGTCGCTTCACGTCTCTCCCCCGTGGACCGGAGAGAGCCGGCCCACAAAGAGTCCACCTGCTTTCATCTGTGGTCCAAGGATCGCCGGCGCATTGAACGGCACTACAGTGGGTTCACCTGGGATACCCTTGGCCGGACGAGGCAGCCGGATTCTACCCCCCCCCCCCCTCCTACTCCTGTCGGCTTACAAGCGACCGGATTAACCCCCTCTAGTGTATCCAGTATAATCATTAAAGTATCATTGCTGTTATTCCTTAACTATTCCAGGTCGTATATTTACCACCTGCGCCTTCAGAGATTGGACATTCTCTATTGATATACCGACGAATACTCCTTGCCATAAAAGTGCATACTATTTCAATTCATAAATGTAATTAAGTGATTAAGTGTTTATTCTACACACCATCGCTGTGTAGGAAATAAAGACCTGTTTCTAATTCGTACATTTGTGTTGGATCCGTTTCATCTACGTGAGAGTGTTCATGATAATATATTTATGCCGTGTACTGGGTGGCCGAATATTAAGTACAAAGGTAGTGGTAGTAAGTATCATATCTAGTAATACAGTCAGGGAATTGTACCCCTCAGTTACAATTGGTCCTTCGAGCCGGAGGGTAATTAGTGTAATATTAATATAGTGTTATTAATATTGAAATGGCCTATGATGAACACTCCACGAAACGATCCTCCTAACCAACGCCCGCAGCGCGAACGACGGCTCCCTCAGTACTTAGAGGCTTACGCTGTCAGTCAACAACCTAGTATTCTACTAACAGTAAACGCGGTAAAACTAGAAAGTAAAAGTATGTCTAACCCCAACGCCCAGACTACCCCGACCATAGAGGCCCCTACGGGCTCTAATGTAACTGACCAAGTTCACGGTGGGGACCAGTGGGAACCAGACATGACTTCACACCCCGCCAGTACTGAAGAAGTAGTCCCCGATGAGTCCCGGGAGGAATACAACGCTACCGAGAGAGAACTCGGCACCGAAGAAGACGGGGTGAGCACCGTGGAGATAGAGCTCCAAGGCTCCGCAAGGAGTACCCCGAGGGAAGGCTCCCCTATACAACCGCCTTCTCCCAGCGAGGCAGAGAGGACCCTACAGCAGGCATTCCTCGTCAGCCTGAAAGCCTCTACTGAACGCGATAGACTCCAGGGTGAACGCGATCGATTGCAGCTACAGCAACGGAGCGAAGAAGAGCACATACGCCTGGAAATAAGACGCATTCAGATGGAAGAGAATGTGGCCCGAGACCGAGCAGACAGCCAGCGAGCAGCTGCTGGTGCTCTACGGGACGCAGAGCGCGACAGACAGCAAGCGCAACTAATAGAACAGCTGATCAGACGGACAACACCCTCTCCCTCCGCCAGAGGCTCCAGGAACTCGTCTAGACACACCTCCAGGGCGGCATCCCCTAGCCGAGTAAACAACCCTGAACTTGACCAACAGACGAGGTCTATACCCCCCACAGACCACCTCCCCCCACCGGTCCAAGCGAGACCTAGCAACCGGGAAGGAGCAGCATATCCTGTGGAGAGGCTAAACCAGAGACTACAAGCACTGGATGACCTAACTGAAGACGAAGAGGAAGAGGAGGAGAACCACGCCCGAAGACAGCACAGTACTCTACCGGACCAGGAGGTCCGGTACAGCCCAGGCTATACTCCCGCGGAGCTGCGCTACAGACCCCCGACTCTATACACGGGTGAGCACGACGCACGACCCGCACCGAGGAACAGCACCTGGACAAGCGGGCCATGGTACACTGCCGGTACCAGCCCATACCAAGGAGCGGGAGGAGACTCGCCTAGGAGGCCTCTCCCCCAACGCTCGCCGATGTATCCACAGTCAGCGTCATACATTGGCACGCCTATGGTACCCGACTTCACCCAAGAGAACCGGGCCCAGTATACAGAACTCCGCATGTGTCTGGAGACCATGTTGGTGGATGTATTGGATGAATGCCACAAATACGCCATCCTACTGCAGCACTTAAAGGTACCCCGCGCACATAATATAGCGCTCGCCTACGCGACTTCCACCACCCCATACACAGCAGCGCTGGTAGCATTGGACCAGAGGTATGGGCGCATATGGGATTACGTGATCCAGGAGATCCGACACATCGACCGCTTACCCCCAGCAATAGACAATCGAGCACTGGACGACCTGTCCATAAGAGTGCAGTCCCTGGTAGGGATGTTGGGAGCGCAAAGAGAGAAGGGGAAGTATGAACTTTACGCCAACTCAAATGTGGAAAGGATTCTGGAGAAGCTGCCGCCCGCTCGTCAGGAGCGCTTTAGGCGGCAGAGGGACCACAGAGACCCGAATGGCCCCGAACCGAACCTCCTCGATCTAGCAGACTTCCTGGCGAGAGAAGTCAGCAGCCTACGGCTAGATACATTCGGACGGAGCACCCCTGGCTCCAGAGAAGGAACCAGACGACTAAATGATGGAAGAAGATCGGTGACTGTGATGCACCAATCGGAGTCAGTACCGAGCAGCAGGAGCCACAGTACCCCCTCCAGAACGGAGAAGTGGAAGATAGTGTGCCCCTACTGTGAGAAAGAACACTGGCTAGCGCAATGTGACTCCTTCCCCAAGCTGAACGCGGAGGAAGCAGGTCAATGGATAAAGTCCAACAAGCGCTGTTTTCGCTGTGCGCGATCACACATGGCAGCCGAATGCCGCTTAAAGAATAGGTGCACCAAGTGCGATGGAGCCCATCTGGACATACTTCACGACAGTAACAGACGGCGCCCTTCACCTGCACCATCCAGCCGCAAAGCGAGCGTCATGTACATCGATCCCGCCAGCAGCAGTGGAGCCCGAGTACTCCTAAAAGTAGTGCGTGTGACACTAAGCTACCAGAATAAAGTCCTGGACACTTACGCCGTCCTCGATGACGGGTCAGAGAAGACCCTGCTGCTCGCCTCCGCTGCGGCCCAGCTAGGGCTGCGGGGAAGCGAAACCCAAATGACAATTCGGACAATAAGACGAGATTTGAAGACGATAAAGGGCGAGAATGTCTCATTCTCTATCGCAGCAAGCGGCCAGCCTGAGCGACGGTACCAGATTGCAGACGCTTTCACCAGCCAAGAAATAGGACTGTCGCGGTACACATACCCCGTCGCCAAGCTGATGGAGAAATATGCACATCTGCGCAAGTTACCGATCCCGCTCATAGACAATGCTATGCCGACCCTGTTGATAGGCTCCGACCATGCAGACCTCATTGTCCCGATAGACCGGGTTCATACCGGACCCCGAGGCTGCCCTGCAGCAGTCAAGACCCGTTTAGGATGGACTCTCCAAGGCCCGCTCGCCAAATCTCTCAACCGAAGTACAGCCACTAGATGTCTCCACTCCCGAGTCACAGAGGGAGAAACCGCACTCCTGCAACACGTAGAGCGGCTATGGAGCTTGGAACAAATGCCCTTTAAGAATGGAAAGAAAGAAATTCGCTCTAAAGATGACATTTACGCCATTCACCTCCTCGAGACAGGGACCAAGAGAGTCCCGGTCAACGGCGTGTTGAGATACGCCACGCCACTCCTGCGGCGAGAAGGAATGCCTACTTTCCACGCCAAGACAGACGCCACAGAACGGTACCTGCTGAACACGGAGCGGCGCTTAGCCAAGAACCCCGCCCAAGAGAGTGTATACCGCGCTGAGATTGAGAAGCTCATCACAGCGGGACACGTCACAAAGATGGACATTAAAGAGGCTGACCAGACCACTGAATCGTGGTACGTGCCCCACCACAAGGTCCATCACAACGGTAAAGACCGCATAGTATTTAACTGCAGCTACCAGATCGGATCCCAGAATCTGAATAAAGAGTTGCTGCCCGGTCCCACACTCGGCCCCTCCCTACTCGGCGTTCTACTCCGCTTCCGCCAGGAAAAGGTGGCCATCAGCGGGGACATTAAAGGAATGTTCCTGCAGGTGAGATTAGTAGAGGCGGACAAGCCCCTGTTACGGTTCCTATGGAGAGAGAAGCCAGGAGATGAGCACCCAGCCATCTACCAATGGGAAGTCCTCCCCTTCGGAACGACGTGCAGCCCCTGCTGTGCGACATTTGCACTACAGAAACATGTAGCAGAGGACCCAGCAGCAGACGAAGAGGTCCGACACAGCGTAAAGAACAGCTTCTACGTAGACAACTGTCTACAAAGCCTTTCAACCCAGGAAGAAGCCGAGGCTCTCCTGATTAAACTCCGCGCCTCATTGATCAAAGGCGGCTTTGATCTCAGGCAGTGGGCCAGCAGCGATCCGCAAGTACTGCGCAGCCTCTCCTCCGAGGACAAGGCAGCCAGCAGCGAGACCTGGATGGCTACAATCCCGGGAGAAGCCCAGGAGATGACCCTGGGATTGGTGTGGCGATTCAAAACAGATTCGCTTCACTACAGACACAAGCCCCTGACTACGGAGCAGGGAAGGCCGGCGGCGGCGCCGACCACCAGACGGAGTGTGTACACAACACTCGCCCGACAATATGACCCGCTAGGATGTATTCTACCGTACACCACCAGGGCAAAAATGATTGTACGAGCATTGTGGGACAAGGACCAGGGCTGGGACGACCCCATTCCCGCACAACTTGCATCCACCTGGAGAGAGTGGGAGATGGAGCTCCACTCACTCCCAGGCGTTAATATGCGCCGAAGCTACTTCCCACCCACGGTGAGGCCAGAGACATGTAAAATGGACTTACACGTCTTCAGTGACGCCTCAGAGGTCGCATACGGATCAGTAGCCTACTTGCGGGCCCAAGACCAGGGGGGAGAGATCTACACAGCATTTGTCCTCGCCCGCTCGAGAATAGCCCCACGCAAGCAACAATCTATCCCACGTCTAGAGCTCTGCGCAGCCCTAGCCGGAGCGCACCTAGCCACGCTCATCCAACGTGAGCTCACCATACCGGTGTCTAGAACAATCCTGTGGTCAGATTCCACGACGGTACTCGCCTGGATCAAATCGGACTCATGCAAGTACAAAGTCTTCGTGGGAGTCAGAGTCACCGAGATTCAAGACTTAACCGAAGAGTTAACCGGAGAAACAGAGTGGCACTACGTTGATACAAAACAGAACCCAGCTGACGTCATCACCCGGGGGATGCCCCTGGATGACCTCACCCGTCGCAATGTCTACAGTGACGGCCCCGCATTCCTAAGACTCCCGGAAGGACAGTGGCCCATGCCTATCCCGAGGGAAGCAAGTCCAGAGGAGGTGGAAATTAAGAAGTCTGTGTTCTGTGGATTGAGCACCGTAGCCTCCACCGACCCTAACATAAACGATTGCACGTCCATAGAGAGTGCACAACAAAGAACATTCCTGCGGTACCACCCGGAGTGCAAGTCCCCCGCTGATATGTCAGCAGCTAACTACGAGGAAGCAGAATTGCTTCTACTGCAGCGAGCCCAGAGAGACTCGTTCCCCGATGAATTGGCCTGTCTACAGGGAGGAAAGCCCGTCCCATCCGACAGCAGATTAATTCACCTGGCCCCCGAGAGCGACGCTCATACCCTCATCAGAGTGGGTGGTCGCCTACGCAGAGCCCCCAACACACGCCTGATGGGGCGGCTAGATCCCACATTACCCCAGACCATGTACCGGCCTGAAGAAGCGAACGGCCGACGAATGTGGAGGTACAGCCAAGTATTAGCCGACAAGTTTTGGAACAGTTTCCTACTGCACTACCTACCGTCTCTACAGACCCGCCAGAAGTGGGTAAAGGAGAGAGACAATTTGACAGAAGGAACAGTCGTCATGATTATTGATCAATCACTGCCCAGAGCTATGTGGCCGGCCGGCCGCGTAAGCAAAGTGATCACCGGTGCCGACGGCAAGGTCCGAGCAGCTGAAGTGCTTGTCCAGGGTCGCACTTACACCCGTCCCGTGGCAAGGCTCATAGAACTGCCTCGACTCCCAGACACAATCGATGATGACCATGACCCTACAACCCTATGACTTTGTGAAGTTGACTGACCCCTACAGCAAACCCTTATGTGTAAATAGACAACGCGATTAATCTGTCTCTGTTTAACTGATTAGGTCTGGGACCTATTCAGGGGGTGGCTGTTGTGAAGGGCCAGATTAAACCGAATATATATATTTATTTATATATATATATTTAATTGTATTTGCATATTCTCTAATATTCCCTGATATCCCTTGTATATTCCTTGTACAATATGCATTGAATATCCATGCTAGCCTACTGAACATCCCATAATAGTCTCCATTCTACTATTGGTCGAGACCTTGGTGCCAGGCTGCCATACCCCTCAGACCCAGTTCAAACGTACCGCTCGACATGTACGAACAAGTCCTAGTTCCGCGTAGGAATTTGGCTACCGCACCACTAATGGGACTATTTGTTCATAGTGCGTATATATACTGCGCTACTAAAGTAGGACTTTTCTTTTCAGTCCAGTTTCTTACCCTCCAATAGAGTCACAGACGTAAAGCCTCCCCGCGACGCCACGTGTGGGAGTAAGGCCAAGTTCGGCCTACCATCGGTATTGAGACATCGTGTATATTAATATTTGAATAGTCATATTTGGCACTATATCGTCGAGTTGGACGTAGTCTATTAAGCTAATAATAGTCTGTTAATATATAGTGCTTCGTGCGGTGAGAATACTACCGTAGTCAGTACCCCATCGTTTCGGGCAGAGAACTGGCTGCTTACCCAGGGTGGTTGACCCTATGTGAAGCTGCACCCGAGGAGCCCCAGAGCCGACGAGCGAGTGGACCTGTATACCGGATTATTCTACCGACGACAGCCCGCCTTCCCAGGCACGGATTATGCTTTGGATACTTTGATTATTCCATGGATAAAGACCCCCGACACTGCCGTGTGTTGGAACCCCCCCCCCTGGAGAGGACGCAAGGTGAGGAGACGCTCTGCAAGACGAGGTCTCTTCGCGTCTCTCCCCCGTGGACCGGAGAGAGCCGGCCCACAAAGAGTCCACCTGCTTTCATCTGTGGTCCAAGGATCGCCGGCGCATTGAACAGCACTACAGTGGGTTCACCTGGGATACCCTTGGCCGGACGAGGCAGCCGGATTCTACCCCCCCCCCCTCCTACTCCTGTCGGCTTACAAGCGACCGGATTAACCCCCTCTAGTGTATCCAGCCTATAATCATTAAAGTATCATTGCTGTTATTCCTTAACTATTCCAGGTCGTATATTTACCACCTGCGCCTTCAGAGATTGGACATTCTCTATTGATATACCGACGAATACTCCTTGCCATAAAAGTGCATACTATTTCAATTCATAAATGTAATTAAGTGATTAAGTGTTTATTCTACACACCATCGCTGTGTAGGAAATAAAGACCTGTTTCTAATTCGTACATTTGTGTTGGATCCGTTTCATCTACGTGAGAGTGTTCATGATAATATATTTATGCCGTGTACTGGGTGGCCGAATATTAAGTACAAAGGTAGTGGTAGTAAGTATCATATCTAGTAATACAGTCAGGGAATTGTACCCCTCAGTTACAGTATCCCTAAACTTCAATCGGTTCGGATCCTTTGAATGAATGAGAATGTAAACAAACACGGCTTCCACGTAGAAATCACTGACTGCGCGCAGAGAGGAGTCATTCGGCAAAAAATAGTTCAGAGTATATCTGCTTAGAAAACGTAATTGTCGAATTCAATAATTTTTTATTTCTCCACGTGGTAAATACACAGGTCACATTCACAACATGTTTACAGGAACGTTTTGGAGTTGTATTTGGAGTGTATTTGGTGACTGTAGGGCACTGTAGGGAACGTCAGGCCAGGGCTGGGCGATATGGCAAAAAATCATATCGCGATAACGATATTCGATATAGATAATTATCGAAATTGTTATATATATATTTTTTTTAATTTAATTTTTTTTTAAACAACAGATGTATGTTTATTTTGCAGCAATTCTTTGTCGTTGCCGCCATCTTTAGTGTTACATCCCCTCACACTCCAGTTCTCAGGCTGCAGCTGGTTTAAAAGCTAAAGTAAACCGGCTTCTCTGCTGGCTGTGGCTCCAGGGGAGTTGAACAGTTCTGGCTCTGCTAGTTTTTTTTCTATCTTTTGGCGCTTTTTTGGTGGACAAACCACCGCACATGTGCACCGTGACTCATGACTGGAGACTAGCTCTGCTAGCACACATAGCCTACTGTGTACAGACGGTTTCAAACTGTATTTTAAATTAGAAAGAAAACTAAATAAATGGACAAGAGAAAAATAAATCTCAATTTGGTCAGTATTGTCATTTGGACAAGCAAAGCCATTACTTTAAGTTGCAGGCAAGAAAGACAAGTCTGTCCACTGTCTCTGGTTTTAAAACTGCCCTGTTACAGGTCACACACAAAAAGAAAAAAATATTTTCTTTTTTTCCGATATCGATTATTAAAATATATCGCAATATTTATCGTTATCGTTATATCGCCCAGCACTGCGTCAGGCTGTAAAACCCCCCACTTCCAGTGATGAAGCTAAGCTACGCTAACGGAGCGACTGTTCCCTAAGCTAAATGCACGCACAGAGACAAAAAAGGTATGTATCTTCTTGTCTAACTCCAGGGAAGATGTTAAATAAGCTAATTTCCCAAAATGTTGGAGTTTTCCTAAGTTGGTTTCAGCAGGATCTGGAGCTCAAACCAGATAGTCTGGTTTGACTGGAATTTGAATGGATTTTTTTTAATAAATGTAATTATTAGTTTATTTGTCAGACAGGGACAATGCAAAAGAAAACATTGCAACAAGTTACAATAACAAGATACAGATGTAAGGCAAATTTGCAACCCTGGTCCCTGGTTTCTACTTAAAAGTGGTCATTACATATCACCATTACCAAAAGTGCAGGAGCACATAGTAGACAGTGACATTCTTTACATGATCATACAATAATTACAGTAAATAGGCTACATCACATTTCAGTAGGGGTGTAACTGTACACGTATCCGTACCGAACCGTTTCAGTACTGGACCTTCGGTTGAGTACGTGCTGTGTACCACCAAACGAATGCAACGGTACATTAACCACTAATGGAACGCACGTGACGTTTCTTCTTCTAGAGTCTTCTTTCCTCTGTTTCACGTGAAGTTAAATCTACTCTAGAAGTGAAACTGAAACCTAAAAAGCATACACTGGTGGGGGCGTGGGTGGGGCGGTAGGCAATTAATTTACTCAGTGGATGCCTGAATATAGAATGACACCGGTATCACTGACTACCGCGACAAGCCTAGGTGGAACTTAATAAAAGATAATTATTAAAAAAAATGTCCCCCTGTTGTATCGAACTTGTACCGAACCGTGACCCCAAAACCGAGGTACGTACGGAACCGTGGCTTCTGTGTACCTTACACCCCTACATTAGTACTAATTTTACATGTGTTGCACTGTGTGCATCATGTGTGTGTTCCCTGATTCATGGCAATATATGTGTATATGCACATATAGGCGTGTTTATAGGTGTGTTACGTAGTAGTATGAATTTATGTATATTTGTCTGTGTGTCCGTGCCTCTATCTGTGTGTATGTGTCTGTATTAAGTCTGTCCCCGAAGCCTGTTTTTGGGATTCGAACTTCGTCAGGGTTTTTCGAACGAACGTTTGAACCTTCGTTAAAAAAATAAATAAAAATGTAATGATAAAAAAATATATATATATATTATATATATCCTCAAACTAAATCCTCAATTTGAATAAAGTGATTAATCTGATTAAAATTAGTATTTCTTTATTTTATTAAATCAACTTTCCAGCCCCAGACCCAGCCCAGGGAGAAGCCCCAGCCCAATTAAATCAATTAAATCAACTTTGTTTAATGAATATAACAATCAGTTTCTTTTAATACTATAATATATATTAGTGTAGCCTAATCTAGTTTATCTGCAACTGCGAAGAAAAAACCCATTGGTTTAAACGGAATTAATAGAAAAAAATATTTAAAAAAGAAAATAAGAAATCTTAAATTGTTTTTATAAAAGATTATTTAGAATTCGAATGCCAACATAACGAACGAAGGTTCGAACGTTTGGGCTCAGCCCTAGTCTGTATTAGTATACAAGTGCATGATCGGGGATCAATGATCACAGGTTTTGTTTTGTTTCACCTTTTCATTAAACATTTTCAGATCAGTTTGTGTTTTTATTTCTGTTGGTAGGGCATTCCAAAAATGTATCCCTGGCTTTTACTGAAAAAGATGACTTTGCCCTGTGTCACCCTGCAGTTGCCATGTCAACTAGTTCTACACCAACTGGCTGACTGGTTCCACTCTATGTCAACTAGTTCTACACATCCAACGGGGTGACTGTCCACTCTGTCAACTAGTCAACTAGGACAGCCGAATCCCGTCCAATCTTTCGCCGTCGACTAAAGACGCACTTCTTCAACCATTATCTGAAATAAAATAAAAAAAATAAAATAAAAAAAATCTAACCCTAACTAACCTTACTGTCATGCACTTGTCCTAATAAACTAACCTACACTGTAACACGCAACACTTTGATGAATATTGTTACTCAGCTGGATGAATAAACAAAATAGGAAATAAAATTTAGAAATGCATGCAATACATAAATAAATATGAATCTCCATATATGAAATAGAACATTTAGATAAGGTGCTACTGAGATGTTTTGGTGAGTTCTTTGTTTTTTTGTGGAAGTAGCCCTTCTTAAAAATGCATGAACATTCACTGATAATTGGTCTGTAGTGGAGTCT
>NC_140167.1:60346152-60353652 GCF_963971535.1 Notolepis coatsorum
CTGTCTGCTTGAGGTTGAGAGACAACAGGAGCATCTGCACTAAGGGTCTCATTATCATCAGAGGAGGATGTCTCATAATCAGGGTCCTCCTCAACAGTATCCTCTGTCTCAGACACATTCTCTTCTGTCACTTTCACAGTCAAAGAGCTGTGACAACTTCACTGGCAGAAAACCTTTTCTTCAAGGTCATTTTCAATTGAGAGATAACTTAAAGAGAAACCACACAGAGCACCAAGAGAAATTATTTAGAGAAGGCTGCAATGCAAGCTTTTACATGTTTGCTCTTCCCCAATGTTGTGAAAACTACCAATGTCCTCACAGGAATCCCTGTCCCCATGTTGCTGGAAATATCAGAGTTCTCGCAATGTGGGTATTATGCCCCCTCCCCTCTCCACTTTGCAGGAACCATAAGGCCCCGCCCCCATGTTTTGTACGAAATATCAGAGTTCTCGCAATGTGTGTTATATATTCGTACCCCCCCTCCCAATTTCACAGGAAATATTCAGGAAATAGTTTCCCCTCCTTCACGGGAACTATGAGTGGTTCTCTCACTGCAGGTATGGTTCAATTATGTTAGATTAGGGAGGGCCCTAAAGCAGAGGGATGTTTTTTTAAGATTGTAAATTTGCATGTAATAGTCACCTCAATATCATCCGACCTAAACAATCAAAACAAATATGTGTAAAATGTTTTATACAGTTAAAACAGCCTGCCGTCAAATTTACCTCAAGGAACAAAGTGTGTTTGTTCAGGACATTGAAAACTTACCATCATGTTAATTTTATGTTTACCCATTTGTCCTCATTCAATTAGGAAAAGTCGTGAAATAATAAGCAAGTCAAAATAATGTCAACCATTTATTTAAATAATGTTAAACATTGAATGGGGTCAAAGTGACCCCAAGGATAACAGGAGGGTTAACCGTGCGCTGCTGTGCTGTTGGTGAAGCATGATGTGTTTTTAATGGATCGCTCATGGATCTGGATGTCCTGTAGCCGATACCCGATCCAGCTATTTTAGTCAGTATTTGCCCGATATCCGTAACGGATCGGTGCATTCCTACTATTGGGAAGAGCTCTGCTGAAATCCCTGTATATTGTCGAAAGACGTGGCTCAAAGAAGTTGACGGCTCTTCAACTTTTTCTCCTTTCCCCCCATCTCTCGAATAAGGGGATGAAGAAGTCTTTATTTTCATGCATATTAGTCAAGTCAAGAGTTTTATTTGTCACGGCATACAAGTATACAATGAAATGCGGGTGGTCTTGCCCGCAACGATGTGCAATACAGTAGTACAACATATAGTAGATTCCAATAAAACAACATTGTGCAATAAACAGGTAACATAGTGGGACATCTCGGTATTTGTACATAGTTATCTACAGAGCATGTAGGACATGCTAGGTCCTTTGGTAGTGCAATACACTGTTACTGTTGCTATACTATTTTTAAAGTGACCTTTCCTTTGTGGCCATAAGTGTGGGCGTGTGCAGCATGAGTGTGTGCTTGCTCATGTTAAAGTGGCTGCTAGTGTGCGAGCGTGTACAGCGTGCGTGTCGTGTGTGTGCTCATGTGTGCTTGTGTGTGGAGAGTTCAGTGTTCTGTGGCACTAGGGATGGGTACCGAATTCGATACTTTTGAGGTACCGAACCGAAACACGTCGGTACTACAGAGTATCGAATCAAGTGAGATACCTTACCTTACTTTTTTTTTTTCTTTTTTTTTTTTTTTTTTTTTTTTTTTTTTTTCTTCATGTCAACGTTCACACGCACAATGTATGCTCACCTAGGATTTGACTTGATTCAACAACAAAGCAGTCAGAGCAATGGCAAGCCGAAAACTGTCGAAATTGTAGTTATTTGAAGTTTGGATTTTTTTTTCACGACTGAGGTAGGTAAATAAAATGTCTTGAGACTAAAGTACCGAAAAAAGGTACCGTTGGGTACCGGTATCGATTCACAGGTACCGGTACCGGTATCGGTTCAAATGTGAAAGGTACCCATCCCTATGTGGCACTGATGGCCTAGGGGAAGAAGCTGAGCCGAAGCCTCTCTGTCCTAGTAGCTGGGGTTCGCAGGCGTCTGCCTGACCTCAGCAGCTGGAACAGGCTGTTATTGGGGTGGTGAGGGTCTTTCATTATTCTGCAGGCTCTGGATTTGCACCTCTTGTTGTATAGAACCTGCAGGGGAGGTAGTGCAATACCCGTGGTACGCTCGGCTGAGCGCACCACTCTCTGTAGGGCCTTCTTGTCCTGTGCCGTGCTGTTTCCATACCAGGCAGTGATGTTTCCAGTCAAGATGCTCTCTACAGCTCCGGAGTAGAAGGACTGGAGTATCTTCCCCGATACTCTGAACTTCCTTAACTGTCTCAGGTGGTAGAGGCGCTGCTTCGCCTTTTTTACGACTGTGTCTATGTGTGTTGACCATGTCAGATCCTCTGATATGTGGACCCCCAGGTACTTAAAGCTGCTCACCCTGTCCACGGTAGCCCCGTTTATCCTCAGTGGTGTGTGTGTCTCCTGCTGTCCTCTCCTATAATCCACGATCAGCTCCTTGGTTTTACCAATGTTCAGGAGCATGCTGTTGTCCTGGCACTAGCGTTCCAGTACCTCAACCTCCTCCCGGTAGGCCTTCTCGTCGTTGTCCGAGATCAGCCCCACCACCACCGTGTCGTCTGCAAACTTCACTATGGAGTTGGAGCTGAACTTGGCCACACAATCGTGTGTGTAGAGTGAGTACAGCAGGGGGCTCAGAACACAGCCCTGGGGGGACCCGATGCTCAGGGTGATGGTGTTGGAGGTCTGACCCCCCACCCTGACCGCCTGGGGTCTTTCACTCAGAAAGTCCAGTACCCAGGCGCTCAGAGCGGAGCTCAGACCCAGCTCGATCAGCTTGTCCACCAGTCTGGTGGGGACTATGGTGTTGAACGCTGAGCTGTAGTCAATGAACAACAGTCTCACATAGCCCCCCTTCTGGCGGTCAAGGTGAGAGGGTGCTGTGCAGTACCTGGGAGACCGCGTCGTCAGTGGACCTGTTTGTCCTGTATGCAAATTGCATAGGGTCCATATCACTGGGGAGGGAGGCACAAATGTGATCCTTGACCAGCCTCTTGAAACATTTCATGACCACAGAGGTGAGTACCACCGGTCTGTAGTCATTGAGACATGTTGGGGAGGGTTTCTTCGGTACAGGGATGATGGTAGACATCTTGAAGCAGGCAGGGACCACTGACTCCGCCAGGGATTGATTAAATATGGCGGTGAACACAGGGGCTAGCTGGTTGGCACAGGACTCAAGTATGCGTTCTGTTATACCATCTGGGCCAGCCGCTTTCCTGGTGTTCACCTGCATAAATGCTCTTCTCACACTGTGTTCCGACAACGAGAGAGCGTCCCCGCCCCCCCGCGGTTGCCCCCCCCTCCACAACAGCCGGCGCGCCAGTGACGTCACTAGCCACCGTCTACACCAAACCGAGCGTAGAAAGAGTTGAGTTTGTCCGCAAGAGAGGCGTCGTCGCTCCCCATTGAGGGGGCGCTGACTTTGTAGTCAGTTATTGTCCTCAGTCCCCGCCATAAGCCTCTTGTGTCGTTTTGTGCCATTTGTGTCTCCAGTTTATCAGCATATGTCCGTTTTGCAAGTTTTACAGCCTTGCGCAGAGTATAGACTGAAGCCTTCTACTCCTCCATGTTTCCTGACTTTCTGCCCAGGTTGTAAGCAGTGGTGCGAGAGTTCAGAGCTGCTCTGATAGTACTGTCCACCCACGGTTTCTGGTTTGAGAAAACCCGCACCTTTTTCGTGGGGACAATACTGTCAGCGATTGTTGTTATTAAGACACACATACAAGATGGACGATATATCGGCCGCCGATATAATATCGGCCGATATGGCCGTTTTTTTTACACATCGGTATCGGTCCGATATCAAGATGGGGCCGATATGGGCCGATATTTAAATTTTTTTTTTTTTTTTTTTTTTATGTTTTGGCCTGAAATAGTTTCAAAATATCAGTCATTTCTGAAAATAAGTTACAAAAGTAAAAAAAAAAGTATGCGTTTTGGAAAATAGCTCTTTATTTGATTATCATAAAAAAGTGTTTTCTATACAGAGATATCGACATCGGTAAATATCGGTATCAGCCAGAACTGCAATATTAATATCGGTTATCGGTATCGGCCACAATTTTCACATCGGTGCATCACTAATAGGAACACACACACACATGCACTGAGTCGCCGATGAAATGTCTCTCTACACTTTTCCCATCTTGTCGTCCTCCCCCCCCCCCCCCCCCCCCCCCCCAAGGGCAGCCAGGAGCAGACACGGGCTGCGGCGTGGGCCGTGCCTGGGGACCAATCCAAGTGCTCCTGTCCGTCTTCGCCAGGGACACGACAGCGTCAGCAGATTTTTGCTCATCTCTAAATCTGTGGATGCGTTGACCACCTCTATCCAATAAACACGTTGAAACACAATTGACAACATACATACGTAGAGGATCAGACAGAGCAGATGATTCTAGACCCTCTCAGATGGGTGGGCTGGGCCCTCTCAGATGGGTGGGCTGGACCCTCTCAGATGTGTGCGCTGGGCCCTCTCAGATGGGTGCGCTGGGCCCTCTCAGATGGGTGCGCTGGGCCCTCTCAGATGGGTGGGCTGGACCCTCTCAGATGGGTGGGCTGGACCCTCTCAGATGGGTGGGCTGGACCCTCTCAGATGGGTGCGCTGGGCCCTCTCAGATGGGTGGGCTGGGCCCTCTCAGATGGGTGCGCTGGACCCTCTCAGATGGGTTGGCTGGACCCTCTCAGATGGGTGCGCTGGACCCTCTCAGATGG
Source organism: Notolepis coatsorum (assembly GCF_963971535.1). NCBI lineage: Eukaryota > Metazoa > Chordata > Actinopteri > Aulopiformes > Paralepididae > Notolepis > Notolepis coatsorum. The sequence goes on from NC_140167.1 coordinate 60,350,978, forward strand.
GTGGGCTGGACCCTCTCAGATGGGTGGGCTGGACCCTCTCAGATGGGTGGGCTGGGCCCTCTCAGATGGGTGGGCTGGGCCCCCGGCCAGGTCACTCTACCTTTATTGTGCGTGGGGGCCTGTGTCCTCGCCGACTCGTAAACGCCGGAAGGTTCCTTCTGACCAGGAAGTGGAGCGGCCCACCTAAGTGGTACTGTAAATACCAGTGGTAAACTCGGGACGCGACTATAATGACACCCAAGTTTACGAGTTGTGACGAGTTGTGTATCGGTCAACTTTCAGCGTCTGCGGTGCACACATACTTTATTATGAACATGGAGTGTGATGAGGCATCGTCAGAAATATGATGGATACACACTGGGGTTCATAGAAATCGATCAAGTCACCATTAAAAAAATTTTTTTTTTGTTATAAATAAATAAAAATCAGTGTTTACAAATACAAATAAATAAATGTTGTACAAATAAACAAACGAAAATGATAGGTTTGAAGCCGAAGGCTTATAGAGCAACCTACCCCTAATTCAAAACCAAATTCAAAAAAGTTTGTTTTCAAAATATATCAAACAAACAAAAAAATCAACAAAACCGATCCCGAAAAGAACAAAAAAAGTTTGCAAGATAAAACAAACAAACAAAAAATCAACAATCAACAATCAACAAAAAACTTTCCCGAAAAGAACATAATCCAACATAGGAAAATCAAAACTTAATCTGCAATACCCGAGTTTCATGGTAGAGAAAAACAGATTCTACATGTACACTGTAAGAAAAAAAGCTGCAAGAAAACGGTAAATGTCTGGCATCAATGGGTGCCAAATATTTACTGTCAAATTACAGTAAAATCAAATACATTTACAGATTATAACCCTTACAAATTTGACTAAAATTCTAGAACCCTGTTTTTAAACATATTTTTTAACTTAAAATACTCCTGCTGTTTTTTATTTCATCCAGTATATTGTTCCAGAGTTTCACTCCTTTAACTGACACAGACATACTTTTAAGTGTGGTTCGAGCTCTAGGCTGTTTCAAATTGAGTGTTCTTCTTAAATTATACGTCACCTCGTTCTTTAAACAAATTGTGTAAGTTACATGGCAGTTGATAACTTCTAGCTTTAAAAACTATCTCTGCTGTTTTAAGGTCAACTAAGTCAAGGAACTTTAATGCCCTTAGTTAAAAAAACAGTGTTTGTAGGATGGAGATAGCTAACATTGTTCACAACCCTTATTGCCTTTTTCTGTAAGATAATAATAGGATTCAGATTAGTTTTGTATGTGTTTCCCCAAGTTTCTATACAGTAAGTTAGATATGGTAATAAAAGAGTACAATAAATTGTGTATATAATGATCTCAAATTTAATATGTGTCTGGTTTTTCTTAAGATACCTAAGCTACGCGCTGTTTTTTTCTTTACATAGTTAATATGAGTTTTCCAGCTGAGGTTTTGGTCTATCACGACACCCAAAAAAGTATATTAATTTACTCTTTCAAGATGAACATTATCTATGCATATCTCTACTCGAGTATCCGGATGTATTTTTTTTATTACCAAACAAAATACATTTAGACTTACTTATATTTAAGGAGAGTTTGTTAGTATATCAAGCCAACATTTCAGCCTCCCCAGTTCACCTGTAATATGAAACCTGCGACATGAAAGAGATGTTGAATGATCTGACTGCATCTGCTGTCTTGGATCTGAACGGTCATGACTTTCTGACCTAACTGGCGTACGGCCGCGTACCTGAACGCCATCACCTCATGTATATACGACTTGTTCGCGTGATACATCTCCTGCTTTACGAGGTGACGAGGAACGACCCAACGCAACATTAAGTTCAGTGCTTTGTCCCACACTCCAACCTTCCCCTCCTGTGCTTAGCCTGCCTCCCGGGGAGACCTGCTCTGAAAATACCTGTCCTCCCCTTGGTGGCCGACTATCTCTCTTTCTCTCTTTTCTATGTCTCCTCCTATCTCTCTGCCCCTCTGTTACCCTTGCTCTCGTCCCCTAAGAATATGCATTAGGGAAAGAGGGTCTATTTAAATGACATGGCTCTGGAACATTTAGTTATGCTTGTAGTCCAAAGTGCATAACTCTGTAGCGTGTCCAGGTCCAGAATGTGCAGACTCGGCACTATGGTTGATTGATTGATTGAAAAGTTTATTAACAGATTGCAGAATGGGTACAGTACATTACAGCTCAATACATACAATTGTTAAGGGGATGCAGACCAGAGAAAGACGGTCTTGCTGAGTTTGTTATTTGAACCGAAGAGAATGGACTCTGTTTTGCCCATGTGTAATGATAGTTTGTTATCGGCGAGCCATATGCAGATTTTGCCTAGTTCCGAGCTGAGGGTTTTTTCAACCTGTAACTTGTTCTTGTTAAAGACCAGCAGGGCTGAGTCGTCCGCAAACATGGAACATTTACATTTCAACCCATCCTTCTGATGTATATACTTACAGTATGGTTAGACGACCGACTGGACGCGTGAACACTTTGGGCAACCAACATGTACTTCCGCGTTTCTCTGATTGGCCAGCGTTGGCCAGCGCTCTCCTTCATGAATACCAGCCGCTCTACGCTCGTTTACCCCCTCATGAGTCACGTGAAACACTGCAGACCACTGATTGGTCAGAAGAGAGACGCGTCACTTGTTGGAGGCTCTCCAG
>NC_140167.1:60358652-60716728 GCF_963971535.1 Notolepis coatsorum
TTACTTGATTAAATACATTCTTTCATTTGATTTCTGAGGATTTTCATGTGAAGAAATAAAAGATCCAATAATTTGTGCAACAGTCACATAAAGAGTTGTGTCCTCAGCTGGTGAACTCAACATGCAACAGTCACATAGAGTTGTGTTCTTAGCTGGTGAACTCAACATGCAACAGTCACATAAAGAGTTGTGTCCTCAGCTGGTGAACTCAACATGCAACAGTCACATAGAGTTGTGTTCTTAGCTGGTGAACTCAACATGCAACAGTCACATATAGTTGTGTTCTTAGCTGGTGAACTCAACATGCAACAGTCTCATAGAGTTGTGTTCTTAGCTGGTGAACTCAACATGCAACAGTCACATATAGTTGTGTTCTTAGCTGGTGAACTCAACATGCAACAGTCACATATAGTTGTGTTCTTAGCTGGTGAACTCAACATGCAACAGTCACATATAGTTGTGTTCTTAGCTGGTGAACTCAACATGCAACAGTCTCATAGAGTTGTGTTCTTAGCTGGTGAACTCAACATGCAACAGTCACATAGAGAGAGTCGTGTTCTTAGCTGGGGAACTCGGCGCTCTTGGAAGCCTTGGCATTCGTATTAAGCAGAACAGTGTTGGAGAGAGGGATGCTTTTATTTGTCAGCTGAGGTGCGGTCGCTCCTTTCTGTAAATGCTTGAATGACGTTCTCTGATTCCGCAGAGCCGGCGTGCCTAGAAGGCGCAAACGCTTTCAGAGAGTGTTTCATATCTAAGAATATTATGAGGGTATTATTGTCCTGTTGTGTCAACATTTCCAAGTTGCATAATGTTCACAATTGATAAGTAACTTGTGTTCCGCTGGGAAAGACCATTCATCACTGCATACAACTTGGTTTAATCCAAACGTCCATTCAGAAACTTTGTATTATGAAATCAAATCTCCATCCCTCCTCTCCATCCCTCCTCTCCATCCTCCTCCCTTTGCTACCACATAGTGTTCCACCACGTCTCCCCTCTTCAAATCTAAATGTTAAACCTCTCCACCTCCTCTGCTCTCCTACTTGTTCTCTCTCCTCTCTCCCCCTCCATTAACCCCTGTCCCCTCCCCTCCCACCTCCTCTCCTCACCACAGAATGTTCCACCATGCTCGTTTCTGCTTCTTTTACACACCTGCTCGCTTCTTTCTATCCCATTAAGCCGGGTGTTTTTTACGTGTGGTTCAACTTCAGAGAGGTCCTCCTCAGAGTCTGAAAGGAAGTAGATTCTCTGCTCCAGCCCTCTGGGGAGAGGGAGGGAGAGGGAGAGATGCTCTCCTCTAATGAATAGATGGAAAAAGAAAGAGAGGTTGAAACGGCAACTCCGTCAGCTGATTGGTTCTAACACATATCTCTCTTTTCCTCTCTCTCTCTCTCTCTCTCTCTCTCTCTCTCTCTCTCTCTCTCTCTCTCTCTCTTCTCTCTCTCTCTCTCTCTCTCTCTCTCTCTCTCTCTCTCTCTCTCTCTCTCTCTCTCTCTCTCTCTCTCTCTCTCTCTCTCTCTCTCTCTCTCTCTCTCTCTCTCTCTCTCTCTCTCTCTCTCTCTCTCTCTCTCTCTCTCTCTCTCTCTGTTTCTATCTGTCTTTTTCATTTAATAGATCGCTGTAAACCCCCCTTGAGTGAAGATGGCCTTCTTTCAGAACAACTTCTGGGTAAGTGATAAAGATGACGATAACTCTAATGTGGTCAATATGATGATGATGATGATGAAGAAGCATATATTCTCACATACTACAATTCTATTAGAAACCATTATAGGTCTTAGAGAAGCAGGCTTGTGACGGGAAGGTGTCAGACTGGTTGTACTGGGCTGCTCCCAGGTGTACTGTGAATGTGTGGAACTTGTACACTCACTCACTCACTCACTCACTCACTCACTCACTCACTCACTCACTCAGTCTCACTCACTCTGTTTTATTATGATCACGGGAGGTGGTGATTTGGTCTTTGACGGGTGCACAGGATGGGCGTTCCAGTCAGCCCAGGGTCTATACTCTCTGTACTACAGTGCTCACCTCATGCACCCCGTCTGCGCTCTGCATTGGTTATTTATATCCGGTGGCTGACCTTCGTGGGCAGAGACACTAGAGACCTCTTGTTTGTGTGAATATTCCCAAACTGTATGAATAATTCATCCTAGGCACACAAACCCCGCTCGGCCGACTCCTTCTCCTACGTAACAAAGATACAGTACATTCCTAAAAGGAATATTGAAAGCGACAAGCTTTAGCGGCGTCCTTGTTGCCTAGCAACATGGGGTTGACAAGACGGCGGCTCAGCAGGTGTGTTCGGGGAGGTTTAAAGGGCCACTCATACGCAGGTCCATTCACCTCTGAGTCATCACTGAGGCACGCACACCTTTCATGTCCTGTTGTCTGTTCCCACTGGACTGCCCCCACACACACACAGGAAATTAGGCCACTTCGCCAAATGCGAGTATTTTTTAGGTTTAGCGAGTGATTTATGAAGACCACTCGCCAGTCTGGCGACTAGTAAAAAAAAAAAACATTCTGCAATCACGGTCACTGGCAAACGGTGCGGTCTTCTGAGTGCTCGCTTTAGTTGACAGTGCCACGAGAGCACTGCACAAGACCCGCGGACATATAGAATGTTTAATAAAAGTTCCCGCAGTACTGGCCAACCCGCAGACATATATAATGTTTAATAAAAGTTCCCGCAGTACTGGCCAACCTGCGGCGGACATATATAATGTTGAATAAAAGTCCCGCGGTACGTTAAACACAGCAGAAGATGGAAAACAGACAGACTGACCAACGGGGAACTGCATCCAACCCTAGTACAACCCTCGAGTCTAAGGCAAGGACACATTTAAATCACAGATGTGTATGTTAGTCTATTGGAACTGTATACAGTAGTTGGCTTCTAGTTAGCGTTTTAGCTATATAGCTGCTTGCTAGCTAACATTAGCCCTGTGTGTGTGTGTGTGCTCAAAGCAGCCAGCCCCATGTTAGCCGTGTATCTGTTATGACTATAATGTTTCCAAAAACGCACCGGACTACGACGTAAGGTTATATGTTTTATTGCATGCTCAACCAGTGCACAACAACACACCAACCGAACTGACGATACCACAACACTGAGGGTATTTCACAGCCCTGTCGTCCAGCCCAAGATGCATCCAGCTGCAGGACCGCAGAACCCATACGAGGCTCCTATTGTCCAGCCCACCGTGCTGTCTTAAAGGCACAGTGAACACCGTTGTGATGCCTACCCACCCAGATGCATACACAACATTGACACGGCTTGACAACCGAGGTTCAAAGTTAACTTGATTGATTGATTGAAAACTTTATTAACAGATTGCAGAATGTGTACAATACAGTACGGCTCAATACACATAATTGTTAAGGGGATGCAGACCAGAGAAAGACTTTTGTCTTGTTTACATCAGGGTCCCCCATTTTCAATTCATCATAACATATGACATACACGACATACAGATAGACAGTACTGCTACATCTATACATTTCACATCTATCTATACACTTCACAACATACTTCGGTTTTTTTCTTTCACTGCCCAACCCAGTCCAACCCAGCATCTTTCACTGCCCAGTCCAGCCCAACCCAGTCCAGAATAGATCCCTCTTTCATGTATATATGTTTTATGCTAATATTGTGAAGAGTAGAGACACTGTTATTAATGTTTTATGCTAATAAATATTTTAAAGAGTAGAGACACTGTGTGATTATTACTATGATTGAAAAATCTATTTAGACGAAGACATACAAAGAAGTAATTATCACAATTAGCGATTTTTTTTGGCTGGTAAAAAATCTGTTTGGCTGGTAAAAAAAATCAGCTACTCGCCAGTTGGCTGGTAAGCCAAAAAGTTAGTTTCCTCCCACACACACACACACACACACACACACACACACACACACACACACACACACACACACACACACACACACACACACTGAAAGCCGCTTGTCTTTATATGCCTCAATAATGCAGGAACTGCTTCAAACATCTCCTCCAGTGGAGGACACACAGCTGTTTCCTCTTCAGTAAGGCTACATGATGGACCAATCTAACTCTGTGCTTCTTAGCTAACTATCCGTTCACGCTGCACCCGTGATTGGACAGAATCCCAGAGGAGGCGTGGCAAGCGCTGAAGAAAAGTGAAACTTGTTGTTAGTCTTGTACACATTCATGTATTTAAAATACATATGCAAATATGGCTGAGATGCCACTTGTTTCATTCAACGAGTGGAAGTGAAACGGCTGTTATCTCACTCCTGTGGATAATGTCTGTGCACTTGTTTTAGAAGCAGAAAAAGGGAATGTGAACGGAGAGATTAAAGCTAGATTGTGCTAAAACTAGACTTCCTAATCTACACAGAGAGATTAAAGATAGACTTCCTAATCTACACGGATAGATTAAAGCTAGACTTCCTAATCTACACAGTACAGCCAGAGCGTCACCACTGCCAAAAAAAAATGAACGTTCTGCATTACTCATTGTCCAGCAGCGTGGCTACAAGCGTAGAACTCCAGACTCATGATCGCAAGATCACTGGTTCGAGTCAAGGCCATTGTCGGAAAGTGGTGTTGTTGTCCAGCAAGGAGCACTCTGTCCTCTAGACCTGGTGGTGGTGGTGTTGTTACGGTGATGGGGCCACCATACAGCTGCGAGTGCCATCGTTTGGATGAGACGCTAAACCGAGGTCCTGACTGAATTTAGTCGTTAAAGAATCCAGGGTACCAATCGCAAAGGGGTCTCTGACATCCACCTAATCACCCCCCTCCCCTTAACACTTTGAGTGCCAACGACGAGATTTCTCGTTAGTTCATGCCAACGAGAGATCTCGTTTTTGATAGTTTTTTTTTATTAGCAATTTCCATTAATATTTCATCAATCTAGCCTCACGTTACCACTGGGACTCTGTCTGAGCTCCATTGGGAAAATACCGCCCCTATCGTCTCTCCGGATGGTACTGCACCCCTTCCTGCTTCCACATTTTACTTGTCAGACAAGTAACCCGAGACGATCGAAGTCATTGCCGAGCCGCAGAACAGTGGAGAATGTGTGTTTACAGTACCCAGCGTTGGATCAATAAACACGATCGATATTTGGAATGGCGATCAGGAATTGGAATAATCTTTTTGGAGAAGATCTGAGGTAAGGAATCTATTTTACCAGTCTTGGGATAATCAGAGCTTTTTTCACCTATATATCAACGTGGGCCCTATGTATGTGTGCGTGTGTGTGTCTGTGCTGATCAGGAAATGGATAATCGATTTTTCAGCCCGCTTCTATAGCGTGCATAAGTACACATATACTATCGATAATCTAGCGTTTATTTGAAAACGATTCATAAATAGGCCGAAAAATTACAACGTTTTTTGTGTATTCCAGTATATTCCAGTAAAGGGCGATTATCACAGAATCTTCTAAAATTGTCTGGAACTTTCATAAAACGAGCGTTTTTCAAAATGGTATAAAACGGAAATGAACCGATTAAAAAAAACAATCCGTTTCGACAATGTTGACTGCAAATAAGTCATTGATAAGCGACGGCCATATTATACACATAGCCATAATTTAAGATATAGTTTATGCGTTCGCAAATATGAGAGCTCTATCATTGAAGTGGGTGGTGGCACGCACCGGACCCGTGGCACGGAAAGTGTTAATTGGTTGATATTAGGGATGTCCGATATTATCGGCCTACCGATATTGGCATTCAAATGTAATATCGGAAAATATCGTTTTTTTTTTTTTTAACATTTCTATAACCTTTATTTACCCAGGCACGTAAGAACAAATTCAGATTTAATTTATTGTCAAAAGTATGCATAATGTTGTGTTAATTCCACAACAAGAGATAGAATGTTAATTACCTGAAATTATTCATTTTTTTGGGGGGGGGGGAAACCCTGCATATATTGGTATCGGTTGATATCGGTATCGGAAATTAAGAGTTGGACAATATCGGTATATCGGTATCGGTAAAAAAGCCAATATTGAGCATCCCTAGTTGATATCAGTCCCTGTCTCCTGAGCCGTTCAGCCATTGTGTAGTGTGATGTGTGCTTGGTGCCAGTGTATGGCAGCCATTGAGCCTGTGTAGCCCAAGGTTGCGTGCTACCAGTGGTGGTGAAGGAGGCAATTTCCACCCTACATTGTGGGGAGCGCTTTGGGTGTCTAGAAAAGCGCTATATAAATGTAATGATCATTCATTCATTACTGCCACTTTGTGGGGAAAGAGTGATTGGTATCAGTAACATCATTACAGAATAAACCAGAGCCTCTAGGTCAGGGGAACATTTTCATGTTCTTGGTATCTGATTCTAGGGACATCTATGGATCTCAGGGAATATATTACCAGTGTCAGAAATATTGTGTCTGTTACTAGGGTTGAGTAAATTGTAATTAACCAAAGGAGAATATAATTTTGTTGGTGATGATTGAACAGAAGGTTTTGTAGATACAGTACTGAATTCTGCCATCCAGACACATGCTATTTGAAATATGAATATAGAATATCCAATGGCAGAGTTCAATCTGGATTTAGTATCACCAGGCGTGATTCACAAACTGTGAATGAAATCTACCGGTACTGTAAGTACAGTTACTTTTTTATAATGTAAATTTCTCCACCATTTTTCATCAGATTGCAATGCCGTTTTTTGCTAGATGTTCACAGAAAGGTATAGAAACTAACTGTTCTGTTTTATGGCAATAATGTTCAGGTTTGTGCAAGATAATCCTGAAAAATAAGAGTAAATAAATAAAAAAGTAAATCCAGAAGTCAGATGATTGACAGGGGCTGGCGTGAGCTGGGTAGTGTAGTTTTTTTTATTCGAAAGCCCATCGAAAGCCCTGGGTCTCTTCCTTCAAAAGACTACACTCACTTTTGGCTCACGTCAATATGCCACGGTTTCCGACTCAATGCCATGAGATTTCTATAATCTTATATTTCACTAATAAAACTAACTAAAATCATTGGTAAACAAACGTAATGCTGAAAATATACACTTCGACTGCTGTCTTGACAGGGTTAGGGTCTTTACTCTTGGCTACATTTGAAAAGAAAACGCAACATTAATTCATACATTCGGTAGACACAATCTGCGCCAACAACGTTTATATACGTGTTTGCTCAACAACCGTTGAACGCCAACCACGTATATATACGTTATTTGGTCCGTTTTTCTTTTCTTTTTGATTTTAATATTCTATTCAATGTCACGGACCTGTATGTTGCCGTTAAAAGGCATACTGGGACCCCGAGGGTGCAGTACCGGCCAGATCTTCCCAGGTGGCAGTATCGAGAGTGCAGTAAACCCTGTTCCAGACCATGTGTTACGTTTAAACCGCTCCGGGTGCAATTTTCTTAGTACAGGGAAGCCTAGAGGTTCACTCGGTCGTAGGCCTGCCACGATAACACATTTTGCTGGGCGATTAATTGCCCCCGAAAATATCGCGATAAGCGATATTATTGCGACCGGTTAGAGAATTTTTTTTGGAGAAATTTATTTCCCAAAACTTTTATTTTGAAGCCCACCGCTCCGTCTTTTCCGGTGTTTTAGACTTTTATTTTGAAGCCCACCGACCGGACCGGAAGTATTGTTGTAATTATCAGGTACTTTTTTAGTCCCTGCTCTGTCGTGGTTCCAAGCGAGTGAGATGCATGCATCTTATTGGTAGAAGTGGTACCAGAAAAGTCACGTGAAACACTGCAGACCACTGATTGGTCAGAATAGAGACGAGTCACTCGTTGGATAGTCTGAGGGAGTCTGAACCAAAACAGAACGCCGCATAGGATTTCATAATCATTATGTTTGCAGCAGGCACAAGTGCAATAAACAAAGGATACAGTCACTGTGTATTCTGCCTCATTTATTGATTAAACAAAACCGACATCAACACAATTTGCCACCGAGCGGAGAGTTTAGTCTCGCAAAAAGATCGCTGACTTGTTAAGGCTTGTTGTTAGGTTAGGTGCTAATGTTGTGCTAGCGTTTTAGCATGGCTATCGTACATAGCGTGATCAATATAACTCGCTATTGATTGTTTGTATGAGTAACGTTAATGCTAGTAGAATAGACACAATGAGGGGTAACGTTCTAACATAACGCTCTGTAGTAAAGCCAGCGGCCCGCCTCCCAACACGGACAGTGACTGAGAAGGGGCACTGGTTCCGCCTCAAACAAACGCGCAAATACAGTAGCAATTAATCGCGCCCGTCAAAATCATTGCATTCATTTTAATTATCGCGGCAATTAATCGATTTATTGCTTATCGCGGCAGGCCTACTCGGTCGCATTGAAAAGTGTCCGGGACACGCGATGCATGTGTTGTGCCGGATTATGTCGTGGACCAGATGGACATCAGATGGACCAGATGGCGATCAAACAATTGGAATATTCTTTTTGGAATAGCCCCGGTCAAAGGTAAGGACTATCTGACGCCAATTCCAGCTTGATCGTATAATGTTCTCATACCGATCCAGCTGATCAGCGTGTATAGTGTTCTAGGGCTGACCTTCGAAGCTTTTTTTGGCAATCGAAGCTTCGGGGCCGAGCTTCGATTTTAATTCGAAGCTTTGAATTCTTTTTTTTTTTTTTTTTTTTTTTACTATTTTTTTTTTTTTTTTTTTTTTTATCTTATGTTGTGGGACTTGTACAGCAGTTTCGTAAACGTTGTTGTTTTTAAATGTGCTCTATAAATAAAGTGGGTTGGATTAATTAATTAAGTAGCCCCTTTCGTGACTGACGCATACAACAAGGTTTCACTCGGCTGTGTGATTTAATTCAAGGTGGATCGCTGTTGTCGTTTGAACAACTTCAGATTTCATGGGAACTACCAATCCCCCAAATCAAGAATGTTTAAGATGAATGAAGTAAGATTTTGATTATTTGAAATATGGCCTGTGTAGACTAAACTATGCACAGAATTATGTCAGTCTACAAGGTCCGGATTCTACATGGTCCGGCAATGTAGACCTTGTAGACTCCACTACAGACCAATTATCAGTGAATGTTCATGCATTTTTAAGAAGGGCAACTTCCACAAAAAAACAAAGAACTCACCAAAACATCTCAGTAGCACCTTATCTAAATGTTATATTTCATATATGGAGATTCATATTTATTTATGTATTGCATGCATTTCTACATTTTATTTCCTATTTTGTTTATTCATCCCAGTATCTTTCTTTCTTATGTGTGGAATTCTACAAGGTGCGCGCACACACACACACACACACACACCTACACACACACACACACACACACACACACACACACACACACACACACACACACACACACACACACACACACACACACACACACACACACTTACATTTAGTCATTTAGCTGACGCTTTTATCCAAAGCGACTTACAAGTTCTGTACGACAAGACAGCAAGAAGGGTACAACTCTATCAGCTGAGTAACAATGTTCATCAAAGTGTTGCGTGTTACAGTGTAGGTTAGTTTATTAGGACAAGTGCATGACAGTAAGGTTAGTCACGGTTAGATTTTTATTTTTATTTTTTTTTATCATTTCAGATAATGGTTGAAGAAGTGAGTCTTTAGTCGACGGCGAAAGATTGGACGGGATTCGGCTGTCCTAACACACACACACACACACACACACACACACACACACACACACCTACACACACACACAAATCGAAGAAAAAAAAATAAAAATTGAGATTTTTTTTTTCTTTTTTTTAAACTTCGATTTTTTTTTAATGTTCGAAGCTTGTGCCATCGAATCGAACGTTCGAAGCTTCGAAGCATTTAAGACAGCCCTATAGTGTTCACAACAGCACTACACAGCAGCCTTTGATACAGTCGACCACTGCATTTTGATCGAAAGGCTGAGGCAGTGGGCTGGCATCACTGCGAGTGCGCTGGACTGGTTCTCCTCCTATCTGCAAGATAGGAGTTTTTCTGTGTCTACTGGCACTTTCACATCCGAAACTGCTCCATTGTCCTGTGCTGTGGCATGCCCCAGGGTTCTGTGCTGGCTCCTACTCTGTTTGCACTTTACATGCTCCCCCTGGGAGTAATCATTAGTCAATTCAAAGAGGTCTCTTATCATTTCTACGCTGACGATATCCAATTATATGTCTCTTTCAAGCCTGAACATTCTGACAAATGATCTGCCCTCTTTGACTGTCTGACTGCTGTCAAGGATTGGATGGCAAACAACTTCCTTCAGTTAAACGCAGAAAAAACGGAGGTTCTTATTATAGGCTCAGAAAAAGTCACCTCAGAAGTTGCCACATGCATGGGCACCCTCTCAACAACTCTGAGGCCCAAGCTCAGAAACCTTGGTGTGATCTTTGACCAGCAGATGCACTTTGATCACCACATTAGATCTCTGACACGTACCTGTTTTTTCCATCTACGAAATATTGCCAAACTTCGATCTGTTGTGTCCCAGGTAGAGCTGGAAATGATTATTCATGCTTTTGTTTCATCCCGCCTGGACTATTGTAATTCCCTTTTCACTTGCCTCGATGCATCCACTTTGGGCCGGCTACAAATGGTCCAAAACACAGCCGCAAGGCTGCTGACTAGGCCCATCAAATTCAGAATTCACTTTAAGGTTCTGGTCATCACCTATAGAGCACTCCATGGTCAGGCACCTGCCTACATCTGCGACCTACTGCGTCCATACACCACGAACGGATCGCTCAGCTCTGATCAGGGCTTGCTGGCTGAAGAGAAAAGGGGACGAGCATTCGAAACCGTGGCCCCCAGGTTATGGAATGCTCTGCCCTTGGACCTTAGATCTGTGGTCTCTGTAAACACTTTTAAAAAGCAGCTAAAGACTGTGCTGTTTAAACAGGCGTATGGCGAATTATGCTCTATGTAAATATTTTATGTCTTTTTTGTCTGTTTTGGTTTTCCTGATCTTTCACGTTTTTTATTTTCTTTTACCATGCTGCTATCTTTTGCATTTTATTGATGTTTTTACTATGTGAAGCACTTTGTGACCTGGTCTGTGAAAGGTGCTATATAAATAAACTTTACTTACTTACTTACAACGAATGCCGTTACTGGCAATCAAAGCATCAAGAAATTACCCCCCCCCCCCTTTCATGCATTCATGATGAAACATAATACCTATTATATACATTTGATTTGGAAATAGTAGCGTGTCCAGGGATGAAACGCCAATGCTTTTAGTAGAATTCACGTTGCGCCCTATAACTCAGCCTCCCAGGAATTAGCCCGGATCACTCCGAAACTATACTTATATTCACCACGGGATAACGCGCAAACGTATTCATGATTTTTTTTTACATTTTTTGCATCTTGGACAGAAGATAGTTACTGTCAAATGACCATAGTATTGTATCCATAGCTATAATATAGAATATAGATATAGCTCTACAAACAAGGTGACGCACTCCTGTCTTTTAAAGCGTGGCCTAGCTAGAACAGGATAAGGATAATAGCTGGCAGTGAATGAGTTAAAAGGTAACCCTGTGAGGCCAAAATAAAGACATTAGCAACTTCAGAGGCCAGAGGGTGGGACCTATAAACACATGAAGGGTGCCGTGACTGAAAAAAAGGTTGAGAAACGCTGGTGTGGCTCTTTGTGGTACCATAGTAATTTTTGTGGCTCTTAGTCGCTGACAGGTTGGCCACCCCTGCTCTAGGTGGTGGTGTACACATACTGTAGGTGGAGAACTGACAATTTCCCCTACATATGTCATAGAAGAAGATCATCTGACTTGCATGGCCTTGGGCTGTGAGGAATAGCTCAGTCTCTTTGAGTGTGACTATAACGCAGGTCTCAGTGTAAGGGAAGATGGATTTCTGCACTACTAAGTGGAGGAGTAGAGTAAAGGAGTGGACCCCCCCCTCTCTCCTACTTACCACCTAGTCTGAATCAGCCGTTCCCAGTGGTCTCTATCTCTCGGTCTCTCTCTATTTCTCTTCTCTCTCTCTCACTCCCTGTCTCCCTCTCTCTCTCTCTCTCTCTCTTTCTCTTTCTCTTTCTCTTTCTCTTTCTCTTTCTCTTTCTCTTTCTCTCTTTCTCTTTCTCTTTCTCTTTCTCTTTCTCTTTCTCTCTCTTTCTCTCTCTCTCTCTCTCTCTCTCTCTCTCCCTCCCTCCCCTGTACACCTTGTGCAGCTATTTCAGGTGTGTCCTACTTCTACCGTGCCCCACTGTGCAGTGAGGTGGAAGAAATATGAGGGAAAACTGAGGAAGAAAAGTCTCACCATATGAATCACGGTTGAGGGAGAAATGGATCCCAGCCAGAAATTCTATTCTGTCACGGAAATGGGATTGACATACGGAAATGAGATTGACATATGGAAATGAGTGTTTATAAACTGGAGGGTTTTGGGGGAAATTGTAGGTTCTCTATTGTTGATGTTGGTATCAAATATGATGTGATTTTCTATTGATATGGGTTCTTGATTTGTTTTTCTCCCTTGTGTATTGTTTGTTTAATGGTGTGAGTCTGAGAGAGAGAGAGAGAGAGAGAGAGAGAGAGAGAGTGAGTATGTGAGTGCATAATGTTTTGTGTGGTTGCTTACAATGTGTGTTTGTAAGGAGCTGTGCCCAGCCGTGCGCTCTGTCTTTCCACGTGTTGTTTCCCATTTGCTTTTGATTGCATGGCGCGTACGTTTGTGTGTATACACAAGTGTATCTTGTGTTGTTGGATGTGTGTGTGTCTGTGTTCCCTGCTCTCTGTCTCTGTGTGTTTCTGCTGGTTGACCACCAGTAGACCATGTGATCTGCCAGTTGCTGCCTGGAGGGGAGGGAGGAGGGGGCGTGCAGGGAAGCAGCCAGGCAGGCAGGTTGGCCAGCACACAGAGAGAGAGAGAGAGAGAGAGAGAGAGAGAGAGAGAGAGAGAGAGACTCATTGCCTCTCTCTGAGATAGAGTACAGATGCAAATGGGATAACTCAAGTGTGTGTGTGCACTCACTGATACTATTCAAGTACACCTGGGAACTAATCTACCATAGAGACGCCTGTTGGAACTAAATGTCCCCACAGATCCCCGCCTTGTCCCTGGGCTCAAGAACATCTGCATGAGACCGGCCACCTGCACACAAAGCCTCCTGTTCCCCGTACGCCACGCTGTCCTTTCCCCAGGAAGAACACAGCGCTGTGCTCGCAGTCCAGAAGGGAAATGCCCATCTGCTGTAATTAGGTGCTTCCTGAACTTAGTTAATTAAGTGACTGTCTGTCCTTGGGAATAGAATGTGAGGGTGGTGGTGGTGTTGGGTGGTGGGGGGAGTATTTAGCCGTCAGGGCTATTCATCTTCTTTTTACTGCCACAAAATGTCTCCTTTGGAGATAATGAAAAACCAATCAATCCATTTTTATATTTTTTTAATACAAAAAATGCAGCTATGCTCACTGCCCGGGGGGGGGGGGGTGCCCATCTGTCATAACGAAATGCAGCCTCATGTAACGACACAAGTTAATTAATCAGTTAAGTCATCTGAACAATCTCAACAGAAGTTCCCCCTGTGGAGACACATAATAAAGATACCAAATGATGTGGTTTGAACAGGGGTTTTAGTCACTGTGCTGTCATAACTATGCTGCCTGTATCTCATATTCATATATGGTGCGTTTCACAGGCCATAAACACCACTCATCCTCCTCATCCTCAGGCTGTCTGTTGCTTGATTACCAACACCGTTTGGTTTCATAACGGCTGGTGTTTTCATTACATTGAGACGTGATGTAATGAAATGCAACAAACCCCTGACATGACATTTTTCAACAAGACAAATGTTTGTCAGACATTGCAGGGTATTGTATTCCATTACAACATCATCATTGGGACAAGTCGACCCACATGGCACAAGGCAACATCAACCCAGAGGAGAAAGCTGGTGGTGGCTCAGGTTCGGCAACAAGAGGAGGCAGACAGATGCGCAAAGGCAGTCTCACAGTCCAAACAGGGCCAATGGACTAGCTGGGAAAACCTGGAGCATCGTAAGCTCACATGGAAGGATCTTTGTGAGATGGAAGGAAGCCAAATCAGCTTCATCATCAGAGCCACCTATGATGTTCTCCCCACGCCCCAGAAAACCTAAACCAATGGTTTGGAGAAGATCCTTCTTGTGTGCTTTGCCAAACCCCCGCAACACTGAGGCACATCCTCACCGGCTGCAAAACCAGTTTGTCCCAAGGGCGCTACACCTGGAGACACAACCAGGTCCTAAGACAACTGGCAATCACCCTGGAAGTAAGGAGAACTACCAACAATGCCCTCCCTCCCCCAATGCCTAGACACTCAAACACCACTTCTTTTGTAAGAGCAGGACAGCTCCCAGCAAAGCCATCTGCAAGAGTGGAGGCAACCCTCCTGGACACTGCCCGGGACTGGAGAATGCAGGTTGACTTGGACCAGAAACTAATCTTTCCGCCTGAGATAATTACAACTAACCTCAGGCCGGACCTGGTCTTGTGGTCAACCTCCCAGAAGTCTGTATTCATTGTGGAACTAACTGTACCATGGGAGGCTGCAGTTGGTGAAGCATATGAACGTAAACGACTGAAGTACTCCGACATAGCAGCCGAGGCAGAACAACGCGGCTGGCGTGCCCAGGTGCTTCCGGTGGAGGTTGGTTCTAGAGGATTTGTTGCCATGTCCACAACCAAGCTTCTTAAGGGGATGGGAGTGCGAGGACAGGCATTCCGACAAGCTGTCAAAACACTGTCAGAGGCTGCCGAACGAAGCAGCAGATGGCTATGGATTAAGAGAAAGGACCCCAATTGGGCTGCAAAATGATCATCGAGGGGTAAAAGCAGAGGGGGGCACACCTGGGACGCCAGGTAGGGCTGGGCGATATGACGATATTATATAAATATCGGGTACAGTTCATTAACGATACACTTTTTTAACGTATTGTGGATATCGTGATGTTTTGCCCAAGAGGATTGTGTCGCGTCAATCTGGTCCACACCCGTTCAAACTTTTGAACAACGCCGCCCCCACACACACTACTGCATCAAAGTTACTAATTATTATTAACAAAGGCATTCGTTTTGTGGCATTAACGTTATATAGTTAGTTACACGTTCAATAACATTAGCGTATTTACCCAAACATAGCAACGTCCGATGACGACATAGATAGCAAGCGTTACTGTTCATATCTCAGCCCGTGCGGAGTTGTGCATGCCCATTCTGCGGTCTGTTAATAAAGTTTTCAATCAGACAGATGTATGGAAAGGCTTTTATTATAACATTCGTTGCAATAAAATCATTATGGCTTGTTTAGTCATGCTGCGGTGCGCTGGTAATCACTCGTCTGCCGCAGGGAGCTGTTGTTGTCGTTGAGCTGAGCTCAGCTCTCGTCAAAATCAATTGCGGAAGTAAAAAACGCATAGAGCTTGCCGATTGGTGCTAAGAACAGCAGGGCGGGTTCAATCGGTGTGACGTAATTTGCAGACTCGACTGTCTATCAAAATTATGCTGTTGCCGGCTGAATGATCGAATGAATGAGAACGTTATTAACGATTGCAGAATGGGTACAATACAGTACAGCTCAATACAACAACAGTGGACTGGGGGATGAAGACCAGAAAAAGACTTTCGGCTTTTTTACATAAGGGTCCTCCATTTTCAATTCATCAAAACATTTAGAGACATACAAATATACAGTAGTTTCATAAAAATGCTAAAATGCTATTTATTGATTGATTGATTGATTGATTGATTTAAAACTTTATTAACATATTGCAGAATGGGTACAGTACAGCTCAATACATACAATTGTTAAGGGGATGCAGACCAGAGAAAGTCTTTCGTCTTGTTTACATCAGGGTCCCCCATTTTCAATTAATCATATTTCATATCTAAATCATATAATATCTCATTGCTAAATATATGCAATATATAATCTAATAATCCAATAATCTAAATCTAATATATAATATAAAAATGCTAAATGCATGGGTATTTTATTTAGTCTTTAATGTTAGCTTGCAAACTCAAATACTGTCTTGGTAAGCCTCATAATGAATTGTTTGGGGAAAAAAATAAAAACATCGTGATGTGTATCGTGTATCGCCGAAAGGTCAGAAAATATCGTGATATCATATTTAGGCCATATCGCCCAGCCCTAACGCCAGGTGTTGCCGTTGAGCCCTTCGGAGGTGTCGTGGGCCTGTCAACGAAACACCAATGAATGAGGGTGCCCACCTGAAGACCCCAGTGAAGCTTTTACCACTACCCCATTCAAAAAAGTGCTGATTATCTAAGGGATTGTAATATCTAGTCCTATAAACTCAAATCATCGTCATCGTCATCGTCATCGTCATCGTCATCGTCATCATCGCAGACGTGTCGGTGGGCAGACAACAGGTGATTGGAATCAAAGAACAGGTGATACTCATTAACTCATTGGCTGCCACGCTGGGAACGGGATATGACTATGTGCTGCCACGCATTAAACCTAGTAGTTTTGTAGCACAGGCCAAAATCTTGTAGCACGAGTATAAAACGTGTTATATTTGTAACAGTCACAAATGTGCCTATTGTATTTGTGTTATTTAGTTGCAGTGCCATGTTTGGTCACTAAGTGGTGCTCCATTGTTTGTACCTGATGTAGCTACAGGCTTAATTTGTGACTTCTTCACTTCCTGTTCCACCTGACAGCAGTCCGACAGCAGCATGATTTTTTTCCATAGCCTTTGTTTGCGAAGACGCTCTCTGATTGTATTGTATTGTACCCATTCTGCAATCTGTTAAATAAAGTTTTCATTCATTCATTCATTCATTGGCTAGCCCGCGTACAGCGAAGACCCTCTCTGATTGGTTTAGCTCCGAAGGGTCTCTTCCGCCTTGTACATATATATTCTCTGCTTCGAAGTGGTTATGCTTTGGCCCTCTTTCGAAGTGGGTTATGCTTAGAGTTAGGGTTAGGGTTAGGACATTTCTATCCCAGAGCCCTTCGGAGCTAAACCAATCAGAGAGGGTCTTCGCTGTACGCGGGCTAGCCAATCGGAGAGCGAAATTAAGTGAAACGGAAGCTTAAAATGTTAATAAACTGACCTGGGGGCAGACGGGGGCCAACTCTATCTTCTCTCTGGCACTTTCATTCTGTTTTCTTGATTTGATTATTTCCTTCTTAACCTCTTTCGCTTTCCCGCTCTCTCTCACTCTCTCTCTCCCTTTCTCTCTCACACACACACTGATTCCTTCTGACTTTCTTTTTTTCTTTCCATGTGTCTTTCCCTTCCATAAGCTGTTCTTTCTTCCTCATAATTCTTTTTTTATTTGGACTCAAATTTCTCCTGATAACTCATCCCATAATTGCACTCTTCCTCTCCCTCCTTCCCCCTTCTCTCTCCGTCTTTGCCCTCTCCCTCGCTTCCTCTTTCTTTCTCAGCCGTTCCTCGTGCATCTGTTCGCTGCCCTTCTAGATCAGATTATCGGCAGTAAGGATAGAGGCCCAGTGTTCTGCTAGATAAAGGGGTATTTCATTGAATTTGCCTCCAGGTTTCGTGGCCACATGCAAACGTCCTGTGGACTGCTGTGGCACTGGGTGATACTCTTGACTGGGCAGAAGGAGAGGCAGTCACTGGACTGGGCTGTGTGTCTGTATATGTGTGTGCACCTGTGCATGCACTATTGCACTATTGTGTCTGTACCTGCCTGTGTCCATCTTCCTTTGCAGTCTGTAGTCCTGTGTGTGTTTGCATTTTAGTCATTTACTGTATCTGATGCCTTTATCTAAAGTGACTTACAAATTTTGTAAAACGAGGGTAAGAGCGATTGTTCCGTCTATCAGTGCCGAACTTGAGTGCTACATTCCGAGTGCATAGTATATATACATAGTAACATAGTAGGTAGTAGTATAGACATAGTAGATACTAGTAGTGTTAGGGATTTCCTTCCCTCGTAAGTCCTTGAATTGATATAGTATGGACCAGCTGAACCAGATATATTCAGAGCGACATAGTTCTATTTCTCACTGAGTCTTTATTGCACAGAGAACACAGAGAAGAAGCGCAGTCGCCCTCCACGGGGCTCCCTCTCTCACCAGCATCAGTCACCAGCATCAGATCCCATACACATGACATGACAGCGATTTATATACCCTCTTACTTGCATTAAGAGAAAAGGGAGGGGTGTGTGTGTGTGCGTGTGTATGTATGTGTGTGTATGTGTGTGTGCTTGTGTCCAATTGCCATAAAAGGGAGGGGTGTGTATGTGTGTGTGTGCGTGTGCAAATATGTGTGTGCGCTTATGTGTGCCTGTATCCAACTGCCATATATGGCCTGGCCCGAGATGAATCCGACCATCATCTGCCCCTCGTGTGTGTGTGTGTGTGTGTGTGTGTGTGTGTGTGTGTGTGTGTGTGTGTGTGTGTGTGTGTGTGTGTGTGTGTGTGTGTGTGTGTGTGTGTGTGTGTGTGTGTGTGTGTGTGTGTGTGTGTGTGTGTGTGTGTGTGTGTGTGTGTGTGTGTGTGTGTGTGTGTGTGTGTGTGTGTGTGTGTGTGTGTGTGTGTGTGTGTGTGTGTGTGTGGACATTGTAAGTGTGCGGTCACTGAAGATGTACATTTAAGGTATGAGGGTGCGGTCACCGAACTCTACAGCTTGCACATTCCAGAGTGGGGGAGACATTTGCTTTGACCAGAGGAGTACATAATAGTAAGAGGCGGTAGGAAGGTTACATTTTCTTTTATTGTTTTTTTATTCAAATATTGATTGAAAAAGTGTGCGCGCCCTGGGGGACACAATCTGTAAGGCAGGCTGCTGACAGCTAAGTGCTAAGCCTCTGTGACTGCTATGAGGGCTGTGGTCTGGGTGTGGAACGGCTGGCAGGGTTGCAAGGGGTCAGACCTTGTCGAAGGTGGTTGAGAGGAATGAAATGATGGTGGAGGTTGCCATATCAGGAGAGAGTAGAGAAAGTCTCACGCATGAAACCCACCAGGCTCGGGCGCAAGGCGTGAGATCAGAGTTTCAGCGGACACCAGAGCTCAGCCTGCGGCGAGAATGTGCTGCCGCGAGCGGCATCGCTGAGCTCTGGCTCTGACTACATGCAGTCACTGAGTGTTGTTGTAGCCAGCGGGTAAATCGCGATTTTCTTTTATTTGTTTGTCATGACAAACCAATTACATAATCCAACATATGTGTAAAGGCACAACATATTCCAGTTAACGGTATATTTTTTTAATGATTTGTTACGGCGTAGTCGTTCTATATGAATTGAAAATGGGGGACCCTGATGTAAACAAGACAAACGTCTTCTCAGGTCTGCATCCCCTTAACAATTGTGTGTATTGAGCCGTACTGTATTGTACCCATTCTGCAATCTGTTAAATAAAGTTTTCATTCATTCATTCATTCATTCATTCATTCATTCAGTCAATACTTCCATGCGTATAAATTGAGGAAGCGAGCGAGTCCGCGGCCGCTCGCTCTGGCTGCCGCGGCAGCGCTGGATAGGGGGGCGGGTCACCTGGCGGTCGCGGCCAATCAGAGGAACCCGGAAACCGAATTCCGTTGCGGAAGGTATACACGCGGACAGGGCGCGTAGGTTGCATCTGAATGAGTTGGAGTGGGTGGTTTGAGGTTTAGCATAAGAGTTAACGGTACATGTATCCAAACCGAACCGTCTCAGTACTGGACCTTCAGTTCTTTACGCGATGTCTACCGAACGAATGCAACGGTACGTTAACCACTAACGGAACGCATGTGCAGAACCTTTTTTTGCGTGCAGAATTTCATAAAAAATTCCAAATTCACCCCTTCCCAAAATATGTTTGTAACACAGCAGGGTCATCATTACTGAAAATGTTCATCCTTTTCTTGTTTGCCAAACACACACTCACCCCCACACCAACTTTCTTCCACGCAACTTTCACTCACAGCACACAACATACTTTTGCTGACCTCCTCTCCAGTTGAGCTGCTGCAGTGTTTAAAGGTCCCCTATTTTATAAATGGCCTTTTCCAGTGGTTTGCATTGTTTTCTAGCAATGTGGGGTTGTACTAACACTGACTAGATGTGAAATCTCTACCCAGTCCCGTTTCTTCAGTACAACTGAGACAAGAACCTCCCCCACTGAACCAAGCCATTCTGAATTTACGCCGATCTGTGATGTGTAAGAAATCTGATCTGCACAGCTCCTTCTGTGGTTGTAGCCACCGCCCACAATCAACAATTCGAGGAAGTTAGCGTAACATTGAAATTATGAGCAAAACGGGCAAGCAACAAATACGTCCTTGCACTCATTTCCTAATAATATCGTGCTCCATAAGCAATGGGCGAAGTTAGTTTTTGGATTTTTGCAAAGACGAAGGACTTTATAATGCTGCGTTGATTTCCTGGCTGTTGCTAAAGAAGGGAGCTAGCCTGTACCAAGTCTTCGGGACCGAAAGAAAGTATCGAATCAGTAAGTACATAAGTCGTAATTAGTTAATTAGCAGTAGGACCTCGTTCATTCATCCGTTTGTGTCAATAGTGTATTAACGTTAGCGTTTGCGGTACTCATCCGTGTGTGTGTGCATCAGTGGCGGCTGCTGACCAAATTTCTTGGTGAAGCACAAACTATTATATTATATATTAAATTATATTTTCAAAACATCCCCAAGGCTGCAACACCCCCATTCCTCCCAGGTATCAGGCTCCTCATTCGCTTCCATTCATTTTGGGGACCATGTTTAAATATCATACTACTGAAGTATAAACAAACTATACTGCTGTGACGATTTCAATAAAACAGACCATTCTGAGTCAATGGTACATGCTTGTACAACTGTACAAGCAAAACTGTACATTGGAATATCTAACATGTATTTACCACCTTCCTCTGCACGAGGCCACAGATGGGTTTTATGTAACACAAGGACAATTACGTGGGTAATTCGAAAGTAAACACACGCATTTCAGCCACACACACGTCACTAACACACTGGACGCAGCGGCCCAATATATATATATATTTTAAATCCACTCACCATTTGATGTACTTTTTTACGAGGAAATAGTGTCCCTCCCATCTGATCACTTGTAAATTAAATCCATCCTTCAATATTTTCTGATGAAACGTTCAATGACCTCGTCTGCTTGCAAACAGTTGCAAATCCAGCAATGCAACAAACAGCAGTCTTTTGTGATCTAATCGATCCTTCATTTGCGTGAGGATGCTGTCGAAATCCACTAAACATTGTTCTGTTGATGCGTGACACATGTTCCATTTTCGTGACTCCAACTCCGACAGGTGGTCACTCAGACAGTCACCCAAGCGATTGCCAAAGCAGTGCACTCATCAAAGCTGTGGGCACCTATCCCATCTTCCTCTTCTTCTTCTTCCTCTGGGTGAACGTTTCGATGACTTAGCTATTAGCTCACGTTAGCTACAACAAGTTAGCTTACAGTCCAAGACTGCACGTTCACGTCAATTACACTACTTCAACTGAAATATATATATCATCAAACGATGCACAATAAGTTCATGAACAATTGAATAAAGATCTTATTCTCGATGTCAGTCTCTTTCAAGGCAAATTGCACACAGTCAGTCTCAGTGGTGAGATGATGACAGAAAAATCTAGAACATTAGATGGCTATTGACGCCACAGTCAATAGGGTCTAGCTGCAGTTCCGTATCATTAGCTGGCACCATTCTCTGATTGGATTTCAAGGCTGTCAACACAATGTGGTACGACATGAACGCCAATCAATCAAGTGCGCTTTGTCTCACTACCCGCCTTTTTAAAACTCAAATAGCCTATTTTGACCAAGCCGTGCAACTATTTTAGCAGTAAGTGATTGACAGCTGGCCATTACTGCAGTCAGGTCAGAGAGCTCAGAGCTGACGCTTGAACATTTTTGAAGAAGAAAAAAATTCACTGGCATTGTTTTTGTTCAAATTCACTGGCATTGTTCAGAGGAAAACATTTAGAAGAAGAAAAAATTATATATTACTAGTGAAGTACTGCCTCACTAGTTGTCATGCAATAACCTCCACTGGTGTGCATGCATTTCATATGGTAGTTGAAGCTGAGCCATTGGCCATTGATTCACTGTCAGGGTTATATTTATTATGGACAGAAGTTGTCAAACCATTACTCAGCAACTGTCAACTGTCTGCACATGTGTCAATAGTGTATTAACGTTACTATTTTACTGTCGCGTTTCTGCGTTTTTCAGTTTTCCTCTGTGCTAGCGTATCAACCATCTCTTAGGTAGGCTATAGTGCAGGTGGGTGACTGTCACTCAAAGCACATTGCGAGTATGGGCGGAGCCCAGCCAAAAATGGCTTGGACTTTGGAAAGGGAGAAAGTGGTCCACCAAAGTACTTGATTAAAAATACAAAACAATGAATTTTATTGAAAAAAAAACTTACAGATGTGTTCCATAGACTCAGAGGAATTGTGTAAAATTGCCCAAAAAGTGAAAAATAGGGGACCTTTTAAATCCCAAATATTTTTCCTTTTTTGATATGAAATCCTCTGCCATTGTCGTGTAACATGTCATCTCTTCTCTAGAGCCTTCTTTATATTTCTCTTGGTCTGTATGGTCTTTGTGGTCTTCGCTGTCTGTATGGTTTTCATTGTCTGTATAGTCTGTATGGTCTGTATAGTCTCTGTATGGTCTTCATTGTCTTCACAGTCTGGTCTTCACAGTCTGTGCGGTCTGTGTACATTGTATATTACTATTGCACTTTACTGTTACATTTGCACTGTGGTTGGTTGCCATACTTATTTTTGTTGTACTGTGCTGTATAACTGTATAATGACAACAAATTTGAATCTAAATCTAAAAATACATTAAATAAACTCAGGCTATTAGAAAAGATTACTGCATAGAGATGATCAAAGTTCAGCTGGGGTAGGCAGGGCTTCTGCTTTGGCTGTAGTGTTCCGGCACAATATCTTATCTTAACGATCAATATCTTTTAGCATAAGAGTTAGTGAAAAGGATACAAAGAAATGGACCGATAGATGGAGGGGAGGTTACCATGGTGTTAATTACGCTGGAGTCAATGGAGAATAATGAGGTCCAGAGAACGGCCGGCCTTATGGGTGGGAGTCGGGTCAAAGGATTGTAGGAGAGAGACCCCTGTGGCAGACTGGGAAAGGTCAGGAAGTCACCCACTAGCACCAGCGAGGTGCAGTCTTCTGGGAAGGAGCTTAAAATCATGTCCAGCTCGTCTGGAAAGTGTTGAAGGGGACCTGGAGGCAGTAGAGAATAACAGTGGAAGGAGAGATCAGGTATTGATATTATACTTATAGTGCCTCTGCCACGGGTCTGGCTGTGTTGAGAGAAGTTGTAAGCTGTAGATGAGGCTACAGGTTTTTAGATTCGATTAAATTAGATTTATTGTCATTAAGCACAAATACAGTACTACAAAAATAAGTTTGGCATCTAACCAGAGTGCATATGTAACAGTAAAGTGCAATAGTAATATACAATGTACAGGTGATTAATATATAGACTGGATATAAAAGATATAAATGAGTACTACTGAGTAATAGTGCTATTCAGATGTATGCACAGTGTTAATCTATTCTGTGATAAAGGTATAAAGACACTATGGTAGTAAGTCGTACTGGCCAGTGGTATAACTTGTAAAAGATATGTACAGATACAGTATCTATCTACTAGTTTGTAAAAAAGGATTATATGCATAATGCAGGTATATGCAGACGGATGTGGATAAATATATATACAGTAAATATAAATCTATATGATATACAGCATTATTGAGCATGCCTATCATACAGAGCTATATTATGGGTAAATGGACTGCATTTATATAGTGCTTTTATCCAAATCACTAACTTTTTGCCTCACATTCACCTGTTCACTCACACATTCACACACCGACGATGGCAGAGGCGACCATGCAAGGTGCTGACCTGCTCATCAGGAGCAGTTAAGGGTTAAGTGTCTTGCTCAAGGACACTTCAACACGTTGTTGGGAGGAGCTGGAATCAAAACGGGAACCTCTGGATTACCAGACGATTATCTCCTGAGCCACTGTATGGGTAGACTATAGTTGAGGTAGGTAGTTATACAATGTAAGGCAGCTGTGGACAGTGAAAGCAGATGGTGAAAGCAGTAGGCAGGTATAAATTGAGTATAGGCAACAGAGTTCAAAGTTCAGGTGTGGTGGAGTTCTCTCTCTCTCTCCCTCTCCCTCTCTCCCTCTCTCCCTGCTAGCTGCTGACTGTGCTGCAGCATTGTGTTGTGTGTCTGGTCTCAGCAATGGTGCACCTCCACCTGGACCCAGGAGGCTTCCTGCCATTAATCAACACCACAGCCCTGACAGCTCGTGTGGGTGTGTTGTGGTGTGGGTGAGGGTGCGTGGTGTGTACTGTATGTGTGCGTTTACTCCTGCACAGAACATGTCTTAACCCTCCACCTATACCCAGATTTTCCAGCTAAATCAGGCATTTGGTCACAAATGTGGGCGACAGTGGCTCATGACGTCTGGTAATCGGAAGGTTCCCGGTTCGATTCCCGCTCCTCCCGGGCAGTGTGTCAAATTGTCCTTGAGCAAGATGAGCAGGTTGCCTCTGCCGTTGGTGAATGTGTGAGTGAATGTGAGGAACATAATTGTAAAGCGCTTTGGATAAAAGCACTATATAAATTTACCATTTACCACAAGCCTGTTCCTCTAACCATTAGGCTACTATTGTTTATATACAGTATATTTTTATATATATACTGTATATATATATCCTCTCACCAGGCCATCATTGTAAATACGATTTTTTTTCTTAATTGACC
Source organism: Notolepis coatsorum (assembly GCF_963971535.1). Lineage (NCBI taxonomy): Eukaryota > Metazoa > Chordata > Actinopteri > Aulopiformes > Paralepididae > Notolepis > Notolepis coatsorum. Next base: position 60,383,391 of record NC_140167.1, read on the forward strand.
TGCCTGGTTAAATAAAGGATAAATAAATAATTTAATTAATATATATGTGATATATGTATATCACATATATATACAGTATATAATTATAATTATATTAGCCCACACAAAAGCCTGATGAATCAGTTATGGTTTACAAGGGGAAACAAAAACAGGGCAGCTTGGTAGGACCGGCTTGTAGGACCTGAAACCCACGTCATGGTATATCATTATTATCACATTTACCTTGACAAGAACCAGTGCACAAATACCACCTTCTCCATCATACTCTGTCGCCATGTCTGTAATCTTTGTCAGCATGTCATTGGTTGTTGTACATTCAGTTGAATTAAAGGGCCACAGAATGAAATGGCCTATGCACTGGAGGAATGTGTTTACCAAACATACATATGTGGGTACTGTACAGTATGTCTAGATGTTCAGTATGTGGGCCAGTCTAAACCCTGGAGTGATCTGTCTGGTTGGAGGAGACTGAGGGACACTGCTCTGCGCTGGCCCCTCACTGGACCACTAATTATTGTGAAAATTTGGTTTTCCAGAGAATGCGAAATGCAATGATTAAGACACAGCCTAATGGGGGATAATGATGGCCATGGGCCATCAGTAATGCTGGGATAATGATGGCTATGGGCCATCAGTAATGCTGGGATAATGATGGCTATGGGCCATCAGTAATGCTGGGATAATGAGAGGCTATGGGGCCATCAACATTGCTGGGATAATGAGAGGCTATGGGGCCATAAGTAATGCCGCAGGCCGTGGCTATACTGCTGTTACTGACACCTCTCTGCCATGGGACTGTCCATTCAGCTCAATACACACTGTCCGCAACAAAAGCTATATGAGTCAGCTATACTCTCTCACGCCACTGACTGAATGACTGGCAGGTTGACTGGCTGGCAAGCCCGCCAGCTAAATGGTCTGGCTTTCTGGCTAACTGGCTGGCTAGCTGTCAGTCTGGCTGTCCGTCTGGCTGTACGTCTGGCTGTCCGTCTGTCTGTCTGTCTGTCTGTCTGTCTGTCTGTCTGTCTGGCTAGCTGTGTGGCTGTCCGTCTGGCTGTTGGTCTGGCTAGCTGTCTGGCTAGCTGTCTGTCTGGCTTGCTGGCTGGCTGACTGAGTGAGGGAGTGACTTGCTGTCTGGTTTGCTTGCTAATTGATTGATTGAAAATTGTATTAACAGATTGCAGAATGGGTACAATACAGCACGACTCAATACTCACAATTGTTAAGGGGATGCAGACCAGAGAAAGTCTTTCATCTTGTTTACATCAGGGTCCCCCATTTTCAATTCCTCATAACATATATTACATACATGACATACAGATAGACAGTACTGTTATATCCAGACATTTATGACATACCACATCTGCAAATATCATATAGACCCTGGCGTTGGAAACTCTGATTGACTCGATGGACGCCAAGGGGGCGCTGTTTACCTTCTGGTTAGAACGCCAACGCTGTAATGCAATGGGGAGAATGCCAAACTTGCGAGTGCTAAAACTATATGAAATATTATAGCTATGGATCTAATAAACACGTCGATTGTCAGTGAGTCTCTTCCAGTAAACATGCAAAAAACAAAAAATGTTCATACATACATTTCCGTTTTATACCGTGGTGAATATGAATATAGTTCCAGAGCGATTCTGTCTAATCTCAAGAAATAAGAGCAAACCGCGCTTCAATGTGGATCAGCGTTTCCGTTAGAACATATTCGTGCCGGTCTGGGTGTCCTGCAAGATTTCTATCACCGGACATATTCGAGATATTCCGGTCAGAGTTTTAAACAGCAGTCTATTATAATCACATTTTTATGAGCTAACGAATTCCGTTATAATTGGACATGTGTATTAATTACATCAAGCGAAGAATGAGAAATTGATTTGCAGAATCAAATTACTATCTCTCGCCTCAAGTTAGTGCGATACGCTACCAGCATCAAGCTCCCGCCCCGCAGGCTTGCGCTGCAGCAGCTCTGTCACACGCACCCCCAAATGAATCTCGAGTAGACATTGCTTCACCTCGTTGTATCAGACACGTCACACATATCATAATGTTCAACTTCACACACAGCAAACTGTAGTTGATCATCACATTGCCTCGTTTGCTAGCTCGTCGCCACATGCAGAGACGACGAGCCACATGCGTGTAGCGCATTTGTTAATTTCATTATAGGTTATAGCCTACATTTAGTTATAATCAATAATATGCATTACTATGTGACACGGCAGTCAACCAACAGTTGCATATGATTAAAAATGTCAACACTCACTCACCCCGTCTCTCGTTGTGCCTATCCGTTTTGTACCTGCGACGGCTGCGAGAACAGCGACTTTAGTTGCTGGTTCGACTTTAATAGATCCCCATTGGAACAGGCGAGGCTCGCAACGGTAGCAGCAGACTGGGGATGCTCTTTGTGGTTCAATCAATAAATTAATAGTAAAAGTACGCTCGACATTTTTGTTTCTTTTCCGCGGGAGCCACCACGGCATCAGCGTCAGCGGTCTCTGTGACTTCAAGTTCAGAAGACTCATCTTCGTTGTCATTATTAGACCTGCTTGTGCTTGGTTTCATGAAATATTTACTAAGCTTAGCTTGTTTCGCCATCTCTCTCTCTTCCTCGTATACCCGTTTGTCGTTATGGTGGCCAGAGCGTGCAGGCTCAAAAAAAAAGAAAAATAAGTTTCACATCTGAACGGCGCCATCCTATCAGAGTGAAGCAACAATTAAACTGAAAATGGAATTATTGTTTCGTTCATCGCATAGGCTATTTAATTTTAGCCGATTTTAATACAATTCAAATAATAAAATTGTGCTTAGAGGAATTATTTTCACCGGACATTAAGACCGGAGAGATTTAAATATTCGGACTTCAACATATTTTGCCGGTCAAATACCGGTAATTACCGGCTAACGGAAACGCTGATGTGGATGCAGAAAAGATTCTTATTAGGGATTGGAACACGGATATGCAACAAAAAGATGCACCGTCTTCAAATCCTTCAATAGGTTTTGTGATCTGCACGGCCTCAGCCAGCTAATCACCCAACCCACACGTGTATGCGAGTCAACTCAGACTACCATTGACCTCATCCTGACCTCGGACAAGTCCAAGATCTCCAATAAAGGGGTTATAGCATGCGGGTTAAGTGATCATTATATGATATTCTGTACCCGCAAAAAGCTAAAACAAAAGGCTGGCTGTCACAAAACAGTCACATCTAGAGACCTCAAAACCTACTCTAGAGTGGCCTTTAACCTTGAACTGGAGAGCCTGGACTGGTCAGATGAACTCAATGGTACACTGGTTGAAGAAACATGGCTTGGTTTCAAAACCAAATTCTCAACAATACTAAACAACATGGCCCCCCTAAGAACCACCAGGGTAAAAAATCGCGCTGAGCCGTGGATGCACACTGAAATACTGACCGCTATGAAAACCAGAGATAAAAAATGCTCCGAGTTTCGTAAAAGTCAGTCAAAGCTTACCAAAAGCAAGAGCAGTGAACTCCAAGCCCACGTCACTGAACTCAAACTGGAAAGAAACAGACTAAGAAATGACGTAAACTCCATGATCAAAACAGCTAAAAAATATTTCATCAATGACAAAACGGAGGAAAACAAAAACAAACCACGTGAACTTTGGAAATTACTCAATAATCAACTAGGCTGCAGTAAAAAACTTAAAACCAGATTCTCAAACATAAACATAAAGACGGACAACACGCTCATCACAGACAAGCTGGATGTAGCCAATTACTTAAACATCTTCTTCACAAACATAGCCACAACACTGGTAAACAAACTACCCTCCCACTCAGGGCATTATGGGGTAGAACACATAATAGCATACTACAAGAACCTAGGGGTCGGGGAGCTCCAGTAGCTCACCACGTACCGCGAGTGCTATTTCAGCGCCGTGGACAACCGCGCTCGCGCGGATCTGGGGCTGAGCGCGTTCGAATCCCGGACGGCAGCCGTGCCTTTCCCAGAGTGTCTTTCCCCCCCATCTGAACCCTTTCAGCCTGCTTCTGTCGGTCGAACTTGACCAAGTATGAATGCGAAGAAAAAGCGATAAACGCTAAAAGAACCAGGTGACTGGTCAAAGTTTAAAAAAAAAAAGAACCTAGGGGTCCACAAAGATGACTTCAAACTGGAAATGGTAACAACAGATGAGGTACTCAAAAAACTGAGCGCCCTCCAACCGAACAAGGCCACTGGCCATGACAACATCCCCTCCAAATTCCTCAGAGACTCAGCAGCCGCCATCACCCCAGTCATCACACACATAATAAACCTCTCCATAAAACAGGGACACATCCCCAAGGACTTCAAAATTGCGAGAGTAACACCCCTGCACAAAAAGGGCAGTAAATTAGACCCAGGCAACTACCGCCCTGTTTCTATCCTTACCTCCATCTTGAAAGTCATGGAAAAAATTGTATACGAACAGGTCGAAAAGTACCTTGCGAAAAAAAAATCTAATCTACGAATTCCAATCTGGCTTCAGAACATCCCACTCCACTGACACACATGCCTTCTCTACAGGGACCGAAACTAGAGACCGCCACCCGCCATTTGCGTTCAGTTTTTACGTTTGGCGCCTCCCACTGAGAGGTCTGACCGCCGTGTGGCGGGCAATCAAATAGTCATGTGAAAACCGAAAATCATGATCCAATTCTTTAGCAGAGTTCTCACTCGCTGTCTCAGCACAGACATGCAGCGCACCGCGCACTGCTGCTGCTGCTGCTGCTGCTGCTGCTGCTGCTGCTGCTGCTGCTGCTGCTGCTGCTGCTGCTGCTCCTACCCCCTCCCCACCTGCATGTAGACAGAGGCTATTGCCTCCGAGTCACCGTGACGTTAGTCTAGTCAGTGTGGGACCTTCGTGAGATAACGTTAGCTACCGTTACAAAATGACCCAGTCAACTATTCACTTAGTTTAATACATGAGGCATTGTGTAACGTTATCCAGCCGGCTAGCTACTGATAGCTCCAGACATCAACAAATCCTCCAGGGGGGGCAGGTGGCGCACGGAGATTACGTTCGTCACCAACACCGGGAGACACTAGGATTCGCCTGTTCGAATCCAGCTCCCGGCGTTGCTATCAGCTTGGCTGGCCTCTCGCACTGATACAATTGGCTGTATCAGGGGGTGGGAAAGCTGAAGGGTGGGTCCTGGGCATTGTGGACAGCGACCCCTACAGTTCGGTCGGGGCGCCTGCTCAGCGAGGGTTGGAACTGAGGAGAGATAGTGTGGCCTCCCACACGCTACACTCTCCCCGGTGAGAACCTGCGCGGCCAGGTTGGCCTGCCCCAGGCTGCACATGCGTCGGAGGAAAGCATGTGACAGTCTCCGGTCTCCCGGACCAACAGTAGGGGAAAGTACGCAACAACCAGGAAGGGTGGGATGGGGGAAAAAGGGAGGGGAAGAAAGATATATAAAAAAAAAAAAGATCCTCCAGCATAATACCTCCGTTGGCTAGGTAGCTCACTAGTCACTACGAAATGTCGCAGTAAACTAAATAGTTCACTGAGGCGTTGTCCCAACGCCATCCAGCAGTAGCTACAGATAGCTCGTGGCATCAATGTCCTACAACAACAACATGCGTATTCGAGTCCCTGGCTTACATCGCATGAGTGAGGGCTGCTGAATAGGGTCCAGCTGTAGCTCAGGAGAATCCTTTTGCATGCTGAATGTAGCCTTTAGGGGTCAGCTCGATACGTTCCCGTTTTATACTGTGGTGAAAATTTGTGTTATATCGGAATGATCTGGGATAATTCCTGTGAGGCTATTTATAAGGTGCAACATTAATAACGTTAAATCTATTGGCGTTTCGTCCCTACACACGATACAGTTAAAAATCCAAATGCATATGATCGGTATTATGTTCCATCATGAATGCATGAAAGGGGGGGGGTCGTTTCTGATGAATTGATTGCCAATAACGGCATTTGTTATTACCACAACATACACTGATCTGGGGGATGGCTATGAAATCCTTGCACGATCAAGCTGAAATTGACGTCAAATTGCTCTTACCTTTGGCCGGTTGGATTCCAAAAAGAATTTTCCAATTATTTGATCGCCATCTGGTAGATCATATGTCCATTGGCATTTGGCACACGCCATAACCCTAACAGCATAATGAGTCCGGCATCCCAAAAAGTATTCCATGCGATCGGGTGAAGCCCTTGCTTCAGGCTAACAGAAAAGTCCGCCCGGAGCGTTTTCAGTGTGACACCCGGTCTGCAACAGGGGTTACTGCATTCTCGAGACAGCGCCACTACCAGGATCTGGCCAGTACTGCACCTTCGGAGTCCCAATATGCCTTTTCCAGGCAAAATACAGCTCTTTGACATTGAATAGGATATTAAAATTGATGTGTGTAGTCCCTTGTTTGAGCCGAATCTGGGATTAACATGATTTGTGGAACTCCCTCTGTGGTCGTGGTATTCACTGACCTTTGGGAAGTATTTTGACATGTACCAGGGTTTCCGTTAGAAAATATTGGTGCCGGTCTCCGTGTCCTGCAAGATTTCAATCTCCTGGACAAATGGGAGAAATTCCGGTCAGAGTTTATTGAGCTTAAAAACAATTGATAGGCAGGCTATATAAAGAATGACATCCTCAAGGCATGTAGATTTATAATATATTTATTTTTTTGGTTTATCTTTTTTTATTGGAAGAATTTATGCATATTTATACATTTCAGTTATCCAAATTATACAACTTCCATTTCCTTCCCCATTCCTATCCCCTAATCCCACCCCATCCCACCCAGTGAGGGCAACGAAAAAAATTTATTAAAATAATTAAACATAAATACAGATGTGACAGACAAAACTACGCAAAAATAAATGAAGTAAAATTTAAAGAAAACAAGAAAAAATATAAATAGGAAAGACTGTAATAATAATATATAATATAAGTAATGGGCGGCTACGTGGCGTAGTGGGCAAGGCGCTCACCACGAAATCTGGAGACGCTGGGCTCGCCTGTTCGAGCCCAGCGCTCCACATTTGCTTTCAGTTTAGCTGGTTGTCCGTACTAATACACATTGGCCGTATTAGGGGGTGGGAAACTGATGTGTGGGGATCGGGCGTGGTGGACAGCGACTCCTACAGGTCGGTTGGTGCGCCTGCGCAGTAGAATCAGGAAGTGTCGGGGGCAGTGTGAGCCTCCCGCGCGTTACTCCTCGCCACTGAGAGATCGAGCTGCGCAGGTGAAAAGATGCGACTGCTGTTACCTCAAGTACCGGAGGGGACTTGTGCTATGTATGACTTAGTCCACATTGCAGCCGGCTTGTGGGAGGCAAGAAACAGCGTTTGTGACAGGGGAGGGTTGAATTGGATGATACGAAATTGGGATGGGAGAAAATATAGAAAATGGGAGAAAAAGTGGATCAAAAAAAATATATAATATAAGTAATACTCTCCATTTTAGTAGCGTAATTTCCAGATGATAAAACAAATAAAATGGAAAGTAAATTTAACACCCTTAGCAGACCACCACAATGCCATCTCCCCAGCCATACGTGGGCTAGCAGTGTCAGGAAGGTAGATGGGGGAAGGAGGGGGGTCATGGGGTCCAAAGTTGGGAAGGAGTCATATGGGTTTTGAAATGAGATGGGAAGGGCTGCCATGTTTTGTGGAAGGTATCTGTATGGCCTTGTGTTGTAAATCAGATTTTCTCTATTATGTATAAGAGACATAACATCCCTCATCCAGTGTAAGTGTGAAGGGGTAGTGGCTGCCTTCCAGTTGAATAGGATGAGGCGTCTGGCAATGAGTGAGGCAAAGGCCATGGCATTGGATTGCCCAATAGATATTGCAACGTTCTCCGGTGTCAGACCAAATAATGCAATAAGAGGGCATGGGTCAACATTCATAAAAAACATGTCTGAATAATATTTAAAAATGGAAGTCCAGAAAGGGGCCAGTGCTGGACAATGCCAAAACATATGAATGAGTGAGCCAGGGCCTTGGTGGCACCGGTCGCATGTGGGATCCATGCCAGGGTTTATCTTCGCAAGTCTAGTCTTTGACCAATATAGATGGTGGAGGAGCTTGAACTGTATCAGTGAATGGCGGGCACATATTGAAGAAGAGTGTATTCGGGCAAGAGCATTTTCCCATTCTTTGTCTGTAAATTGATGATTTAGATCGGACTCCCAGTTTTGTCTTATAGCCAATACTGAAGAGGGTAGGGATAGGGATATGATGTTATATAGTTTAGATATTGAGCCTTTGATTGCAACCTTCACCTCCAAGATGCGGTCGATCACAATTTTTGGAGGTGTATGGGGGAACTGAGCAAATTTGTTCTTAACAAAATCACGTATCTGTAGATATCTGAAAAAAAAATTTGGTAAGTTAAACTTTAGGGACAGTTGTGTGAAAGACATAAATTAACTGTCTTGGTACAAATCTTAAATGCTCAGAATGCCATTCTTAAACCAGTTGCTGAAGGCTTCATCCACCATAGAGGGAGGGAAAAGGAAGTTTTTGTGGACAGGTGACGATGGTGACATGGCGTGGAGACCAAAGTGTTTTCTGAACTGGGTCAGATTTATAATATTTTAACTTAAAACTAGGCTACTTTTGCGTATACAGTCATTATATTCCAAATAAAATAAGTCCAGAGACTCCGTGCTGCTGCTGACTTGAAATCAAATAGGTGTCTGTGGGCAGTCGGCCCGACATTAAACAGCAGTCTGTTATAATCACATTTTTATGAGCTAACGAATTCCGTTATATTGGACATTTGTATTAATTATATCAAGCAAAGAACTGAGAAATTTGGCAGACAGAGACGGCAACATTATAGTGGGGTTCACTGAAATATAAACGTTGCGTGATGACTATCTCCGCCTCCTAACGAAGTGATAAACTAATCCCAATAGTATGCAACTGCAGAGCCACAGAGCCAGCGGCGCTCTCGGGTCCGGTCTGGGGACCGCTCAGCAGCGCCACCCACCCAATGGCTGAATTGCCAATGGCTGAATTGGAGTATTGCACTGTGCGGGCACAACTGTGAGCTCTGCGGCTCTGCAGTTGCATGCTTCTCGCTAATCCAGCATCAAGCTCCCGCTGCCTAACCCAAATGAATTTCGACATCGCTTCACCAATAGTCGTTATCAGAACACTACACACATATCATAATGTTCATAGCAAACTGTAGTTGATCACCAGGTATGTTTTATTAACGTAGGTTGAATAATTCAAAGTCGGTGGACAGCGCCTGGTGCTGAAATAACAAACAAGCAGTGTGGTGTGAAATTAAAACACCAGTTCAGTAAGTCATTCAAACTTTATCTTTACTAATATATATATATGACTGTGACGGCACCACACATGTGAACAGTAACAATGCAATTAAACTGAAGTCAAATCAGAGCAAGAAGATGCGCTACATTAGGTATATAAGGAATTACAATGAGACATTTAGCAACTAAATAAAAAATACAATTAGGCTTTTAACGCTCTAAAGCCGGGCGCAACACTAGACATGTTTTGTAAAACATTAAATATCTTTGGATTTGTTTGTGATAAAGACTTGCTTTATTGTATCGGAATCGATTGTCATCTAAGAGAATGCGCGGATGTAAAGCATAGAATCTTGAAATATCTAGATTGGTTGTTTTCCCTGGACTGCATCTAATCCGCTGTATCTATCCATTTATCATATATCTATGTCTGTCACTATAGCCAATGGAAATGCTAGAAATGGTCACGTGGACTGGGAGAACCAATGGAAAATTCCTATTGTTTCTCAATAGTCCAGTGCGCTCCACAGAAAGGGCTGTCAGATAGACGCATTGGTTGCGCGTAATGTAAGATAGGCCGATAAGAGAGAGGCGCTTGTCTCTGGTTTTATAATAAAATGGCAAACAGACAAAGGTATAATGTTCAGTGCAAATGTGTATGTCGTTTACAGTTTATTATGCCACCTATGCAGCTCGTTTATTTTGTCCATTCTCTGCCTCTGCCACAAATGTATGTCTTAGTTATAAGGTGGTCTGTCACAGAGTTCAAATGTTTTCACTATCAATGTATTAAAGTAGCCATTGTTTTTGTTTCCGGCCCCCCATACAATGGCATGGAAAAAATTTGGCCCTCGGCCAAACTTAATTGCCTACCCCTGCAGGTTGTCAAAATGAGCAGGGGTGAGGTGGGTTTTAGGAGTGAGGTTAAGCACTAAGCAGTAGTGTGACCAGTTTGTTTTGTGATGTTTGTAATCTTGTTTTTAGTGCCTTTGAGGTGCTTTGGTACCATGAGGTGCAGGCATAGTCGTAGTACCCTTGAATGAGTGCTCCTGTTAGAGTCTTCAGGGTATTCTTGTTTACCAGAGAGGAGATCCGGTACAAGAATCTTGTTCGTTGGTTGACTTTTTTGATTACATTGGTTGCCATTTTGTCACAGGAAAGATTTGCCTCTAGGATGGAACCCAGGTATGTAATTTCATCTTTCCTTGTGACAATAATTGTCACCCACTGTAACAGAGAAGCCGTTGGTCTTGCTGAGTTTGTTATTTGATCCGAAGAGAATGGACTCTGTTTTGCCTAGGTGTAATGATAGTTTATCAGCGAGCCAGGTGCAGATTCTGCCGAGTTCAGAGCTGAGGGTTTTTTCAACCTGCAACTGGCTAACTGACTAGCTGACTTCCCAGATGGCTATGTCAACTGAAATACGATTCCAAAACCAAGGGGTGACACCTATAAGTGACAACATATATTAAAATGAAATGCTGTTTGTAACAGGGATGTGATTTCTCCGGTTTAAAACGGAATTCCGGTTGAATCATGCAGAAAAGCAATAGGGGGGGGGGGGGTCATGGTCAATATTGAGCCGCGGAACCGGCTTTTTAGCAGCCAAATAGGGATGCCCCGATCACGTTTTTTGCCACCGATACCGATCGTCTATGAGCCATATCGGCAGATACCGATCGTTTTTGGTTTTATTAAAAAATATATATATAATTAAAAAAATAAAATATAAAATATATATATTATATAATTATACTTGTAGTTGTATTATCTGCGAGACATCGCCACCACGCAACAAGTCAAAATGCTCGCTATCTGCAAACAGCTCCACCTTCTGTGTGTATACTCTGCTTTGGTCAAATCACATTCAGCATGCCCTCAGCTAGCCCCTTTCGTGACTGTGATGCAAGCCAGGGGCTCGAATACACATCGAATCAATGTTATAAGACATTGATATCAGGAGCTATCTATAGCTACTGCTAGCCGGCTAGATAACGTTAAAGGGGCTATGTATTATAAATGTCATTTTTCAGTCTCTAGCATTGTATTATAGTAATAGGAGTTCGTATCAATGTGTTTTAGGGTCTAAATACCATATTGGCGGATTGCTCAGATACAGCCCAGCCCCTTTCGTCCTCCAGTAAATCAGGTAATTTTGATTTGAAGGCCTGAGTCACGTCATTCGGGCTCTGGGTAGCGCACAGTGATGCGATTGGCTCTGTGGTTGGAGCTAATGCCCGCCCCCATTCTACCTAGACTGACTGTACACAGCGAAACCATTTCCTCATACATACATACCTGCAGCGCGCCACACACACGCAAACGGGAGATTGAAAGAAAGAAAAAAAAAACCACAAGCTGCCGGCGGACTCTCATCACCGAGAGCCGAGGGAGAGAAAGGAAGAGAGAGGGAGAGAGATAGAGAGCACTTGGGGGGGGGGGGGGGGGGGGGGGGGGGGGGGGGCATAACAGCGGAGCCAGGCCATAACAGCCTGATTTCTTGAGGCTGAAAAATGATGGTTTTGAGTACTTGATTAGAAATATAAAACAATGCATTTTTTTGAAAAAAAACCTTACAAATGTCTTCAATAGACTAACAGGAATTGTGTAAAGTTGCCCAAATAGTGCTAGGAATAGCAATACATAGCCCCTTTAAGACAACGCCTCAGTGAACTATTTAGTTTACTGGGACATTTAATTTAAACAGTGAGCTAACGTGAGCTAATGTTAGCTACCTAGCTAACGGAGGTATCATGCACTCGACTATTGCTGGAGCATTTGTTGATATCAGGAGCTATCAGTAGCTAGCCAGCTAGATAACGTTAGACAATGCCTCATGTATTAAACTAAAAGTGAATAGTTGACTGGGTCATTTTGTTTAAACAGTAACGTTAGTTAGGTAGCTAACGTTAGCTCACAGAGGTTGCATGCACTAGAGCAGACTATTGCTGGAGCCTCTGTTGACATGGGTCTGGGAGGGGGAGGAGGAGGGGGAGGGGCAGTGCGCTGCAGCAGCTGTGTGCCTGAGAGAGAAGTCAGCAAGTGAGAACTCCGCTAAGAATTGGATCATGTTTTTCTATCGGTTTTCACGATCGGCGAAAAGAAAGCATTATCAGAATTCACCAATCTCATATTTATACTGAATATCGGCCGATACCGATCGCTGGCCGATCGATTGGGGCATCCCTAAGCCAAATGCAACTAACCAAAAGGCGAGGCTGTTCCGAAGCTTACAGCTCACCCGCCTCTGCTGTGCTCAGCACCAATGAGAAGCAGCTATTTAGTTTAGCTTTTTTAGTTTTCTGAAAGGCGACCATTGCTCTCTAGCTCTACACGAGAGTAAACTTGACTCAACAACACTAACTTGGCTGCGGCAACTTTTCCGAGACAGTAAGTTCATTTGACTTATTCTAGTCTAAAGAAACATATCTATTACTATTGATAAATCTAGGTAACGTGATGAATGCGTTTGTTAATCAGAACGTTATTTACGCGACAACCACTGGGTGTGCGTCTGTGTGTGTGCGTACTCGCTCGCGCCACTCGCTTTCCATGTATGACAAATATGAATATGAATGCATTTACATTTTACACATAAATGCAGCTATGGCATATATTACCGTAATTGCTAGACTATAAGCCACACCTGAATATAAGCCGCACCAGCTAGATATAGAACGAAAAATAAATGTGTACATATACAAGCTGCACCTGACTATAAGCCGCAGGTTTGCACACAGCAGCATCACATCTGGACAAGAGGCAGGGGAACTATGTGAGAATGCTGTTCATCGACTACAGCTCAGCATTCAATACCATAGTCCCCTCCAAACTCATAGCCAAGCTCAGGGACCTGGGCTTGAACTATGACCTGTGCCAGTGGGTCCTGGACTTCCTGACGGGCAGACCCCAGGTGGTAAGAGCCGGCAACTGCACCTCCTCATCCATCACGCTCAACATAGGGGCCCCCCAGGGCTGTGTTCTGAGCCCCCTCCTCTACTCCCTGTACACACATGACTGCGTAGCACAGCGGAACAACAACACCATCATCAAATTTGCTGATGACACAGTAGTGGTGGGCCTGATCTCTGCCAACGACGAAAGGGCCTACCTGGAAGAGGTAGAGAACCTGTCACAGTGGTGTCAGGAGAACTGCCTCTCCCTGAACGTCAGCAAAACAAAAGAGATGATTGTGGACTTCAGGAGGTCGGGGGTCAAGGACTACAGCCCCCTCAGCATCGACGGGGCACCAGTTGAGAGAGTGAACAGTTTCAAGTACCTCGGAGCCCACATATCCGAGGACTTGACATGGACCACACACATTGACAGTGTTGTGAAGAAGGCACGACAACGCCTCTACTTCCTCAGGCGCCTAAGGAAGTTCCAAGTCAGTCAGAAGATCCTTAGGAACTTCTACTCATGTACAATAGAGAGCATCCTGACCGGCAACATCACCTCCTGGTTTGGGAATAGCACTGCACAAGACCGTAGCAGACTACAAAGAGTGACACGTTCAGCCGAACGCACAATTAGAGGGGGGCTTCCCACCCTCCAGAACATTTACAACAAGCGGTGTAAGGGGAAGGCTAAGAGAATTATTAAGGACTCGAGCCACCCGAACAACTGCCTCTTTGAACTGCTGCCGTCAGGCAAGCGATACCGGAGTCTTATGGCGAGCACAGAAAGACTCAGAAGGAGCTTCTATCCCCAGGCCATCAGGCTGCTAAACGAAAATAATCGCTAAACGAACAATAATCACTATGCAACAACCATCAAATGCACACAGCACACACACCCACACGCACACACTCACTCAAACAAACAACACACTGCAGCACCCACTCTCCACACTTTAGATCACACAAACACACTTACACTTTATATTTATTGATAAAGGATTTGCACTACAACTCGTACACCTACTGTGAATTGTACCTAAACTGCACCTCGTCCATTTATGCCTTGCACTATATTGTATTGTATATTAGTACACTGCACAGTATTGTATATTGTATGGTAACTACGTCTACGAACATTGTACATATGTCAAAACTGAACACTGTGACCTCTTTTTTTACTTCTAATTTTTACTATGTTTTTATTTCATACTTATCTTGTCATGCACAGTCTCTGGAGCGCAACAGTAAGAAGCATTTTGTACAAAAGTATTCTGTACTTCTGTATGACAACTATTAAAGAAACTTGAAACTTGAACTTGAGGTGTCCACTAGACACCTGCAAGAGCGCCCCTGGTGGCCGTTCGCTGTAAAAATCCATAGATTAGCCGCATCGTTGTATAAAGGCCTCTACATGCTACAGCAACTGCGAAGCAACTGCAACACAACATCGACAACGCAACAGTGTTGCAGCCTTTATGCTTCTGCAACATCGACACGCAGCCTATGCAACATTGTACCCCGGATGTAGCTAGGTTCCTAGATAGATGAAACTTCCCTTCTCAACCAACCCATTGATAACAAGCAGATAGCGAAGCATCATAAATACTTCCGGCGGGGGGTTTCAAAATAAAAGGGCGACGTCTAAAGCACCGGAAATATGTTTATTTTGTACATTATCTAACGTTAACATGAACCTAAACTAACTTTAGGTTAGTTGTAACGTTAGTAGGGATGGGTACCTTTCACATTTGAACCGATACCGGTACCTGTGAATCGATACCGGTACCCAACGGTACCTTTTTTCTGTACTTTAGTCTCAAGAAATTTTATTTACCTACCTCAGTCGTAAAAAAAAATCCAAACTTCAAATAACTACAATTTCGGCAGTTTTCGGCTTGTCATTGCTCCGACTGCTTTGTTGTTGAATCAAGTCAAATCCTAAGTAAGCATATATTGTGCGTGTGAACGTTGACATGAAAAAAAAAGTAAAAAAAAAAAGAAAAAGTAAAAAAAAAAAAAATAATAAAAAGAAATTTTTATTTATTTTTTTTCTCACTTGATTCGATACTCGGTAGTACCGACGTGTTTCGGTTCGGTACCTCAAAAGTACCGAATTCGGTACCCATCCCTAAACGTTAGTTTAGGTTCGTTTTAACGTTAGATAATGTACAAAATAAACGTATTTCCGGTGCTTTAGATGTCGCTCTTTTATTTTGAGTCTCTGTTCTGTTCTGTGTGTCTCTGTTCTGTTCTGTGTGTCTCTGTTCTGTTCTGTTCTGTGTGTCTCTACCAGCTAGGTGTCACATGACTGGCTTGGCCGCCTGTCTGCCTGCTGCATCACGGCACAAGAATGTCCTCTGACATTAGATACCTAGACAGTCAGACAGTCAGATATTGAGTTAGTTAGTTACTAGGGCTGGGCAATTAATTGAAAGAAAATTGTGATCTCGATTCATTGACCTATGCAATCTCATTACTAAATTATGACGATTTTATTTTTATATAAAACATTTTTAAAAAAGTTTCTTTTTTTTGTACTTTTCACTTTACTTTTCTAAATGATGACGATTCTGACTTGAGTTATTTTGTATGTTACAAGATACTTTTAAGTTTAAGTCAAGCACTTTCATATGTTATGTTTAAGTTTCAGTCAAGCACTTTGATATATGTTATGATGTCTGTTTAAGAAAGAGTGCAATAAATGATTTTATTGAAAAAATAAGAATCGTGCGGCTAGGTGGCGCTGTGGGCAAGGCGCTCGCCACCAACGCAGGAGATGCTGGGTTCGAGCCCAGCTCTCGGCGTTGCTACCAGCTTGGCTGGTCGTTCATACTAATACAATTGGCAGTATTAGGGGGTGGGAAGCTGGTGGGTGGGGATCGGACGTTGTGGACAGCGACTCCTACAGGTCGGTTGGTGTGCCTGCGCAGTAGAATCAGGAAGCGACGGGGGCGGCGTGTCCCTCCCACGTAGACCCTCGCCGCTGAGATATTGCGCTGTGCAGGTGAAAAGATGCGACGGCTGCCTCCTCGAGTACCGGAGGGGACACGTGATGCAAGGCTTCGTCCACATTGCAGCCGACTTGTGGGAGGCATGGCCTAACAGCGTTCGAGACAGGGGAGGGTAGAATTGGACAATACGCAATTGGGGAAGGGAGAAAAATAGAAAATGGGAGAAAAAGTAGATCAAAGAAAAAATAAGAATCGTGTGAGAGAATCGTGATCTCAATTCTTAGAGAAAAATCGTGATTCACATTTTAGCAAGAAACGCCCAGCCCTATTAGTTACTGTAGGGAGGTAGGTATTAAGGGTGTTTATCATTTCAATTGAGAGCGAGACTCTTATCTGCTAATATTAAAAATCAATTCACTAATTCTATAAATACTTTTTTTTTCAGTGTTGATAGTGATATGGTTTCAACATGCTCATCATCTCATTAAATTAGAAGTATACATCGTTAGCTTGCTAATCCCTACAGATAGCTGAAATTAGCCAAGCAGAAAAACTTGCACGAGTCTAATCAATCAATTTGCCCATAGATGATCATGATGAATCGATTGATTCCAGGCCTAGCAGGCACAGGGATCTACGATGATATTTCCTCCAAAAACCACATGTTCCTGAATTGAATATTTAAGGAATACAGGAAGGACATTAAGGAGCATGATCTATGGAAATTACTGAAAGTCTCCATCCCTACTTTGAATTTCCCGTTGCACACATGGCCCTATATCAATTTACTTGGTAGCGTGAATTAATCTATTCTTAAAAGCATATTTGCTATCATAAGACCAGCACTGAGTAACCCCTGTTAAGGCTGGGAGGTATACCGAATATGAAGGTATCTACCATTATGGATCCATGCATAGCAAGATATGGTTTTACTATACCGTCATCCATGGCATGATATATAAAAAAATAAATAAACATAGTATTGTGATGAGCCTGGTGGTGTTCAGACTCGCCACGGTTCAAAAACAAACAAATTTGAATGTCCACACAAGTGCAATATCAATCAACACGAATATTTATTGATTATGGGCAGAATTCAGTTCGATAGGCAAAGAGAATGGTCGTAATACAGTCCGATGGTCAAAACACAAAACAGGCTCTCATACAAAAATAAGGGATTGTTCAATACTCAGGGTAGTCGTCCCGTCCAGGGTCAGTACACAAGGGGGTTTCTCAGCCAGTCTAGGGTCCAGTACACAATGAACACCTTCTCGCCTTCACCTCTCCTCTCACTACCTCTCACCTTACACAACTCTGAATATAACAATCTCTCTCTCTCTCTGTCACAACTCCAACCTCACCTCCACTCAACTCACCTCTGACTAACCTAGTGTATTTGTAGTGTGTGTGTCAGGGGTGTGTGCATGTGAGATGTGGGTGGACTAATGATGCACAGGTGTGTTCTATCAGTACTAATCAGCTACCTAATTGTTTTCACTCCTTCCGTGGCAATAATATCTCCCGTCCTTCACATATCCATGAGAGGGGGGGTGATATCTGCAACAATATATATACATACTGTATATCTTTAAGTTAATAAAAATAAATCATTGCAGTGGTGTTCAAAAAAGCTAAAAATAAATAAATATATATAACACCAAATTACATTTACATCATCATTTGTACTGGAAAACGTAATACCATCAAATACTGTTGTACCCCCCTCAAAACTAGAGAATAATATCACATGACATGATATGTTGTGGCCATCTCGCCCGGCCCTAAACCCTGGGTCACTAGTTGTTCTGAGTTGTTGCTCTTCTCGCTCAGGCAGGCAGCTGCTGGCTATAGCAGAAACTCTAGCCTGCTCAGTCCTGCTGCGGTGACTCAACCAAGCTGAGCCTCCGCTTCCACACTCTTGTAGCAAAGGGACTGTGATATTGTGTTGTGTTGTGTTTGCGTTGTTTCTTACAACTTACCATTGGAGTTCCATTGGAGGGAGGGGTCCACCGTGGAGGGTGATTGGCCCCAAAGGTTATTTGCTTCCGTGCCAGAACAGTTGCTGAGAAGATATGCTGTTGCACTTCTGTTGAACCCCTTTATAAGACTAGAGGTCGGGCCGGGCGGCTAGGTGGTGCAGTGGGCAAGGCGCTCACCACCAATGCAGGAGACGCTGGGTTCGAGCCCAGCTCTCCGCATTGCTATCAGCTTGGCTGGTCGTTCATACTAATACAATTGGCAGTATTAGGGGGTGGGAAGCTGATGGGTGGGGATCGGACATTGTGGACAGCGACTCCTACAGGTCGGTTGGTGCGCCTACGCAGCAGAATCAGGAAGCGACGAGGGCGGCGTGTCCCTCCAAACGCAGACCCCCGACGCTGAGAGATCGCGCTGTGCAGGTGAAAAGATGCGACGGCTGCTTCCTCGAGTACCGGAGGGGACACGTGATGTAAGGCTTAGTCCACATTGCAGCCGGCTTGTGGGAGGCATGGCCTAACAGCGTTCGAGACAGGGGAGGGTAGAACTGGATGATACGAAATTGGGATGGGAGAAAAATAGAAAATGGGAGAAAAGGTAGATCAAAAAAAGACTAGAGGTCAGGCAGAGGACTAGCCACTGTGTTTACTGCTTTCCACACCTCAACCTTCGGGGAGTCTGTGCACGGTGGCAGTGAATACATCTGGGCTCCACAGAGTTAGCAAAGAAAACATTTCTCTCTGCCCTTCTTCTCCTACCAACTAGCTACAGCATTCACTGCAGAACTCAAGAACTATTAGGAATGTCTGACCACTAAGTGTGTCTGACTCTTAACCACCAAAACCTGTATGGACTACAACGTATGACATGATGCCAGTTAGGGTACCTTATGTATACTGCACTTTGTGTATACTGTTTACTTTTACTCCTATTCATAGATATATTCAGATAAAAATGTTGTATTGCCTATATTTATTGTAACATTATAATATAACCGATAGTACAGACCCAGACCTTTGTTTATTTTTCTCATATTTTATATCCCCCCCCCCCCCCCCCCATGACGCCAACATTTCCCCAAGGGGATCCATAAAGGAATATCTATATTATCAACATGATATGAGATATGATATTTTATATGATGAGACATACAGTACACAGTTACGTTGCCTACAGCAGTTGTTGGAAGTTCGTCATTCACAAAGTCACCCAGTCAACATTCTAACTTAATTTGTGCAACAACTTTATCCTGAAACCACCATTTCAAGAGGACGTCTCTTGTTCTAAATAAGAATAAGGGGAAAAGAATGTTGTGCCCCTTGAATTTAGAGATTGGTCCCGTTACAGATGCTAAGATAAGATAAGATATTCCTTTATTGATCCCCTTGGGAAAATAAAGGATCTATACTGGGTTCACTATAGTGTGATGACGACGCTGACTGATCTTCTGGTCTTATTCTAGCTGTGAGGTAAACCCCTGTGCAGCTACCATGGCCGTAGCCAGCTATGCCTCGGTAACTATTTGTAACTATTAAAAAAAATATATATATATATATATATATATATATATATATAGATATTAAAAAATTATTATTTATTTTTAAGTTTGGTCAACGACCGGCCCACTACTAGGCTGGGACAGCGGCCCATTGGTACTGACTGACACTGGGCTGGCCCAATCACATCTCTTACTAAGCACCCCCCCGCCAGTCGTGCAGGTACATGACTGAGAGCGGGCTGGTACATGACTGAGATGGGGCTGTGGTACATGACTGAGAGGGGGCTGTGGTACATGACTGAGAGGGGGCTGTGGTACATGACTGAGAGGGGGCTGTGGTACATGACTGAGAGGGGGCTGTGGTACATGACTCAGAGGGGGCTGGTAAATGACTGAGAGGGGGCTGGTACATGACTGAGAGGGGCTGGTACATGATTGAGAGGGGGCTGTGGTACATGACTGAGATGGGGCTGTGGTACATGACTGAAAGGGGGCTGGTATACATGACAGAGGGGGGCTGGTACATGACTGAGATGGGGCTGTGGTACATGACTGAGAGGGGGCTGTGGTACATGACTGAGAGGGGGCTGTGGTACATGACTGAGAGCCTGAGGGGGCTGGTACATGACTGAGAGGGGCTGGTACATGACTGAGAGGGGGCTGTGTGGTACATGACTGAGATGGGGCTGTGGTACATGACTGAGAGGGGGGCTGGTACATGACTGAGAGGGGGCTGTGGGATATGACAGAGAGGGCTGGTACATGACTGAGAGGGGGCTCATACATGACTTGAGAGGGGCTGGTACATGACTGAGAGGGGGCTGGTACATGACTGAGAGGGGGGCTGGTACATGACAGAGGGGGCTGGTACATGACTGAGATGGGGCTGTGGTACATGAACAGATGGGGCTGTGGTACATGACTGAGAGGGGGGCTGGTACATGACTGAGAGGGGGCTGGTACATGACTGAGAGGGCTGGTACATGACTGAGAGGGGGGCTGGTACATGACTGAGAGGAGGCTGGCTGGTACATGACTGAGAGGGGGCTGGTACATGACTGAGAGGGGGGCTGGTATACATGACTGAGAGGGGGGCTGGTATACATGACTGAGACGGGGGCTGGTACATGACTGAGAGGGGGGCTGGTACATGACTGAGAGGGGGCTGGTACATGACTGAGAGGGGGGCTGGTATACATGACTGAGAGGGGGGCTGGTACATGACTGAGATGGGGCTGGCTGGTACATGACTGAGATGGGGCTGTGGTACATGACTGAGAGGGGGCTGGTATACATGACTGAGAGGGGGCTGGTACATGACTGAGAGGGCTGGTACATGACTGAGAGGGGGGCTGGTACATGACTGAGAGGAGGCTGGCTGGTACATGACTGAGAGGGGGCTGGTACATGACTGAGAGGGGGGCTGGTATACATGACTGAGAGGGGGGCTGGTATACATGACTGAGACGGGGGCTGGTACATGACTGAGAGGGGGGCTGGTACATGACTGAGAGGGGGCTGGTACATGACTGAGAGGGGGGCTGGTATACATGACTGAGAGGGGGGCTGGTACATGACTGAGATGGGGCTGGCTGGTACATGACTGAGATGGGGCTGTGGTACATGACTGAGAGGGGGCTGGTATACATGACTGAGAGGGGGCTGGTACATGACTGAGAGGGGGCTGGCTGGTACATGACTGAGAGGGGGCTGGTACATGACTGAGAGGGGGCTGGTACCATGTATTGTGCATCATTGTAGGTCAAACCATTAAAAAGTTAATTTCCATGGCAGCCATTTTGGATTTTGGTCTCTCACAAATTGTCCCCGCCTTTTAAAAAAAATACACCCCGGCTAAATTAGTTTATTAACCCTCCTAGATGACCAATCCATTGAGAAACGAAGTGCCACAGATGACCCAACTATTAGGTCCATATCGTATCATCATAATATTATTTTTAAAATCATTAGGATAAGGGTTCCCTTGATAAAGATGCATGAAAATGCTGTATAATATACAACACCTGTAGCTCAACTGCAAAAACTGCTTTTTTGATTTGATTAGATTTATTTGGAAATTAAAAACGCATCATAAAAACAAATTATCTTGACCAATTTGTATTCCTGAGGATATCACTTACATTAAAACACTTATTTCCTCGATGGAAGACATAACAACACAGCACATACTGTATAGCCTACTCAACTGCAAATTTTTGCTCAACTGCAAAAATGTATGCCTACTTATGTATTAGCCTACAGGGAAAAACACATTAACAACAGGCAGCAAAGTTTATTTTCAGCCAAGTATGGTAATAAGGTAACTATTAGGATATATATGGTATGGATTACTTACTCTTAATAACTTATTACTATCTGTGGTAGCTCTAGTCTCCACCTACACAAATCGTTTTTGTGCTGTCCATTGAGCATGCACCTTCACGTGGTAGGCACATTAACTGTAGGTCAAACTCTCCAAACAAACACACCATTGATTTAATTGCCATATAAATCACATAAAAAGATCTAACTATTACTCCTCTCTGAACATGAATATAAAACAAGAAGGTGATCTATTAACTGTAAACCTTATGCAATATTCATCATTGATATTTGAATACTTTAAATCTGTATGAACTGAGTGGTTAGTATCAAATGAAATAAGATGGAACAGCTCCATGCATTCATTGAATAAATAACTATTTGCTCATTTAGGGCTGGGCGATAAAACGTTCACGATAACTATTGCGATAAATTATTTCCTCGAAATAAACATGAAACGTGGTCGCAAAGTTTCGATATATCGATTTTCCAAGCTTGGATATGAGCACACGCACTAACAACCAATCAGTGAAGGAGATGGCCGACAGCGGAAGGAGACCCGGAAGTAGACCCGGAGGTAGGACTCAGTAAACAAGGCTGGCTAGACTAATTAGCTTGCACAGCGCTATTTTACAGTTTACCTGCCGAGTTGGTGTGTGTTTTGAATTCTGAGGGTAACTGTTATAGTAGTGTGGGGTATACGGTGGACGTCGTTGCAATGTATTGGGGCGGAACAGAGTATTTTATGGTCATATTTAGTACATTGTCATGGAATACACCGCTCGGAAACGAGGCTGGCTAGGCTAATTAGCTTGCACGACGCTATTTTACAGTTTACCTGCCGAGTTGGTGTGTGTTTTGAATTCTGAGGGTAACTGTTATAGTAGTGTGGGGTATACGGTGGACGTCGTTGCAATGTATTGGGGCGGAACAGAGTATTTTAGGGTCATATTTAGTACATTGTCATGAGATACTCTGCTTGCTTTGGCTAACTGCTAACGTGCGCGGACTGATGACGACATCAACTCGACTCTCGAGACATTCGCAGCAGCAAAACAAGTATATTAATAGCCCGTCCATCGGCGCCGGGCATAATAAGTTAATTAAACTTGACAGACATTATATCGACGATAATTATCGATATCGAGTTATATGAAAATAATTTTATAATTTTATCGCAATAACGTTTTTGACCATATCGCCCAGCCCTATGCTCATTACCAGTATGGTATTGTTTAAATTGTACAGCTTTTTGCACATCTTTGTCAGGGAATTCCAACAATTCTGGACCTGAATGTACGAGTCAATTGTAATAATCTCTCTCTCCTTATGTCTAGTCAAGCCAGGTTGTGGAGGAGAGAGACAGGGATGAACAGGCTATAGACTACTTTGCCCGTCCTGAGCCTGCTATGATGCAGGTGTTTTTACATCACCACCCAAAACAAGATTCAGCCAAGAGCGATTGAGTACACTGGTCCACTTGTTCATGGCACTTACTACCCAGCTTTGTAGTGGGTTGGGGGAATAGTACAGTAGGTACGCATATTTAAGGAGACCGCAAGGATGGTGTACTGGTGGGTGGTGTCCGACCGATTATAGTGGGCCGGTTTGGGCCAAAAAAATAAATGGACCTCCCTAATTTCTAAACCCTGGAGTACGGCCCTGGCAGCTACTGACTCTGAAACCCCAGTCCACTGGTCAGCCATGGCAATAGGCCTTCACACTGAGAGCACACACACACACACACAAACGCACGCACACACACACACTAAACATCCTCCAGACCCCTCAGTCCTTCAACCCTCCCAGTGGCTCACGGCACCACTTAGCCAATTAGGGGAGTACATGCCGCAGCAGTGTGGATCAGACAGGCCTTTATTTATTGTAGTTGGTGGTTTGTGCAGCGAGCCCCCGCGGCGTAGCGCTTAGCTCAGCCCAGGTTGCCTCGCTGTCGGTAATTAGCTGTGTACAGGGGTGGGGTGGGTAGTAGTGAGGATACGACTAATTATAATCAAGTGAGAGCAGTTAGGTTGGCAGCTTGAAACACACACACACACACACACGCACACACACACGCATGCACACAAAAACACACATGAAACACTGTTTTTGTGAGGAGGTAAAAACTATTTTCTTTTGAAATTTATTTTGTGGCCATTAAATTAGAATCAAGTGATAGCAGTTACTGTAGGTTGGCAGCTTGAAGCGCACACACACACGCATGCGCACAAAAAACACACATGAGGTAAGAAAAAAAAAATTTTGGCTGAGGTAAACAGGATAAAAACCAAGGAAACTATAAAAGAAGGAAGGGTCTTTACGTCACTGTAGCGCATGAACGCACATTGGTGCAAAGTGTGGGAACTTTCAGTTCGACCGACATTGAATTAAATGGTATCGCTGTTGTGAAGGGCCAGATTAAACCGAATATATATATTTATTTATATATATATATTTAATTGTATTTGTATATTCTCTAATATTCCCTGATATCCCTTGTATATTCCTTGTACAATATGCATTGAATATCCATTCTAGCCTACTGAACATCCCATAATAGTCTCCATTCTACTATTGGTCGAGACCTTGGTGCCAGGCTGCCATACCCCTCAGACCCAGTTCAAACGTACCGCTCCACATGTACGAACAAGTCCTAGTTCCGCGTAGGAATCTGACTACCGCACCACTAATGGGACTATTTGTTCATAGTGCGTATATATACTGCGCTACTAAAGTAGGACTTTCTTTTCAGTCCAGTTTCTTACCCTCCAATAGAGTCACAGACGTAAAGCCTCCCCGCGACGCCACGTGTGGGAGTAAGGCCAAGTTCGCCTACCATCGGTATTGAGACATCGTGTATATTAATATTTGAATAGTCATATTTGGCACTATATCGTCGAGTTGGACGTAGTCTATTAAGCTAATAATAGTCTGTTAATATATAGTGCTTCGTACGGTGAGAATACTACCGTAGTCAGTACCCCATCGTTTCGGGCAGAGAACTGGCTGCTTATCCAGGGTGGTTGACCCCACGTGAAGCTGCACCCGAGGAGCCCCAGAGCCGACGAGCGAGTGGACCTGTATACCGGATTATTCTACCGACGACAGCCCGCCTTCCCAGGCACGGATTATGCTTTGTATACTTTGATTATTCCATGGATAAAGACCCCCGACACTGCCGTGTGTTGGAACCCCCCCCCCTGGAGAGGACGCAAGGTGAGGAGACGCTCTGCAAGACGAGGTCGCTTCACGTCTCTCCTCCGTGGACCGGAGGACGCCGGCCCACAAAGAGTCCACCTGCTTTCATCTGTGGTCCAAGGATCGCCGGCGCATTGAACGGCACTACAGTGGGTTCACCTGGGATACCCTTGGCCGGATGAGGCAGCCGGATTCTACCCCCCCCCCCCCTTCCTACTCCTGTCGGCTTACAAGCGACCGGATTAACCCCCCCTAGCGTATCCAGTATATAATCATTAAAGTATCATTGCTGTTATTCCTTAAACTATTCCAGGTCGTATATGTACCACCTGCGCCTTCAAAGATTGGACATTCTCTATTGATATACCGACGAATACTCTTGCCATAAAAGTGCATACTAATTCCATTCATAAATGTGATTGATTTGATTAAGTGCTTGCTCTACACACCATCGCTGTGTAGAAATAAAGACCTATTTCTAATTCGTACATTTGTGTTGGATCCGTTTCATCTACGTGACAGTGTTCATCATAATATATTTATGCCGTGTACTGGGTGGCCGAATATTAAGTACAAAGGTAGTGGTAGTAAGTATCATATCTAGTAATACAGTCAGGGAATTGTACCCCTCAGTTACAATTGGTCCTTCGAGCCGGATGGTAATTAGTGTAATATTAATATAGTGTTATTAATATTGAAATGGCCTATGATGAACACTCCACGAAACGATCCTCCTAACCAACGCCCGCAGCGCGAACGACGGCTCCCTCAGTACTTAGAGGCTTACGCTGTCAGTCAACAACCTAGTCTTCTACTAACAGTAAACGCGGTAAAACTAGAAAGTAAAAGTATGTCTAACCCCAACGCCCAGACTACCCCGACCATAGAGGCCCCTACGGGTTCTAATGGAACTGACCAAGTTCACGGTGGGGACCAGTGGGAACCAGACATGACTTCACACCCCGCCAGTACTGAAGAAGTAGTCCCCGATGAGTCCCGGGAGGAATACAACGCTACCGAGAGAGAACTCGGCACGGAAGAAGACGGGGAGAGCACCGTGGAGATAGAGCTCCAAGGCTCCGCAAGGAGTACCCCGAGGGAAGGCTCCCCTATACAACCGCCTTCTCCCAGCGAGGCAGAGAGGACCCTACAGCAGGCCTTCCTCATCAGCCTGAACGCCGCTGCTGAACGCGACCGACTGCAGATCCAGCAGCGGAGCGAAGAAGAGCATATACGTCTAGAACTAAGACGCATTCAGAGAGAAGAGAATGTGGCCCGAGACCGAGCAGACAGCCAGCAAGCAGCTGCTGGTGCTCTACGGGACGCAGAGCGCGACAGACAGCAAGCGCAACTAATAGAACAGCTGATCAGACGGACAACACCCTCTCCCTCCGCCAGAGGCTCCAGGAACTCGTCTAGACACACCTCCAGGGCGGCATCCCCTAGCCGAGTAAACAACCCTGAACTTGACCAACAGACGAGGTCTATACCCCCCACAGACCACCTCCCCCCACCGGTCCAAGCGAGACCTAGCAACCGGGAAGGAGCAGCATATCCTGTGGAGAGGCTAAACCAGAGACTACAAGCACTGGATGACCTAACTGAAGACGAAGAGGAAGAGGAGGAGAACCACGCCCGACGACAGCACAGTACTCTACCGGACCAGGAGGTCCGGTACAGCCCAGGCTATACTCCCGCGGAGCTGCGCTACAGACCCCCGACTCTATACACGGGTGAGCACGACGCACGACCCGCACCGAGGAACAGCACCTGGACAAGCGGGCCATGGTACACTGCCGGTACCAGCCCATACCAAGGAGCGGGAGGAGACTCGCCTAGGAGGCCTCTCCCCCAACGCTCGCCGATGTATCCACAGTCAGCGTCATACATTGGCCCGCCTATGGTACCCGACTTCACCCAAGAGAACCGGGCCCAGTATACGGAACTCCGCATGTGTCTGGAGACCATGTTGGTGGATGTATTGGATGAACGCCACAAATACGCCATCCTACTGAAGCACTTAAAGGTGCCCCGCGCACATAATATAGCGCTCGCCTACGCGACTTCCACCACCCCATACACAGCAGCGCTGGTAGCATTGGACCAGAGGTATGGGCGCATATGGGATTACGTGATCCAGGAGATCCGACACATCGACCGCTTACCCCCAGCAATAGACAATCGAGCACTGGACGACCTGTCCATCAGAGTGCAGTCCCTGGTAGGGATGTTGGGAGCGCAGAGAGAGAAGGGGAGGCATGAACTTTACGCCAACTCAAATGTGGAAAGGATCTTGGAGAAGCTGCCGCCCGCTCGACAGGAGCGTTTTAGGCGACAGAGGGACCACCGAGACCCGAATGGCCCCGAACCGAACCTCCTCGATCTAGCAGACTTCCTGGCGAGAGAAGTCAGCAGCCTACGGCTAGATACATTCGGACGGAGCACCCCTGGCTCCAGAGAAGGAACCAGACGACTAAATGATGGAAGAAGATCGGTGACTGTGATGCACCAATCGGAGTCAGTACCGAGCAGCAGGAGCCACAGTACCCCCTCCAGAACGGAGAAGTGGAAGATAGTGTGCCCCTACTGTAAGAAAGAACACTGGCTAGCGCAATGTGACTCCTTCCCCAAGCTGAACGCGGAGGAAGCAAGTCAATGGATAAAGTCCAACAAGCGCTGTTTTCGCTGTGCGCGCTCACACATGGCAGCCGAATGCCGCTTAAAGAAAAGGTGCACCAAGTGCGATGGAGCCCATCTGGACATACTTCACGACAGTAACAGACGGCGCCCTCCACCCGCACCATCCAGCAGCAAAGCGAGCGTCATGTACATCGATCCCGCCAGCAGCAGTGGAGCCCGAGTACTCCTAAAAGTAGTGCGTGTGACACTAAGCTACCAGAATAAAGTCCTGGACACTTACGCCGTCCTCGATGACGGGTCCGAGAAGACCCTTCTGCTCGCCTCCGCTGCGGCCCAGCTAGGGCTGCGGGGAAGCGAAACCCAAATGACAATTCGGACAATAAGACGAGATTTGAAGACGATAAAGGGCGAGAATGTCTCATTCTCTATCGCAGCAAGCGGCCAGCCTGAGCGACGGTACCAGATTACAGACGCTTTCACCAGCCAAGAAATAGGACTGTCGCGGTACACATACCCCGTCGCCAAGCTGATGGAGAAATATGTACATCTGCGCAAGTTACCGATCCCGCTCATAGACAATGCTATGCCGACCCTGTTGATAGGCTCCGACCATGCAGACCTCATTGTCCCGATAGACCGGGTTCATACCGGACCCCGAGGCTGTCCTGCAGCAGTCGAGACCCGTTTGGGATGGACTCTCCAAGGCCCGCTCGCCAAATCTCTCAACCGAAGTACAGCCACTAGATGTCTCTACTCCCGAGTCACAGAGGGAGAAACCGCACTCCTGCAACACGTAGAGCGGCTATGGACCTTGGAACAAATGCCCTTTAAGAACGGAAAGAAAGACATTCGCTCTAAAGATGACATTTACGCCATTCACCTCCTCGAGACAGGGACCAAGAGAGTCCCGGTCAACGGCGTGTTGAGATACGCCACGCCACTCCTGCGGCGAGAAGGAATGCCTACTTTCCACGCCAAGACAGACGCCACAGAACGGTACCTGCTGAACACGGAGCGGCGCTTAGCCAAGAACCCCGCCCAAGAGAGTGTATACCGCGCTGAGATTGAGAAGCTCATCACAGCGGGACACGTCACAAAGATGGACATTAAAGAGGCTGACCAGACCACTGAATCGTGGTACGTGCCTCACCACAAGGTCCATCACAACGGTAAAGACCGCATAGTATTTAACTGCAGCTACCAGATCGGATCCCAAAATCTGAATAAAGAGTTACTGCCCGGTCCCACACTCGGCCCCTCCCTACTCGGCGTTCTACTCCGCTTCCGCCAGGAAAAGGTGGCCATCAGCGGGGACATTAAAGGAATGTTCCTGCAGGTGAGATTAGTAGAGGCGGACAAGCCCCTGTTACGGTTCCTATGGAGAGAGAAGCCAGGAGATGAGCACCCAGCCATCTACCAATGGGAAGTCCTCCCCTTCGGAACGACGTGCAGCCCCTGCTGTGCTACATTTGCACTACAGAAACATGTAGCAGAGGACCCAGCAGCGGACGAAGAGGTCCGACACAGCGTAAAGAACAGCTTCTACGTAGACAACTGTCTACAAAGCCTTTCAACCCAGGAAGAAGCCGAGGCTCTCCTGATTAAACTCCGCGCCTCATTGATCAAAGGCGGCTTTGATCTCAGGCAGTGGGCCAGCAGCGATCCGCAAGTACTGCGCAGCCTCTCCTCCGAGGACAAGGCAGCCAGCAGCGAGACCTGGATGGCTACAATCCCGGGAGAAGCCCAGGAGATGACCCTGGGATTGGTGTGGCGATTCAAAACAGATTCGCTTCACTACAGACACAAGCCCCTGACTACGGAGCAGGGAGGGCCGGCGGCGGCGCCGACCACCAGACGGAGTGTGTACACAACACTCGCCCGACAATATGACCCGCTAGGATGTATTCTACCGTACACCACCAGGGCAAAAATGATTGTACGAGCATTGTGGGACAAGGACCAGGGCTGGGACGACCCCATTCCCGCACACCTTGCATCCACCTGGAGAGAGTGGGAGATGGAGCTCCACTCACTCCCAGGCGCTAATATGCGCCGAAGCTACTTCCCACCCACGGTGAGGCCAGAGACATGTAAAATGGACTTACACGTCTTCAGTGACGCCTCAGAGGTCGCATACGGATCAGTAGCCTACTTGCGGGCCCAAGAGAAGGGGGGAGAGATCTACACAGCATTTGTCCTCGCCCGCTCGAGAATAGCCCCACGCAAGCAACAATCTATCCCACGTCTAGAGCTCTGCGCAGCCCTAGCCGGAGCGCACCTAGCCACGCTCATCCAACGTGAGCTCACCATACCGGTGTCTAGAACAATCCTGTGGTCAGATTCCACGACGGTACTCGCCTGGATCAAATCGGACTCATGCAAGTACAAAGTCTTCGTGGGAGTCAGAATCACCGAGATTCAAGACTTAACCGAAGAGTTAACCGGAGAAACAGAGTGGCGCTACGTTGATACAAAACAGAACCCAGCTGACGTCATCACCCGGGGGATGCCCCTGGATGACCTCACCCGTCGCAATGTCTACAGTGACGGCCCCGCATTCCTAAGACTCCCGGAAGGACAGTGGCCCATGCCTATCCCGAGGGAAGCAAGTACAGAGGAGGTGGAAAATAAGAAGTCTGTGTTCTGTGGATTGAGCACCGTAGCCTCCACCGACCCTAACATAGACGATTGCACGTCCATAGAGAGTGCACAACAAAGAACATTCCTGCGGTACCACCCGGAGTGCAAGTCCCCCGCTGATATGTCAGCAGCTAACTACGAGGAAGCAGAATTGCTTCTACTGCAGCGAGCCCAGAGAGACAATTTGACAGAAGGAACAGTCGTCATGATTATTGATCAATCACTGCCCAGAGCTATGTGGCCGGCCGGCCGCGTAAGCAAAGTGATCACCGGTGCCGACGGCAAGGTCCGAGCAGCTGAAGTGCTCGTCCAGGGTCGCACTTACACCCGTCCCGTGGCGAGGCTCATAGAACTGCCTCGACTCCCAGACACAATCGATGATGACCATGACCCTATAACCCTATGACTTTGTGAAGTTGACTGACCCCTACAGCAAACCCTTATGTGTAAATAGACAACGCGATTAATCTGTCTCTGTTTAACTGATTAGGTCTGGGACCAATCAGGGGGTGGCTGTTGTGAAGGGCCAGATTAAACCGAATATATATATTTATTTATATATATATATTTAATTGTATTTGTATATTCTCTAATATTCCCTGATATCCCTTGTATATTCCTTGTACAATATGCATTGAATATCCATTCTAGCCTACTGAACATCCCATAATAGTCTCCATTCTACTATTGGTCGAGACCTTGGTGCCAGGCTGCCATACCCCTCAGACCCAGTTCAAACGTACCGCTCCACATGTACGAACAAGTCCTAGTTCCGCGTAGGAATCTGACTACCGCACCACTAATGGGACTATTTGTTCATAGTGCGTATATATACTGCGCTACTAAAGTAGGACTTTCTTTTCAGTCCAGTTTCTTACCCTCCAATAGAGTCACAGACGTAAAGCCTCCCCGCGACGCCACGTGTGGGAGTAAGGCCAAGTTCGCCTACCATCGGTATTGAGACATCGTGTATATTAATATTTGAATAGTCATATTTGGCACTATATCGTCGAGTTGGACGTAGTCTATTAAGCTAATAATAGTCTGTTAATATATAGTGCTTCGTACGGTGAGAATACTACCGTAGTCAGTACCCCATCGTTTCGGGCAGAGAACTGGCTGCTTATCCAGGGTGGTTGACCCCACGTGAAGCTGCACCCGAGGAGCCCCAGAGCCGACGAGCGAGTGGACCTGTATACCGGATTATTCTACCGACGACAGCCCGCCTTCCCAGGCACGGATTATGCTTTGTATACTTTGATTATTCCATGGATAAAGACCCCCGACACTGCCGTGTGTTGGAACCCCCCCCCCCCCCTGGAGAGGACGCAAGGTGAGGAGACGCTCTGCAAGACGAGGTCGCTTCACGTCTCTCCTCCGTGGACCGGAGGACGCCGGCCCACAAAGAGTCCACCTGCTTTCATCTGTGGTCCAAGGATCGCCGGCGCATTGAACGGCACTACAGTGGGTTCACCTGGGATACCCTTGGCCGGATGAGGCAGCCGGATTCTACCCCCCCCCCCCTTCCTACTCCTGTCGGCTTACAAGCGACCGGATTAACCCCCCCTAGCGTATCCAGTATATAATCATTAAAGTATCATTGCTGTTATTCCTTAAACTATTCCAGGTCGTATATGTACCACCTGCGCCTTCAGAGATTGGACATTCTCTATTGATATACCGACGAATACTCTTGCCATAAAAGTGCATACTAATTCCATTCATAAATGTGATTGATTTGATTAAGTGCTTGCTCTACACACCATCGCTGTGTAGAAATAAAGACCTATTTCTAATTCGTACATTTGTGTTGGATCCGTTTCATCTACGTGACAATGTTCATCATAATATATTTATGCCGTGTACTGGGTGGCCGAATATTAAGTACAAAGGTAGTGGTAGTAAGTATCATATCTAGTAATACAGTCAGGGAATTGTACCCCTCAGTTACAATCGCCATCTCCTTGTTTATGTAATTTAAACAGGTTATTATCTCGGATGTCAGAATCATCAGCAATGTGTTGCTTTGTTAACTAGCTAATGTTTGATATATTGGTTGATGTACAGTATATTTCCTCAGATAGCTTGTATATTTTGATTTAATATAGGCTTCAATACAACTGGCACCAACTTCTGGCACCAAGCTGAGCATAGAACACTGGTGTTGTGCCCTTCCTGATGACTTGTCGTACAGAACTTGTAAGTCGCTTTGGATAAAAGCATCAGTTAAATGACAAAATGTAAATGGTGTTCTGACGTGATGAGCCTTCCTTCTCTTATAGTTTCCTTGATAAAAACGTGGATGTGTGTTATATCACTGTTTCCCCCAATTGGTCTTTTCCAACTGTGGTGGTAAGAAGCACAATCTGGCATTATCTTATAGTTCGGAGGTCATGAAAAGGTTGAAACCATTGATTTAAAACTGTTTATAATCCGTTTTTATATCTATGGTTGAAGCCATATCACAAAACAATAGAACAAATACATTTTTGGAATGTGAATACATTTTTATCTCAAATTATTTAGAACCCCCCCCCCCCCTGAAAAAAGATAACGATCCCTTAATAACACAGTGAGCAGAAGTGGTTGTTGGTATGTAGAGGAAGCAGAGGCACAATAATTACATGAATACACCAAGACAAGGCCAGAGGCACAACTGTCACAATGATAACCCAGAAGGTTATAAATCCATGAAACGTGTCCTTACCCTGACCTCAGACATTCAGAACCAGTATATATTTATCTCATAACTCTTCATACAGTTGCCCTTTATTATATTGTTTTATTACATGGTGTTTTCACATTCGCCGAAATGCTTGCTTGTGATTGGTCAATATCGCTTGTCAGAGGTCCGTTATGTAAGGGATAATGTATGGCTACGAGGTCATTGTCGCAAAATAATTGACCGACACGGAGTTTAAAATACCGAGGCGCCGCGCCGAGGTGTTTTAAACGTAGTGAAGGTCAATTATTTTGCGACAATGACCGAGTAGGCTATACATTATCCCGCTTATTACATGGCTAACTTACTAACAATATACCTAATTCATTTGACAAATCGCAGTTGTTCTGTGGCTCTGTCAGCCCAAATAAAGTGATTATTATTATCGCGGGCAGCCTCTGGCTCCGCTGTCAGTGCAGCGCTATACATTATCCCGCTTATTACATGGCTAACTTACTAACAATATACCTAATTCATTTGACAAATCGCAGTTGTTCTGTGGCTCTGTCAGCCCAAATAAAGTGATTATTATTAT
This sequence comes from Notolepis coatsorum, assembly GCF_963971535.1. Lineage (NCBI taxonomy): Eukaryota > Metazoa > Chordata > Actinopteri > Aulopiformes > Paralepididae > Notolepis > Notolepis coatsorum. The sequence continues at coordinate 60,417,040 of NC_140167.1, forward strand.
CGCGGGCAGCCTCTGTGTTCTGGCTCCGCTGTGTTCTGGTCGGCTCGTCGCTCCGCCCCCTGTCATCGCCGGCACGGCAGTGTCTAATTGCACTGAAACAGTGTGTCAGTGGGCTTGATTGCGAACAGCTGCGCTCTGCGGTCATTATTGAAAAATCTGCGGTCATTATTGAAAAATAATGACCGCAGTCGGGGGGCTATTGACCAATCACAAGCAAGCATTTCGGCGAATGTGAAAACGCCATGTAATAATACTCGATAACGGACCTCTGCCGAACAATAATGACCGCTGTGCGCAGCTGTTCGCAATCAAGGCCACTGACACACTGTATCAGTGCAGCCAATCAGACACACCTGCTGGCTGCACTGACAGCGGAGTGTGTGTGACGATGACAGCGGAGCCAGAACAGAACTGCGTCTGCATTTGATCTCGTCTTGTCGATGTAAAATGAATTAGGTATATTGTTAGTAAGTTAGCCATGTAATAAGCGGGATAATGTATAGCTATACTCTATCATTGTCGCAAAATAATTGACCTTCACTGACGTTTAAAACACTTCGCCGCGGCGCCTCGGTATTTTAAACTCTGTGTCAGTCAATTATTTTGCGACAATGACCTCGTAGCTATACATTATCCCTTACATAATAAGTATCTAATTCACACATGTTCTCAGAGAGAAGCCTCATAATCACCATTGGATCCTTTATCCTTCGAGATCCGTGTTGAAGGATCCTTCGAGATCCTTCAACATCTGTACAAGGATGTTGAGGATGTTCTACAAGTCGGTGGTGGCACTGGCGGGTGCCTTCTCGTACGCTGTGACCTGCTGGGGCAGCGGCCTGACAGCGGGGGACACAAACACGCTGGAAAAGCTGGTCAGGAAGGCCAGTAACATGGTTGGGGTAGAGCTGGACTCCCTAGCGGTGGTGGCGGAGAGGAGGCACCTTGCTAAGCTCCACGCCATCATGGACAATCCCTCCCACCCACTACACACGGACTTGGCTGATAGAAGAAGCACGTTCAGTGTTAGACTAAGACTCCCAAGATGCAACACTGAACGGCACAGGAAGTCCTTCATTCCGACAGCCATCAGACTCTATAACGCATCACTGTGCCTCACTGCATCACTGAGCACAGGGTGACAGTACAGTCTGGCATAATCTTCCTGGACACTTTGCACTTTTTTACACTTATTACTGTATATTTGTGGCTGTATATTTTATATTTAAGATTTTAGAATGTATATACGGACCGTATTTTATTCTTTACTCTTATTTTCATTCTTGTTTTTTATATTATATTATTATTCTTATTTTAGTCTTATTGACTCCTTACATGTTTACTGTGAGCGATCTGTAGTGCCGAATTTCCCTCTGGATAAATAAAGGATTTATATTCTATTTATGATCAGGTTTGTTGGCCCTCTCTGGCTGAGAGGCGCAGCAAACATTGTTTTTTGTTTATTTTCAAGGCCCTTATTGGTGAGCTACCTCCTTATATCACAACATTGTTGGAATTGTAGAACCTATGTGACCCGTTCTGGTGACTGGCTTGTTCTTAAGGTCCCCCAAGTTTGCTCGGAACTTGGCAAATCTGCATTTTCCTTTTGATGCTCCTACCTCATGGAATGACCTCCAACACGATCTAAAGATTGAGATCCCCTCTGTTGCAGAGTTTAGGACCTTGATCTCTAACCACTGTCCATCAAGTTCTACCTGTTTTAGTTTCTTTTGAACGTGGAGCAGCACCTATAGCACTTCTTCACTGCTGATAGCGATGCCTAGTTCTTAACTTTAGGTATCGTCAACACAGAGTACCGGTCTGATGGATTAGTTTTACTGAACGCTATAGACTTGTATATACTTTTATAAACGTGTATAGACTTGGTTTGTGGTCACTGGGTGAAATTTTATAAGATATAATTATATTTATAAATACAAAGAGACCTGCTATATTGGAAAGTTGTGTTTGAATTCCCTCACGTATCTACACACCCTGTTACCCATCCGTAGCCTATGTTTGCGAAGACGCTCTCTGATTGGCTAGCCGCGTACAGCGAAGACCCTCTCTGATTGGTTTAGCGCCGAAGGGTCTCTTCCGCATATTCAACAACAATTGATATGTTGTTCCCTAACCCTAACCTTAACCTTAACCCTAACTCTAAGCGTAACCCACTTCGAAAGAGGGCCAAAGCATAACCACTTTGAAGCAGAGAATATGTACAAGGCGGAAGAGAACCTTCGGCGCTAAACCAATCGGAGAGGGTCTTCGCTGTACACGACTAGCCAATCAGAGAGCGTCTTCGCAAACATAGGCTACGGAAAAAAACTCCCCTTTCTTTTCTTCTCTTCTCTTCTCTCTCTCTTCCTTCTCATCTCTTCTCTCCTCTTCTCCTCTCCTCTCGCTCCTCTCATTGTCATGTGCTCCTTCGTGCATGACCAAGACTGAGAGGAGAGAAACGGAGAAAAGAGGGGGGGGGGGGGGGGGGGGGGGTGCATATATCAGACATTAAGAATTGTCATGCTGCCGAGGCCTGAATAATATATTATGGGATGTTTGGAGATTAATCCCATTGAACATGTAGTTCTCACATAATATTAGCTGCTGCCAGATTGATTGGCATACTTTAAAATGTATAGGCACACTCACTACCCTGCTACACACACACACACACACACACGCACACACACACACACACACACACAAAACTGAATAAAGGGAATTGTATTTCCTTAAAACACACAGGCACCGGTATACACGCACCTACCCATACACTGTCCTACCCATAGATTCATCATACTCGTCTAGTCTGTTGCCACTTGCCACAGTGACTTTGTTGCCAGGATGACTTTGATGAGTCTACTTTTTTGCCATCCCATAATACTCCTCCACGGTGGACTTGAACTCAACTCTGGCTTCATAGAATTTATGAATTTTTATATGTGGCTAATTTTATTAGCCACATAATGGAGTTATTCCTAAACCACAGCCCCCCAAGATGAATGGTTCCACTCTTCATTAAATGATTAGTGGGAGTTTCTCTGTGGCTGAATTGACATGGATCTCAGATGTCTCACTGCCAGGCTGTCTCTGTTAACACCAGGCGGTCAGGTCACTCAGTTAGGATCACAGTCAGTGTTCCCTTATCTCTACAAGTAGGTCAAGAGCGTTTCATTCAAACTTTGACTCTTATATCTTACAAGTGTCTCCCACAGATGGTTATTAGGTTATTGTATGCTGGTGGACCAGACTCACCATATACCATATCATCACCATACTAGAGTTACCGTATTGTAATATTGCGAAATTGCAATATATATTGCAATGTATTACCTTTTTTCAACTGCAAATTATTATGTCCCCAACGGAAAACTGTCAAAATGTGCAATAAAAATATATATACACTATGACGTTTTATAATAGGTTTTCAGTCTGTTCACCTCATTCCAACTATTTGTATTGCAGCACAATGGGACTGGTCAAGCAAACAAAAAATGTATTTATTTATTTTGTTTTTAATATCGATATAATCGGTCGGCGGCCGGGGTGGCGCAGCGGACATTGTGCTCGTCACCAACGCAAGAGACACCAGGTTTGACTCCGGCTGTCGGCGTTGCCTCCGGCTTGGGCCGGCCGTCATACTAACTCAATTGGCAGAGTTAGGGGGTGGAAGTCGATGGGTGGTAATCTGGACGTTGTGGACAGCGACTCCTACAGGTCGGTTGGGGACGCCTGCACAGCAGAGACAGGAAATGGCGGGGGTAGTGTGAGCCTCCCACACATTACACCTCGCCAATGAGAGTCCGCGCTGGCAGGTGAAAAGATGTGACAGGCTGCCTCCACATGTATCGGAGGGGACATGTGATGCAAGGCTTCTATCCTCCCTATAACCGGCCAGTGGGGGGCATATGTGAGCAACGTTCAAGACAGGGGAGGGGAGAATTGGCACAGCAGAATTGGGATGGGAGAAAAATAGAAAAGGGGAGAAAAAGTGGATAAAAAAATATCGATATAATCGATTGTCACTGTATTGATATAATATTGGCATGCAAAATATTGTGATATATCGCTGTACATAAATTTTTTCCCCACCCCTAGAAAGAAGTGTTTGTGTGTGCGTGTGCGAATGTGTGTTAGTGCATGCAAGACAAGAAGACGCATGATAACATGTTATTGTATACATTTTGTGTTATTCTATCTACTTATTATTTTTAGCTGTCTACTTATCTTGTGTTTAGCTGCCACATATAATTATATGTATGGGAAAAACATTGAGTATTTTTATTTTCCATGAAAAAGGTATTTGGAATATCATACTGTAGCTGTACAGATTTCAATGAACAACACCCAAGCATTGGATCCTTTTGTAAATTAAAGGACCATACTGGTCTAAATATGAGTCATAGTCTGTTTGCTATTCAGCACCACATATTTTACATTATTATTACCCCTGAGCAAAGATAACAAGATTAAAGATTATAGCAAAAGTGAATGGTGTGTTGAAGTGCCGTTGGTCCCAATTCGTTCTGTACTTAATTACTTACTGTAATAGAAAAGTTACACATTGTCACTAAGCTAGGTTTATCACCATATCAGTATGGTCCTTTAAAAGTCACTAAACCCATCTGTTTATTATTTAATACATTTTTGCTTGTTCAAATAGCCCAGCTCTAACTGTACAGCCAGGTGTGTGTGGCACTGGTTACAGTAGCTGATATACTGTAGTATTATTTGCATACAGTCCATAGCCTGCTGGTCAGACTGCACAGGTGCTGTGTCCGCTGTGGAGAAGCAGGGCACAGGGCAGGTGTGTGTGTCCTTGTTTTCCTATCCTTGTGGGGACATTAGAGGAAAACAAATGATGTATCTGGTTGGGACATTTGCTGCATCCCACAAGGACAACGGGCAATTGTCCTCACAAGGCAAGAAAATGTGGCGCCGCTGTGTGTGTGTGTGTGTGTTGAGGGATGAGTAGGGTAGCTCACCTTTCTCTGGCCAGGGTAAGGTTTCAACAGAAGGTGAGCTCCACGTAGAGCGAGGGAGAAAGAGACCAGAGAGAATAAATAGCAACCAGGCCTATGGGGCCATACTGCAGAGCTCATGTCTAGTTACTGTAAGTTAAGTTGAATCTTTTTATTAATCCCTTGGGGACATTCGTCCTCTGCATTTGTCCCATCCTAACTATTCAGGAGTAGTGGGGCAGCCACACACAGTGCGATGCCCGGGGACCAACTCCAGTTGTAATGCCAGTACCTTGGGTCGAGGGCACGGGCAGGAAACAGCCCATGGGGAGAACTTACAAACTCCACACAGAAAGGCCCCCTACTGGTCAGACCCCTGCTGGGGTTTCTGAACCCAGGACCTCCTTGCTGTGAGGCAACAGTGCTAACCACTGCCCCACCATACCATTTCATAATTAAATAATCATTTAGACTAGAGCACAAACATCCTCCCAGCCTTCAGAAATTACTTCATTAAATGTTTAATGAGTTGAGAATTTGCAATGCTATAATAATGTATTGCAGAATTTTGCTTTGTAGCATGGTAAATGGTGCATAATGCATTTATATAGCGCTTTTATCCAAGGCGCTTTCCAATTTTTGTTCCTCACATTCACTCACACATTCACACACTGATGGCAGGAGGCAACCATGCAAGGTGCCAACCTGTTTATCGGGAGCAATTAGGGGTCAAGTGTCTCAAGGACATTTCGACACGCTGCCCAGGAGGAGCGGGAATCGAACCGGGAACCTTCTGATCACCAGACGACCAGACGCTCTACCTCTGAGTCCTGAGCCACTTTCGCCACTAACTGACTGTCTGCTATAAGACACAAGAGTGCCCTGGCGGAGAGTGAGACCTCTCTGTAACTTGACAGATGCAGGTTTGGTCTCCCATGATGGCCAATATGTCCATCACTGGCAAAGTGTTCTTGAGCAAGGCAGTAAACCCCTATCTGCTCCAGGGGTGCCGCAAATAGCTGTATACTCTGTGTGGGGGGCCATAACTCTCCTGCAATGTTATATCTTAAAACTACAAAAAAGCAAGGAAATTGTTGTTGTTGTTATTTTACTCCATTACAGCAAGATAACTGTACTTAAAATGTATTTGAATGAGCTGGAAATAATCAAATCACTCCCAAACCTTTTGATTTATTTACTTTTCAGAGTATTATAAGATGCTCCTGTGTGTGTGTGACTGGCTGACTGTGTATTATATCTTGGGAGTTTTCTCTTTCTCCCTTGGCTGTGTGTGTGTGTGTGCTCCATGCCATGTGCCCAGGCTGTGTCTTGGCATTCCAGCCATTCCCCTGCTACCTGGGGAAAGTATCTGTGTTCCTCTACCATGGTATTATTTATAGACCCTGGACAACAGCTGTCTTGTCTATGTATCTGTCTGTGTGTCTGTCTGCCTGCTTATCTGTCTGTCTGCCTACCTGTTTCTGTCTGTCTGTGTGCCTGCTCTACCCTTGAGCAAGGCACTTAACCCCCAACTGCTCCAGTGGAGCTGCTCAGTGGCCAACAGTGTCAGACCGTGGTTGTACTGATCAGATACCAGGTGTGAATGTAATGTAACTGTGTGAATTGAACCTACCATGGGTAAATAAAGGTATCATTTATGTGTGTGTATATACTGTATATACTTGATATGTGGTGTTATGACAACTACACGATGTCCTTCTCCAAGATAATAAAAGTTATCTTACATCTTCAAAGTCAAAGTCAGTGTATTCGTCATGTACACATTACACAAGTACAGGTTTCTTCTGTGAACAGACTGAGCAAACATCAAATACTAACATACAAGAAACTCTCAATAAACCTCAATGACAACATAACTCAATAGATTCTGTAAACATCTCAATTACATCTCTCAATAACTCACTGGAGAACACATAATTTCTCGAATATAAACAGTTTTAGTAAAAAAATAAAAATAGAGAAAATTGAATGAGTAATGTGTATCTGTAAGATCAGTAATGTGTAATCTTAGTCTTAACTATGGTTTATTCAAGGTTGGGCTTACTGTGCTAATCTTAAACGAGATATTTTAAGAGCAATAATGCTTCTACTGTGCTAGCAGATCTTTTTTCTTTTTTTTTTGTAATTTTGTAATAATCATGAAACAAGACAAACAGAGTTTTGAGGGGAATTTAATTTTTTTTTGTAAACTTCGAGACACTGAAAAAGTATTGGGCTATACAGGTAAAATAATATGACTTAACATGACATAACCTGGATAGTTTATACCTGGAAGGTTTGAATACATGAAAACAAACCCTTGGTAATCCTACGCTTGTTGCTTTTCACTGTGTATCATCATCACCCATACATTGACATTTAACCTAACACTTAACTTAATCCCAGTAAGACCGGGCTGAAGCCTGACTGATGCTGCAGAAATAACCTCTCCTTCCTTGAAACCCAAACACATTTTTCACTCGACAGACAACAGAGAGCTCATTCTAGCCTGTCTGGCCAGACACACAAACAGGAAGACAAGCAGGCAGACAGACAAGCAGACACACAGGCAGACAGGCAGGCAGACAGGAAGACAGGCAGACAAGCAGACAGGCAGGCAGACAGACCGGCAGAAACAGGTAGTGAATGTGAAGCAGGGCGTAGCTGAAAAAGAGCATCCGTGCTCAGCGAACCTACCCTGGGTAAATAGGTTAAATACATATATATATATATTTTTTTTTCTATATAAGGGCACTTCATCTGTGGGTATTGTTAATTCTCTTTCCCCACCCCAGATATTTCCTGCCGGGTCCGGGGGGATTGAACCAGTGACCTTCTTCTCACATTAAGCCGCCACTCAAAAAACAATAATAATAATATCAAGGGGAGTGTTATGTCTAGTCTTCTAGACTAGCAAAATCTGTATCTTGCAGAGTTAGTTGATCTGGTGTCTGGCTTTGAGACGGAGAGATATTCTTGAGGCTGTCCTACTGTAGCTGATAGGAAGTTGTTCCCTGCAGCGTATCATCAGTCAGTCTTACAGCTAAGTGTCAGCTTAATAACTGGTAGAGAAGGAGCTTTTCTTTGCTTTGCTTTTCCTCCAAAATGTCATCCCCACCCCGTGGTTGGTTGCCACACAACAAGAAACAAACAAACATTAACAGGTTCAGCGCCAGAGGTCGCTGTGGGCGTATGGCCGTGTGTCAGCGCTTTGTTCAATGGGGATAAATGCCAGTGTTTGTAGTGCTAAAACTATATTAAATATTATAGCTATGGCTCTAATAACATAGTCGATTGAGTTTCTTCTGGTCAAGATGCAAGAAACAGATCATCCATACATTTCCGTTTTATACCGTGGTGAATATGGGTATAGTTTGAGTGATTCTGTGTAATCCCAGGAAACGCAGCCAAACAGCGTTTTACTGCATTTCATTATAAATCGTGCCATTTCTCGCCTGGATAAATAATCAATCTGAAATCAACGCTAGATTATCGGTATTATGTTTCATCATGCATGCATGAAAGGGTGGGGGGGGGGGGGGTCGTTTTTCTATGCTTTGATCGCCACCAACGGAATACGCTACACACTACATTACAGACACACGATCCGATCACGGGGAAAGAATTATCGGATCAACGCAAGATTGATATATAGTCCTTACCTTGTCTATGATGTACTGCAAAAAGAATAATCCAATTATCTGATCGCCATTCCAAATACTGATCGCGATCGTGTTTCCAACGTAATCCACCAAAGAACACGAACCGGGGGGGCCCGACCCTCGTCGATGCATGTGTTATAAGCGCTTGTCTTGCCGGAGTATTTAGACCACGCCCGCACGCCGCAGCTCAGCCCAGACAACAAGCCACATCGTTTCAAATGGAGTGCAATAGCGGCCGCAAGGCGTTAGGCGGCGGTATTGGACGTTTGCGATCTCGGACCCATTCCCAATGATAACATCAGGCTGGATGGATGAATTATGAATGGATATAGCGAATAAAATAAATAACGGTGAAAACCCGACTTTTCTCGGGTTTGGCGCCCAATGTTCGGTGAGTTAACCCGAAATATGTCGGGTCCGGCACCCAATGTGTTAAAGGTCATGACAGAACATGAAAGAAACAAACATACACAGCATTAAAGGTCATGACAGAACATGGGTCCTGGTTGTCTTTGAGACTTAAGCACACCGTTAAGACGGCATAGCTATTAGGCTTTGAATGGCAATGTTTCTTAACGTGTGCATTGCAAAACACCTAATTGAGCCAATTAAACTTGTTATTCTTGGAATACACTGCATGAAACACCTAAAACCTTTTAAGAATATGATTTATTTATTTACACAAGGCAATTGGAATGTGTCTTTCCTCTTCAACATAACATACACACAGTCCCCTACAGTGTTAAACATAACATACACACAGTCCCCTACAGTGTAGAACCCCTGGAGATGGGGTTCAGTGCCTTGCTCAAGGGCACTTACGCAGAGATGGTGGGGACATTACAGTTGATGTAATATCAGCCACCCTCCAGTCACCAGCTTGCAACTGGAATACACCCTCCTGTTGGTACCAGGCATTGAACCAGCGACCTTTCGGTTACAAATCAAGCCTGCATCTTAAGATGTATGTCACTGTGGCTGGATTACTGTTCCTCACTTTGCCTTACTAATAAGATGCCCCCTGCTGTTACTCCTATGGGTGTTAATCGTTGGTAGGTGACTAGGTGTGTGTGTGTGTGAGAGATGTTTAACAAAACCTGGAGGTATCCACTTGATAACATCAATGACATAATTTTTATCAATGTAAGTAAATGTTGTATTTTAAATGTTTTAACCTTATATAACCAGGCAATTTGACAAATTAGATCACATTGTGGGGAGTATCCCACATCACCACAAATCATCCTCAGGGAGTATTGCAGGTGCAAGGAATGTCTCACTCACACACACGCACGCACGCACGCACGCACGCACACACACACACACACACACACGCGCGCACACAATCAATCAATCAATCAGATTTATTTATATAGCACATTTAACATAACACGTGTCAACCAAAGTGCTGTACAGAGGGTAGATACACATAGATACATATTGACAACAATCACACTCCGTTTTATGGGAGGGCACACAGGCAAACACATAAGAAAACAGGGCATGAGTCAGTGAACGGGAAAGGCTAGTAGGTAGAAGTGGGTTTTGAGCCTCGATTTGAAGGCATCTATCGAGGGGGCGAGCCTAATGGAGGTGGGGATGCTGTTCCACAGTTCAGGGGCTGCGATAGCAAAGGCACGGCCCCCCCTGAGCTTGAGGTTAGACCTCCGGACTGTCTGGAGCCTCTGATCGGCTGACCTGAGGGACCTGGTGTTGGAATAGGGGGATAGGAGGTCTGAGATGTAGGAGGGGGGGTGACCATTAAGGGCTTTAAAAACAAATAGGAGAACCTTAAAATCTATCCTGTAGCGTACTAGAAGCCAATGAAGGGAGGGAAGGACAGGGGTGACGTGGTCTCTCTTGCGGGTTCCGGTCAACAGTCTGGCAGCAGCGTTTTGTACCAGTTGTAAGCGGGACAGGGAAGACTGGTTAATGCCTAATTAACACACACACACACACACACACACACACACACACACACACACACACACACACACACACACGCACACATATACATATGCCTGGCAGCTGCACACCCACAGTCCTCTACTGAGCCATTGAGCAGTCGAGTGCCTTGCTCAAGAGCTCTTCGGCAACAGTTAAAATAAGATACAGATGTTGTCCCAGATGTGAACCCGTATAATGTTTCTGTGTGAAATTGTATCAACTTGTTGAGGGTTTTCGTCTGCTTGTGGCGGCTTCAAAACGGGAACCTTCCCATCGCAAGCTGCTTGTCTAACCATGAGGGTCCCAAATGGAATACTGTTGGCTCGCTGTACCTGTAGCTGTATTAACATTCCTCACTTTGACACTCTAATATTAGACCCACTCCCTGCTGTTTCTCTTGTGGGTGCTGCTGACCAGAGGTGTTTGATTTGTTTCCCTTGTGGGTGCTGACCAGTTTGATTTGTATCCCTTGTGGGTGCTGAACGGAGGTGTGTTTGATTTGCTTCCCCTGTGGGTGCTGACCAGAGGTGTGTTTGATTTGTTTCCCCTGTGGGTGCTGACCGGAGGTGTGTTTGATTTGTTTCCCCTGTGGGTGCTGACCGGAGGTGTGTTTGATTTGTTTCCCCTGTGGGTGCTGACCGGAGGTGTGTTTGATTTGTTTCCCCTGTGGGTGCTGACCGGAGGTGTGTTTGATTTGTTTCCCCTGTGGGTGCTGACCGGAGGTGTGTTTGATTTGTATCCCTTGTCGGTGCTGACCGGAGGTGTGTTTGATTTGTTTCCCCTGTGGGTGCTGACCGGAGGTGTGTTTGATTTGTATCCCTTGTGGGTGCTGACCGGAGGTGTGTTTTGATTTGTTTCCTGGCAGGGGGATAAGAATGCTGGCTTCGATGTTCTCTACCACAACATGAAGCATGGTCAACTTGCTACCAAGGAGCTGGCTGAGTTTGTCCGTGAGAGGTAAGTGTGTGTGTGTGCACATGTCTGTGTGAGAGCGTGCGTGTGTGCATGTTGGAGTGTGTGTCTGTATATGTGTGTGTGTTTGTTTGACCATGTGTTTTTTTGTGTGTAGTAGTATAGTATATGTTTGTCTATCCTTGTGAGGACTAAATGTCCTTGCTAGCATAGAATGATGAAGAAAATCTTGCAGCATTTTCTTCTCACTTTTTTGTGTTTATATGTGTGCACGACATGTGTGTGCATGTCGGTGCATGTGTGGTATGTCCCTGTGTGTGTATTTGTATCTACATGGGCAGTGGTGTTGCGAAGGGGTGGAGACTCTGTGTGCTCGGTATTAGAAATAAAAGGTAATGTTCCAGGTCAGGATGAAAGGCTGTTCCCGCTTTTCTAAAATTCCATATTATAGGTATGGAGAGATTCATGTCATTACAAAGCTTTCTGTCCACTGAATACAAAATAGAAACAAGACAATTGTAAAATGTATATATATATCTCATCGTTGCGCTGCCCTACTGTCGGTCTGGTGAGGGTGTAGACTACCACATGTCTCCTCCAATACATGTGGAGTCACCAGCCACTTATTTCACCTGACAGCAAGGGTTTTCACTGAGTTTCACAGCTAGGAGTTTCACTGCTAGGAGTTTCACTGAGTTTCACAGCTAGGAGTTTCACTGCTAGGAGTTTCACAGCTAGGAGTTTCACTGGAGTTTGACAGCTAGGAGTTTCACTAGAGTTTGACAGCTAGGAGTTTGACAGCTAGGAGTTTGACAGCTAGGAGTTTCACTGGAGTTTGACAGCTAGGAGTTTGACAGTTAGGAGTTTGACAACCAGGAGTTTGACAGCTAGGAGTTTCACAGCTAGGAGTTTGACAGCTAGGAGTTTTACAGATAGGAGTTTGACAGCTAGGAGTTTCACAGCTATGAGTTTCACTGGAGTTTGACAGCTAGGAGTTTGACAGCTAGGAGTTTGACAGCTAGGAGTTTCACAGCTAGGAGTTTCACTGGAGTTTGACAGCTAGGGGTTTCACTGGAGTTTGACAGCTAGGAGTTTGACAGCTAGGAGTTTGACAGCTAGGAGTTTGACAGCTAGGAGTTTGACAGCTAGGAGTTTGACAGCTAGGAGTTTGACAGCTAGGAGTTTCACTGGAGTTTGACAGCTAGGAGTTTGACAGTTAGGAGTTTGACAACCAGGAGTTTGACAGCTAGGAGTTTCACAGCTAGGAGTTTGACAGCTAGGAGTTTTACAGATAGGAGTTTGACAGCTAGGAGTTTCACAGCTATGAGTTTCACTGGAGTTTGACAGCTAGGAGTTTGACAGCTAGGAGTTTGACAGCTAGGAGTTTGACAGCTAGGAGTTTCACAGCTAGGAGTTTCACTGGAGTTTGACAGCTAGGGGTTTCACTGGAGTTTGACAGCTAGGAGTTTGACAGCTAGGAGTTTGACAGCTAGGAGTTTGACAGCTAGGAGTTTTACAGATAGGAGTTTGACAGCTAGGAGTTTCACAGCTAGGAGTTTGACAGCTAGTAGTTTTACAGCTAGGAGTTTGACAGCTAGGAGTTTCACAGCTAGGAGTTTCACTGGAGTTTGACAGCTAGGAGTTTGACAGCTAGGAGTTTGACAGCTAGGAATTTTACAGCTAGGAGTTTTACAGCTAGGAGTTTAACAGCTAGGAGTTTGACAGCTAGGAGTTTGACAGCTAGATGTTTGACAGCTAGGAGTTTGACAGCTAGGAGTTGTCACTTGTCCTTGGGTCACCTGCAGTGATGCGGCTTGTCTGAATGTTAGACAATAGGTGTTTATTGTCTGAATGTTGGGTGTTTATTGTCTGGGTGTTAGGTGTTTATTGTATTGGTGTTAAAAATCAACAAAAGGCTCTATTAAAAAGTTTGTAGGCCCATTTTAAAAGCTTCCACAGTCTGTGTTGCTCTCAGGTGGTCAGGGAGAGCATTCCACAGACTGGGAGCGGATGAGCAGAAAGCCCAATCTCCCATGATTCGGAGTTTATTAGTAAACTCAGAGTTTTATTAGTATTTAGTATTAGGTCTTTATTATCTGGTTATTGGATATCCCTGGTTCCTCAAAACCCAACTGAAATATTCTGAATAACTCCTTCTGGATGCTCGATGAATAAATGCTCCCCTCTTCGGTTTCAGTCAGTGTATAGCTAAACTATTCTGAAAATACCTTCTTTGGTGTCAGTTTTATGCAAAGATATTCTCAAAATCATCTCATCTTGGGTTTCAGTTTAAAGCTCTAATATCTATGGGTTTCAGTTCTTCCTGCGTGAGTGAATTAGTCGTATTTTAACCGGCGGTGTGGGAGAACGGGAGCAGGTGAAGCGTCACGAGTTTCTCTCACAGAAAAAGACTAACACAGATTGCACTGTCAGGACCAATGTCATAATCCTGACATTGATTCAGGAGCTACATTCCCAGACCGGGGGAAATTCACTTATCCCGTCAGAAAGTGGCACACAATAAATTGCTGAAGTAGAGGGCAGGAAATTAAGCAGGGACGTTGTGGGAAGTCTGTGTCAGACCAGCTCTCTTCTTCTCTTTATTGAGAAGGAGACAGAGTAGGGGAGACATGGGAGAGAAGGTTCTTTATTGAGACAGTAGGAAGGCTGATATGGGGACATAGTAGGGGAGACACAGGAGAGAAGGTTTGTAGCACCTGATAATGTAGTAATTTCCCAATAATATAATATATTAATAAAATGTAATAAATGCGGCATAACTTGATCGAAAATGTAATAACACCCAATAATTTAATAACTTACCAATCATTTAATAAAATGTCCTGACTGATGATGTAATGATTTCGACTGATAATGTAATACTATGTTTATTTTTAATCCAGAGGTGGGCGTCTTCCCTCAAAAGTCCTACTCTTACACTTATTACAGAAATGTTTTATTTGTATTTGTTCTGTGTATATCGGTTTAAAAAAATCACAGATCCACAATGAGTTGGATGCTATTCAAAGATTAGCTAGATTAGCCCAATATCTTAACAATGTAGTACAATACAATATTCTCAATATTCTCTCAGCTTAACTAAATTCAGAATTCTGGACCCCTGGCCCTCTTTCCTATAATGTTGTTGATCAGTAGAGTCCTTTCTCAGCACAACCCATGCTAGTCTTCATACTGGATACCCACAGCCCTGAAGTAAATGTAAAAACCTACTCCACAGTGAACACAAAGTAAGCAGTTTGCTGTTACATTTGTTTAAGTTATTTTTACAGTGGCCCCTTTACCTTTCCATTAGTTTTGTGTTTAACCAAGGAGGAGCTGGATGTCCACTATGAAGCACAGCAGAAAATGTTGACCCTTTGTCAACAGCATCCAGTACAGGGTAGGTGCATAGAGGAAATAGGGTTGTAGGAGTCCAAAATTACCCTTTAATTTAAATTAACTTAAAACGATCATTAAATAATATATATATATATATATATATATATATATATATATTTTTTTTTTTTTTATATTAAATAAGGCAATGAAGAGGAGTCGAGGTCAGAGGGCAAAGGTCACAGCAGGTCAGACCCAGATAGGAAGCCCATCTCCACAGCCTCCTCTCTGCAATCAGAGAACAGCTGTTAATGACACATTTAAAATCAGTAGTGTACTGTGTACAAATCAGTAGCAAAGACAGGTGATAAAATGGCACTGGTTTTCCTGAGTCACAGCAAGAAAACTGTAGTTTGAACTGAATTCCTTCATTCTGAGTCATTACGTCAGAACACCAGCGTCCTATGCTCTGCTTGGTGCCAGACGTCGGTGCCAGTCAGGGGTGCGTTGGTGATTTCAAAGCTGGTTGCACTGTGTAACTGAGGGGTACAATTCCCTGACTGTATTAAATAAGTATGGTATCATTAAACCACTACTGTCTTATGTACATTACTACTGGCCATACAGTACACAGGTATATTAGATGAACACTTCCACAATGACACGGTTCCACACAAATCTTGGTTATAATAATATTTATTAGCAGCAATGATAGTATATTACAATACTTTACGTAGAGTCGCGCTTATAAGGCGAAGAATGTGCGTGAGTAAATCAATAGCGTAAGTCCATTATCATATTACGCAGGAGATAATGAATACCACCTGTATCTTAGGGATTATATCTATGGTACACTAGTAGGGCAGCGGGAGATACTAGTAGGGTCCCTCCGGTTGTAGGCCAGCAAGGGGAGAGGATTTGTCGGTAGCAGAGTCTGGGTCAACGAAGAATAGGGAGACTCCAGGTCAGGGTTAGAAATTAACATTTTTTTTCAAGGGCTTTTTTTGCCCCCCTTAATTGATTTTCGGGGGCTTTTTTTTGTATTTCGGGGGCACTGAATTTTTATGATGAAAATTAACATAAGGATTATAAAACATTGTTGACACTTTTTTTTACAGTCTTCGTCCCTATGTTTGATAATGTAATGTTAATGTCTCCATATATAGGGCTCTACGCTAACCTTTTTCCCAAGGAGCACATGTGCTCCTAAATAAAATGTTAATAAATAAAATCTAAATAAAAATTTAGGAGCACACAAAGAAATTTAGGAGCACAGTGAAAATTGTTCAAGTAACACAGAGTTTATTAACTATTTATCTCATGCATTATTATACTGTGCGTGTGCACACTATGAATTGAAAATGGGGGACCCTGATGTAAACAAGACGAAAGTCTTTCTCTGGTCTGCATCCCCTTAACTTGTGTGTATTGAGCTGTACTGTATTGTACCCATTCTGCAATCTGTTAATAAAGTTTTCAATCAATCAAACGCAAAGGATATCGGTTGTCAAGCTGCTTTTGTATGTTGTAGTGTTGTTATGATACCAACATTTTGACTTTGATACAGATAGGAAAGGTAATGGAATATATTATTAGATGACAGAACATTGAAAATTCTTTATACAATTATTTAATTCATTATGAAATAGAAATTCCGTTTTTGGGTGGAACGTTTGTTGCAAGGAGGGAGGAGGCGGGGACCGCTGCGTGTTACACACAACACGGAGAAATGGTCTAGCTGCTTCGGTGCGTCGTTAACGTTAACGTCGGAAGAAATTCCCCACTAAGCCCTAAATTCAGAGCAGAGCAGTATCCTAATGACTTTTATGCTTCAGTCGATAAGGTGTTTTGCGAATTCTGTCAACATACCGTGGGGACTGGACCCGCAAAAACACGTGCGAATATCACTTCAAAAGCCATGTCAGCCGGATTCCTCTCTTTCTCCTCGTCTCTCTTTTGCTCAAAATAAAAATGAATGGGCTTCATGGCTGGCTGATTTTTTTGCGTTGTCTGATTCTGAATGTATAACTTGCCTAAGCCGGTACCGTGACTTTGTTTTCGGGCGCTACTGTGATTGGACGTTTATGCGCCTTGTGTAATGTGGGACTATTATAACAGCGGAGCTGTTTTGTAATCGTCACTCGTCTCGAATAAATGATTTTTCCGGGTGGCGCACACACACATATTATTAGGGCCAAATACAAGGGAAATGCTCGCACTGTAGATCATATATATAATTATATATATAATTAGTAAACTGTCGGGGGCATTTTCTGCCCCCCTTAACTGATATTCGGGGGCATTTTGTCCATTTTCAAGGGCATTTTGCCCCGAGCCCCCGTTAATTTCGAACCCTGCTCCAGGTACAGGAGACGGTGCAATAATCTCTTGATCCGCAGACGAATAACAGCTATTCTCCGGCATGCAGCTCCGCATGGAAGAAACCTAGCCAGCCTCAGGCTTCTTAGAGGCGGGCTCGACGTTGCTCCTCACAGGGTAAATCCCACACAATTGTTGGTGTAGACGATTCTCCGCTCCATCAGCTACAGGACCAAAGCAAATATAATCCAGCCGAAAAGGGCTATGCAGTCGTCGGGTAGGTTATCCAGTGTACATGTCCACACGGTCCTCGTCTAGGGCTCCTCGGATGAAGGCGCCAGGGTAAGCTGCCCAGCCTGGATAAGCACACTAGCTGGTACGAGGAAACGTTGGTGATGCTGGTCACGGTAGAACGGTAGCCGCACGATACACTATACATAAATAGACTATTACTGAATTAATAGAATAGGTCGAACTCGACGGTACAGCGTTAAACTCTGATACTTCAGCTATCAATTCGCACGTGGTCTCAATGCTCTATTTGGGGCCAAACGGGCCCTACTTCACCGCACGTTGTATCGTGGGTGAGGCTTCACTTGGGTAACTCGAACTAGGTTAACTAACTTCTGTATTCACCTGCGCCATATTTATACGTTAGGTGAACAAACTAGTACCAGCCTTATTCCTGTCTCGTATTCTTGCGCAGAGCCGTTCATGTCCAGGCATGTCTTTGGCGGTGACTTTGAACTAGACCTTGGGGGTATGGCAGTGGCGCCTAAGGGACCGCTGTCCAATAGGAGAACGAAATATTATGGTCTGTACTAGGTAAAGGGATATTCCGTGTATATGTACAAAGAATACACAAGGGATATCAAACGATATACAAATATTATGCAATATATATCAATTAGTAAATATATATATTCGGTTTAATCTGATCCTTCGTAACACACTGTTTTAATGACGCCACGTGCACGCACGCTCCTGGCATCCCGCACATGAGCATAAATGTTCCCTCGCGTGCGCACAGACTAAAGACAATGCCTAATTGCCTCTAGCAATGGAATGTAACACATTTCATTCACAAGTTTTGTGTGAATGTATCTGAGAACGTATTTGAACACACCTGACGACCTGCGCTATTGTTATGCAAAGTAGCCAGGTGGGTACTTGGCGAGTTGGTGTATCAGTCGAGTGCAGCGCATTCCTGTGTGCACGCGCATGCACATCTGTGCATGTGCGTGCGCGTGCTTTTGCTCACAGAGCCGGTTGCTCGGCGTGCAACCCCGTCCCATGAGCAACGCACCCCTGGTGCCAGTTCTATTGAAGCCTATGGGAGATGCAAAATATACAAGCTATTTGAGGAGATACACATCAACCAATATATCAAATGTTAGCTAGTTAACAATGCAACAAATTGCTGATGATTCTGACATCCGAGGTAATAACCTGTTTAAATGACAGAAATTAAGAGGCGACTGATCCCATTCAATTAAATGTCGACAGAACTGAACGTTTTCACACCTGGCACCAATGTGCATTCATAGTGACGTGCACTGGTCCAGTGATCAGCACGGGTCCAGTGAGTCTAAGCGGCCGGCTAGTATAGACCAATCAGCATGGGTCCAGTGAGTCGAAGCGGCTATAGCGTGTCGTCAATGTCGACGTGATAACCTTTCCTTCTTTTATCGTTACCTTGAGTCACACACAGGTGGTTATTATTTTTGTGTTATTTGTTCTGACTGCCTGGGGGGAAACTGTCCTGGAGTATGCTGGTCCGGGCCTTGAGGCTGCTGTACCACTTGCTGGACGGCAGCTGAAGCAGTTTGTGGTTGGGATGGCTGGGGTCCTTAATAATCCTGCAGGCTTTGCTGACACACTGTCCGTTGTATATATACTGGATGGAGGGAAGGTCACAACGTCCGGCGACTAAGCCTCGGTTCTCCGAAGGAAACTGAGTGAGACACAGCTCTCTCTATGGGTGTTTTACTGTTTTATACACGCCCCCCGAAAACAGAACCCAGATACTCAACATGAGAGCCCATCTGATCAAGTCTATAGCTCCTCCATCCCTTAGGGGCATGAGGACACTATGACCTGTTAGGGCTGGGAGATATGGAAAAAAATCATATCGCGATAACGATATGATAATGTTATCATATTTCTCTATATCGATAATTATCGAATTGTTATAAGTATACATTTTTTATTTTATTTTATTAACAACAGATGTATGTTTATTTTGCAGCAATTCTTTGTCATTGCCGCCATCTTTAGTGTTACATCCCCTCACACTCCAGTTCTCAGGCTGCAGCTGGTTTAAAAGCGAAAGTAAACCGGCTTCTCTGCTGGCTGTGGCTCCAGGGGAGTTGAACAGTTCTGGCTCTGCTAGTTTATTTTCGATCTTTTGGCGCTTTTTTGGTGGACAAACCACCGCACATGTGCACCGTGACTTGTGACTGGAGTCTAGTTCTGCTAGCACACAAACTGTATTTTAAATTAGAAAGCAAACAAAATAAATGGACAAGAGAAAAATAAATCTCAATTTGGACAGTATCTGCCCTGTTGCAGGTCAAAAAAAAAAAAATAAAAAAAAAAAAATCGATATTCGATATCGATTATTAAAATATATCGCAATATTTATCGTTATCGTTATATCGCCCAGCCCTATGACCTGTACAGATTCACATCCAGAACCGCATGACCTAAACTAGGAGCAGTTACATAAAGACGACAACACTTAATAAAATAATGGGGAGACACCCAAGTGGCCTCCGCACAAATCCCACTCACAGGGAAACCGAAATAGGACCCATGAAGTAGTCATACACCCAGAGGGGGCTCTACCATTACGTGTGTATCCCATGGCTCTACCTTTTACAATGGTCCAAATGGAACATCACATTCAGCCTCTAACACCAGCCAGAACCGACAGGCAAAAGGATATTCCCAAAACCTACAGTACATGGCAGGCATCATTTATATAATATAATATAAGTTAATAAAATTAAAGTTAGATTAGACTACGCCTATGGAAATCAATAACTCCTACAAACGGAAAAAGGAGATGCAGCCCTTACGCTGAAACTAGGCCTGAAAATCATTCCACTCAACATCTAACAGGACCCTGATTCTGGATGTTCGGGTAGATGGACATGGTGGTGGTTGGATGGGGGGGGGGCGTGTGGCATTGTGGGTGGTTTGGGATGGCGCTGGGACCTTTGGGACACTTTGGGGTGCTGTGGGGGTTGTGGTGGGTTCTTCATGCGGGGGGTCCCTGGGGTGTTGGTGGGTTGGGCGAGTTCGGCGATGGGGCTGGCCGGGGTCCGTCGGGCGCATGTGGGGGGCTGGTATTCGACTCTGGGGGGGAGGGGTTGGTTGGCGCCTATGGCTTCGGCTGGACATTTCCCGGACCTTCCCTGGAGTTGGGTATTGGTCTCTTGCGTGTGCTTTGGTGGATTTTGGTTGGTCTTCGTCATTGGGCTCTCTCGGTTCGCTGGCTGGTTTTGGGGTTCCTTGCATGGGGCTGTGGCTTCGGCTGTGTTCCCGGGGGTCCCAGTGTCGTCTCGGACTGTCCCGATCCTGAGTGTCTTCTCATTTGGCCGTTGTTGTGTCTGTCTGTTTGAATGTTTGGAGTCGTGTCTCCTTTGGCGTCTCCAATGGCATAACCACAGCTGTTGGGACAAAGTCCCCTGGAGCAAAAGCTGCCGGCTAGTATAGACCAATCAGCACGGGTCCAGGTAGCAAAAGCGGCTGGCTAGTATAGACCAATCAGCACGGGTCCAGGGAGCAAAAGCGGCTGGCTAGTATAGACCAATCAGCACGGGTCCAGGGAGCAAAAGCGGCTGGCTAGTATAGACCAATCAGCAAACAAGAAAAAGCTGCTAAAAAGCTGTGTTTCTTGAAGCAGAGTCAACAAACAAGAGGTCTCTAGTACAAATTTCCACCACAACAAGGCTACATTCAAAATCAGCTCTGTTCTGTTGCGGTAACATTCTATACTCAATACTGTGCTAGATGCATCATATTCAAACAAATCGTTTTTTGTTTGTTTTTGAATGAAGATCTCTAGAACTGTCAAATCATTCGCCAATTGCGAACATTATTGGACAGGGTTGTTGTAGCCAATAAGTGTAGCTTTCCAATAGGGATGTCCCGATCATATTTTTTTGCTCCCGATCCGATCCCGATCATGTGATTTTGAGTATCTACCAATACCGATCTTTCCCGATCCGATAAAAAAAAATTATAATTTTTTTTTCATCCCAATTTCTCACATTACATTCACCCTGAATGTTGACGTTATCCAGGTGAAAAGTTAACTTCATTCAAGCTAGGCATTGCAACCGGAGTAATCTAAAAACTCCGCCTCCAACCTGCTGCTTCATGAGAGCAATGGCGCCATCGTCTGTAAAAATCAGATGACTGCAAGTTCTGCAACTAGTGGATGTCCCTCATCCTTGACATAAATCATTTGATGTATTTTTCAAGTCAAGAGTTTTATTTGTCACGGCATACAAGTATACAATGAAATGCGGATGTATAATTAAATCAAAGGAAATGCGTTTGTTTTGGCAAAATTCTTCTGCTCTGTGTGACAATAAATAAATGAATGATGATATGCAATTTAAAACCAAAACTAAGGCCCCAGTATGAGTTTAAGACGTGAACAAGGTCATTTTTGTTGAATCAAATTTTTTTAAATCCTGTTTTATTTTTTATTTATTTTTTGATCTTCTGAAAAGCACGTGATCGGCCCGATCACGTGATCGGATCGGGACATCCCTACTTTCCAAGGATACCCCACGTGGGGTTGTGCGAATCAGGGATCTAGGTGCAAATTTATGAGCGAAAACAGGAAGTGAAAAACACACAGAATGCATTGCCGTCAATGAGGAAATGGGAATACTGGAGAACTTTTCTTTTTGTACGGTTTACCAAAATCGCTCTTAATCACCCATTTCTGAGTGTATCTTTATGAGATTTGGACCTGTACTACATAATACTTCAGGCTATGGACCTGCAGTGTTTTCCAGCTTATACGGGGATATAATCTTTTTGGATATTGCAACTACTACAGAAAAACATGAGTACACAAGTACAAGTATAACTCAAGTTCAGCCCTATGTTACTCTATTTCATTAGCACTAAAAGTGATTTTTCTTTATTGTGTAAGAAACTCCAGAATGTTATCTTTCAAAAGAGACCAGGTGTATGCATGTGCTATAAGTATAAAGTATAAAGATAAGCTTTGTAAAGAAAGTATGCAGTCCTCAAGTTAAAAAAAAAATTACTGCTTTTCTGGACGCATGTTATGTGGTTAATTTGTGTCAGCAATGCTTCTGGTGATGAAATTTGCGTTCCTTAATCAAACCCATTTTATTTGTATTTCTTTGAGAAAATAATTGTCAATGTATTTTATAAAAGGATCAACATGTTTCAAAGTTATTTCTAATAATGAGATGCAAAAATAACAAAATATCATCAGTAATTTTGGATTACTGACCAGGCATTGTGGGCAGTCAGGGCCCCAGACCACTAAAGACCCCAAGAGCCCAGGATTCATATGGATATTAATTGCATCATCTCACTAATTACACCTGAAGTGGTATTGCAATCACGTCTGTCTGTCTGTCTGTCTGTCTGTCTGTCTGTCTGTCTGTCTGTCTGTCTGTCCCAGCCATAATTCAAATGTTTTTTTATTCAATTTGGATACATAAATACACATAGTATTACATTATCAGTCAAAATTATTACATCATCAGTTTGGAGACACAGGAGAGAAGGTTCTTCATTGAGAGAGTAAGGGAGGCTGAGAGGGAGATAGAGTAGGGGAGACACGGGTGAGAACGTTCTTTATTAAGACAGTAGGGAGTAGTGTTGTCACGATACTGGAATTTCGACTTCGATACGATACCTTGAAAAGTATCGATACTTCGATACCATTTTGATACCAAAAAAAAGAAAAAAAATATATATATACTTTTTTTTTTTTAAACAAATTTAGCTTTTGTTGCTGGTTGATTCTCCTCAGCTTCTCTCTGGTACTATAAGAGAAGATAAATATAACACTTTTAAAACCCTTTGTTTATCTTTAGATCAGAGAGAGAGAGAGAAAGAGAGAGTGGCTGCTGGAGATTTGAGGTCTACTGAGCGCACCTTTCTAGTTATGACCCGAAAACAAGGGTACTTGAGAGAGAGAGAGGGAGATTTCTCCGGAGCTATGCTCGGAGCATTTATTAACGTTACATTTTCAACAACATTGCTGCTAATTGGACACTTCATGGAGGCGGGGTAACGTTGTGTCGAGTTCATGCGTGTACTCGTGTAGGATGGGCTTCGCTCGACCTAACGTTGGAAACGGGGTAGTTGTCGAGTTCATGCGTGTACTGGTGTAGTGTGGGTGGGCTCGGCTTGACGTTACTCCGTTTCCATGAAGTAATTATAAATGTGGCCAGCTAGCTAGCATAAGCTAACGGAGGAACAACAGCTAACGTTAGCTAATAATAGCTTTGTTTACTAACTGAACACTCCCGGCTGTGAGGGGGAGGAGGCTGCAGCAGCAGCTTGTGTCTGTTGCCGGTCTCTGAGGAGGAGGAGGAGGAGGAGGAGGAGGAGGAGGAGGCGGAAGGGCAAGCGTGCTCTGGCAGCGCGTCTGTCTGTCAACAACTTGCGGGAGCAAGCCAGCTGGTATCGGTACTGCAGAAAGTATCGGTATTTCGGGAAATGAGTATCGAAACCTTTTTAAATATTCAGTATCGATATGTATCGATATTTTTGACAACACTAGTAGGGAGACAGAGTAGGGGAGACACAGGAGAAAAGGCTCTTTATTGAGACAGTAGGAAGGCTGAGAGGGAGATGGGTTAGGGGAGACACAGGAGAGAAGGTTCTTTATTAAGACAGTAGGAAGGCTGAGAGGGAGAGAGTAGGGGAGACACAGGAGAGAAGGTTCTTTATTAAGACAGTAGGGAGGCTGAGAGGGAGACAGAGTGACCCACACATCAGAAAAGATATTGAACTGGTGCTTGTGGTACTTGTGAGGCAGGGGGTCCCACTGTATCATATCATGGGAATCTGAGACCCTACTTTTGAAAACACAGCTACTCTTGTCACATGTCGAATCCATGTGAGGACCCAACAGAAGTAAGGCCCATGACCCCTTCCCCTTCCAGAAACCTAATTTCATAAAACCCTGTTGGTCAACGAGCATGTTGTTCTATTCAACCCTCTGGGTATATGGATCAGCCCCCTCCCACCCTCTCCTCCCTCTCTCCGGGGCTCTACAGATGGCTATTAAAGTTTCATGCTCAGCCTTGTGAAACGGCGCCATTTATTATTGAAATGTGGGTCCTTGCAACATTTACCCAACACTGAAGCACATTAATCTTCATCTCTTCTTGCCGATGGCATTTTGTTGCGCCCGGTGTCTCAGGAGTGGGCCGGGGTGCACTGGTTGGAGCTGGACACGTATTGATGCGGATGCTGTTGTTCTGTGAGGAAGTCTTAATGGGTTTATTTACTGGCACCGCTCTCCACAGACCAGTTGAAGCACCTTCAATTTAAAGACAACACGAAGCATTACTCCTACTGCCTCATCACTGGCCAACACACCGCTCCTGATGGGAAGATGTGTGTGAGAGAGATGATATACGGCATCACTGGAGACGAGGCATCTTACTCTGGCTTCTTTTTCAAAAGGAAAAAATTTAATAAAAAAAATATCTTTTTCTTTTAACCCTTTACTGAATAGGGATGGTATTTTGAGGAATTGGACCCCATGTGATCTTCTAATTAAAACATTAGAAGATCAGAAGCTGTATTTTAGAAACCATCGTCACCCATGTTGACCGATAACATATGAAAAATTATTAAATGTAGCTCTTGATGTGTTGGAATAATTTGTCAAATTCATTTTCGAGAGAGAGAGAGAGATCTTTAATTTGACCAACTTTTCAGCAACCCTGTTAACCTACATTGTGTGTGTAATTTGCAGGGCTGCCATAGAGGAGACCTACTCCAAGTCGATGAATAAACTGGCCAAGATGGCAAGCAATGGAAGTCCCCAGGGGTGAGTAGGGCTGGTAACGGGGTTGAATAGAAGGCACTGTCCTCTGGGGCTGGTAACGGGGTTGAATAGAAGACACTGTCCTCTAGGGCTGGTAACAGGGTTGAATAGAAGACAGTGTCCTCTTGGGCTGGTAACAGGGTTGAATAGAAGACACTGTCCTCTAGGGCTGGTAACAGGGTTGAATAGAATACACTGTCCTCTATGGCTGGTAACAGGGTTGAATAGAAGACACTGTCCTCTAGGGCTGGTAACAGGGTTGAATAGAAGACACTGTCCTC
Organism: Notolepis coatsorum; assembly: GCF_963971535.1. Lineage (NCBI taxonomy): Eukaryota > Metazoa > Chordata > Actinopteri > Aulopiformes > Paralepididae > Notolepis > Notolepis coatsorum. The sequence goes on from NC_140167.1 coordinate 60,442,526, forward strand.
TGGGGCTGGTAACAGGGTTGAATAGAAGACACTGTCCTCTGGGGCTGGTAACGGGGTTGAATAGAAGACACTGTCCTCTGGGGCTGGTAACAGGGTTGAATAGAATATACTGTCCTCTAGGGCTGGTAACAGGGTTGAATAGAATATACTGTCCTCTATAGAGGGGAGGCCGAGTCAGTCTAAAGTGAACTTGATTGATCCATGTTGGCAGACTACACAATTCTTTGTGTGTAATATCTAGTTATTATGTTGAGTCAAAATACGTTTGTTGGCCAGCCGTCTGTTGGTCATCGGTGTTCGTAATCTTACATTTAAATTAAATGTTTTCTCATGCATATCTTTGGACACCTCTAGCTGATAAACCAATCAGGATACAGAAACGGGATTTCGGGACCCCAAAATTGTCAACATGAACAACGGAGAATGCATCTGACTGGAACGCTAGCTGATTATACACAACATGAGACAGTAAATACTATTGTAATACGTTCAAAACTATGTTCAATTTGTGTATTGTTTTGTTACTATATAAGATTGTATTTCGCACTGTATTAACCATAACGACGTCACAGATGAGCTTTAGATGGTTAACGTGATATTAACGCTATCTATCCGACGGTCCGACCTAAATACTATTGTAATAAAACGTTCAAAACTATGTTCAACTTGTGTTTTGTTTCTTACTATAAGATTGTATTTCGCAAGCCATACCGACGTCAGGTGAGCTTGCTATCCATTAGATGGATAACGTGATATTAACGTTAGATCTAACCGACCACAATTTGATTCGAAATGTATTACATAGCTCACTTTGTTGGTCTCTCTCTGGTCTGCATCCCCTTAACAATTGTGTGTATTGAGCTGTACTGTATTGTACCCATTCTGCAATCTGTTAACCGTTTTCAATCAATGTCAGACGTCTATAAAAAAAAAAACGATTGAATTGCTCAGAATTTAAAATTATGTCCCCAATAGGACATAATAATATTAATATTATTCCCCAGTATGACACAATAAACACAGAATGAATGCTACCAAAGATAATGCTATATGCAATTTGTGTATAAAGTGTGTATTAATCCTGTAACATGAGTCAAGGTCAGATCTAGCCTGGCATAGAGAACAGAATGTTGATTTTTTGATGTTCAAGTTTCTTTATTAGTTGTCATACAGAAGTACAGAATACTTTTATATAAAATGCTTCTTTCTGTTTTGCTCCAGAGATTGTGCTAGATAAAAATAGAAGTCAAGTACGTAGACAAGTGTTCAATATATACATACAATGTACAATGTAGAGTAGAAAAGTAACTGAGTTACAATACAATATACTATACAGTACAATGCAGAAATGGGATGAGGTACAATTTACAGTAAGGTGTAATGAGGTATGGGTTGTAGTGCATATTCTTTGCCAATAAATATAAAGTGTGTTTAGGTGTTCTAAAGTGGGTGCTGCAGTGAGTTGTTTGTTTAAAGTGAGTGTGTGCGTGTGGATGTGTGTGCTGTGAGTGCATTTGATGGTTGTTACATAGTGTTATTGTCATTTGTATGTGTGTAATGTGTAACTAGTACAGTGAGAAGGCATTTGGCGATTTCTTTAAACAACGTCTCCTAACAGATGAGGTGGACTTCCATGCTCCTGTAAAAAAGATGAAACTCAAAACCTTCAAGGACACAACAACATCAAGTGTTACCAAGGTGAGAGGCAAGGAGATGGCCCTGAAAGCAGACCGAGACCTCTTCGCCAGGCTTATAGTGGTGGGAACAGTCAGGAAGATTGACATCGGGGAAATGTTAGTCTACAGTCTGGGACCCTTCCCTGCAGCCATAGCGAACATGGATGGCTCTATGGTGAAAACTGATAAAGCCAAGTTAATGCACTTTCTCGAGGGATCAGTAAATCCACCCGCCACAGTTGAAGTCCCTGATGGCACAGGGGTGGAGGTGTTACATGCTCATGTCATGCCTCTCAATACAGTTCCCATGTGGTGATCAGCAGTCCAGAGATTTCTTCGAGATTGACTGGATGTCACATCCTCCAGCCCCAGTCGCAATCCTGGAACTTGTATACTGCTCCTGCAAAAAAAACACAATGCATGAAGGGGCGATGCACATGCAAATGAAACAACCTACCATGTACAGACATGTGTCTGTGTTTGGACTGTCAGAACACTGTATCTTCTTTTTTTCATATATTTTATTTCTTTTTTGGAAGGCACAGGTACAGGCATACAATGCACATTGTTGGTTCCAGCTATCTATTGTTTGATAGTTTGCACCATTTAATCTAGCTGTAGAAAGCTCCATTGTTACAACATCAGCTAATAACTGTTTCCAGTGATTAAAGGGCAGAGAATGTGGAGCTTGCCATCAAAGTGCCAATTTTTTTTCTCAGCAGTACTTCCTGCCAAGCTAAAGAATCATCATCATTAAGGAGCAGTAATTTGGGACAACAGGGAATATGTTTTTGTAATACATGTTACTGTTAAAATAAATAACATGTTATTTTCACACTTGTTATTGTGTTATAAATGTTGATTGATTGATTGATTGAAAACGTTATTAACAGATTGCATAATGGGTACAGTACAGCTCAATACACACAATTGTTAAGGGGATGCAGACCTGGGCCCTGTTTCATGTACGTGGTTCAACTAAGTCGATCAAGATGTCCATTATCCAGCTTCAGTTAACCCGATGTTCGAAGCCGGGATTTTCCTGTTTCACAAAGGTGGATTCAGTCTCGTTAACTCAAGCCAGACTTGCGAGTCAGGCTAAATGCGCGCGGCCGTTTTAGGTGAAAAGCCAGCACGTATCGATGGCAGAGACCCTGATTCTCAACGGCATTGATTGATTAATTGATTTAAGACTTTATTGACAGATTGCAATACGGCTCAATCGCCTCGCCGACAAGTTAAATGCGTTATCTATAGGCTAATTCTAAGTCCCTCATTACCTCAATCAATCAGATTATATTTCTTTAAACTTGCCTGCTGGATTGAATAATCAAATGAGATCTTGCTAGCGAAAATAACTAGTTAACTGTTATACAGAATTACGATACGGCCCTCTTGCCCATTGATTGATGTATAGTCAATCTTTAACTTATCTCCAATGTGGTCTAACGGGTTGTTCTTTTGACTTTCACACGGACGACCGGGGTTCAAGACCCTAGTTGTCTCCTTTTTTTTGCAATATAGGAATAATTCAATTTGGTGCACGTTGAGAGCTATATAAAGAATGACATCCTCAATGCATGTAGATTTATAATATTTTAACTTAAAACCAGGCTACTTTGGCGTATAATCATTAATATTATATTCAAAAAAATCATATTGGAAACACCGGGATTTGAACCCGGGTCGCAAGGTTGGCAGGCTTGAGCACTACCGCTGGGCCACTGTGCCAGATGGGATAAATTCATTGTTTATACATTAATGAACGAGAGACCCGTGTTTAGAATATTCCTTATTTTGAATGAAGTTTTATTTCTTTATCCTCATTCATTCATGTGACGTCAACGGCTCATTCAATTTCTCAAATCCGTCAAACAGCGCATCTCATCAGACATCTTAATCCCAGTTACAATTAAAATAACCACATTTTTGTGTACATCGCACGAGCGAGCGCCACCGTCGCCACGGTATATATAACGTGCATTATTTAGGACAAAGTGAATTTAATATCAGCATTTTGGGTCTATTTTACATTTCAAAAGCCCCCTCTGGAAGAATGGAGCACAAAAACGTAATTCAGAATGGTATAATGCAGATCGTAGACTGTGGGAATAGTTTCAGGAAACAAGCTGTCACTTCTTTGCGGGGGCGTGGCTCTGCGTGATCGGGCTAACTTGAACTTGAACTCTGCTTTCGAGCAGGCTCAAACTTTTGGATCTGTTGGCATGGTGATCTGGAAAATCCACGTACATGAAACCGGAAAGTCCGGCTAACCCAGTTATCCAGCTAAAGTTATCCGGCTAACTCAGTTATCCAGGTACATGGAACGGGGCCCAGAGAAAGACGTTTGTCTTGTTTACATCAGGGCCCCCCATTTGTAATTCATAGTGACAACAGCATCTAAAACAAAGACCGCTATTACCATAGTGTAACACACAGCAAGAATGTGAAACAAGTTACTATTATTAGTATTGGGTTAGAGTTGTTTGATTTACACTAACGTAATGTTAAAGTTAAAATGCTAACGTAGGTAACGTTAGTCTTTGTGAGCTGTGGCTACAACATTTTCCAATGTGTAATCGGACGTCAAAACGGACTACATATAAACTGCTGATGACTCATAACTTCCTATCACGTTTGAATAATGCTGTAAAGTTAAGTAAAAATGCATTTCAATAGTAATAGTAATGAATTGAGAGCTTACCGAATGCAGAGCTATCCAGTGTTGTGAACAGACGAGTAGCAATATTTACTTCCTGGTTCCACGGCTTGAAGAATGTCATTGGGAGAAATCAAGTCACCTGACGTTGTAACGCGTTTTGATTGGTTCCGCAGCAACGCCCCTTTTCACAAACGTAGGTAGTTTTTATCTTATCAACACATTAATTTCATAAAGATATGACCCAACAACCGTTGCCAACAAACTGAAATGTGTTATTATAGTATATTATGTAGTTCATATTACAATAACATATAGTCTGTTTAACCAGATCAATCATTTCATTAACGGAAGCCTCTAGAGACCTTCGGCCCACCGTCTACTAGGGCTGGTAACAGGTTTTCATACACGGATGAGGACCTCTTTATTTAAACTCGAAAGGCAACTGAGGTTTCCCTAATTTACAGTCACGTTGAGTGTACATAGAAATAACCCAAAAAGAAAAGCATATCAAATATATGTGGTGTTTTCAAGGTTTGAAAAGTGCTTGAATTGTGTATAAAGTGCTGGAAAGTTATTGAAATTGTAATTGCACTGTATACTTTCATAATAAATCGCTATCTGACTGAATAGTTTGGTTTTTAGATAAAGAAATAAAATTTGGAGAGAGCCTAATTGCTTTCGCCTCTCTCGAGCCTCGCCACAGCACCCCCGCCCCTCCTGAAAGCTTGCTATAATCCCAGTAACGTTAGCTTGCTAGTGAGCTAGCGTTGCCACAGACGGCTACAATATGTTTATGGTTCATGTTGACAACGACAAGCGACACTGTATATTAACTCTTTCTCTGCCATACCCGAGATTTCTCGGGTCATCTCGCCATACGTTGAACGCCAAAACCAGAGATTTCTTCCTTTGATCTTTTCCTTTGATCCCTGTTCTATACGGTCAGCCGGAGCCATCTAGGTGTCTCTGATTAATATGCCTACGTTGGAATTGCAATGCCGATCGAATCTCACCAGGTGACAGTATCGCCTACCTTTGAACTGGAATGGCTTGGTGTGGATACACGTTTTCCTCCTTTTTTTTTTGCAAGGGCTCCTCCTCCTGCCTGAACAGAGAGACACAGGGATCGCCTGGAGATTTAGTTGTCTGAAGCGTACTTCCCATATAAATGAGTATAGACATATACACGGATCGCAATGGCGATGCGATCACTTGGAATTATTCTTTCTGGAATACCTTCTGGCTAAGGTAAGATATATTCTATGTCTATTTTACCGAACCTGAAACATGTTTTTGTAACAATCACAGTTTTGTGTTTTACCAGACGCAAAACATGCTCGACAAACACGATCACAGTTTTAAGTAAAAAATACCCCCCCCCCCCCTTGATTATTTTGTGAATGCACATATTTGATTTGGGAGTATTTGGAGCGTCAGGCGATCAACCGGAACGATTTGGGCTTATTGCATATAATGTGTCATATCTCACAATCTATGGAAAAAGACTGGATTATTCTGGAAATGGGGTGATGTGTAGCGTGTAACAAACTACAGTGTGTAGAAATTAACTAATTAGTCAGTATTGGACTATGAACAATGCCTGTCAAATGAGCCATACTATTGTCTCCATAGCTATAATACAGAACACACAATGGGTCTACAAACATCGCTAAAATTGTTTAATGTTGGCGCCATTTAGTAAAGATGGCGAAAGCTTATGGCAGTCAATGAGTTAAGGTGAGTTAATAAATTCACTCTGAAAATCTGCTCCGCTCTGATAAACTGACTCTTCGGTCTGAGCGTCCAGTGTGCACAACTTGAGTGCGCTCGCTCTGACACACTGAAAGCCAATTTACCTTAAAACAAGTTTAGTTTAGCTAACGCCATTATGCATCGGAGCTGTGGTTTCGCTGTGATCAACATGGCTAACAAGCAAATCAATTCTTTCTATAACTGTGCGTCTGTATTGCAACCAATAACATGGTGTTAGATTTGGATCAATCAGCCAGTATCACCTCCATCGTTGTCGTTGTGTAGTTTCTGCGTTGTGTTTATTTCTCTCTGTCTTCTCATACTGGCTGTACAATCTTTGTCATTCCCCTTTAATACAATCCGTAACCATAAGTATTCGACACTGGACAGCGTAGTACCTTTCTTGGAATCGTTGTTTATTACATAAACAAAAGCCTCAGATGTTACCCATTTCGTATTGTCCTTGAAAAGTCTTTGATGGAACACTAAATTCATTATTCTATCGTCTCTTCTGCTGTTTAGTCCAATGGTGGCTGAGGCCTTGTCGTTAGCCAAAACCCTTCTCCCGTTAGCCGAAGCTAATGATGATGTGTCATCTCCCCTCCCCCACCGGCAAGGGTGAGGGAGGGATGAAAGTCTCTGATCCACGTCCGCTTGCGTCAGCTTCGTGTCTAGATCTAACTTACACCCGGAAGGAAACTCACATTTATAATATTCATCATAATCATTATCATCTCGGCATATCAATGACAGGCCCGCCTGTAGCTGTTCCGCAACCGTTGCTATTTCCGGGGTAGGCCTGATTGGCCCCGACAGGCACGTGACCCGCCGCGGCCACGCCCCGCGGCAGCCCCAGCGGCAAGCGCGCTACTGCTGGAGTTCGATTCGCCTTTCACATCGCTGCCGTTGGCGAAAGCAGGATGAGAGGCGAGAGCGTAGATTTCGCTGTGTATCATTTAATCATTTAACATTTGAAAGGCATACATTGTTGTCATACAGAAGTACAGAATACTTTTATCCAAAATGCTTCTTACTGTTACACTGTTAGAGACTGTGCTAGACAAATGAATGACTAATTCGGTCAGAAATAACGTAACTAATAACGTTAGTAAGCACTGCTTATATGCTTATTATGTCTGCGGGGTACAGTAAACGTTTCTCCCGGTACATTCTGAAGAGCACACCGCTGTATGTTGGAGAACCAGCGGTCTTCCGAAGTTCCGCTCGAGTGAGACTAAAGCCCTCGGCATAAGCCCCAATAAGACCGTCACCAGAGCTCAGCGATGCCGCTCGCGTGAGCATATTCTCCCCGCTATTTTATTTCATACAACAATGTATGTCTTTCAAATGTTAAATGATAAATGATTGCATGACTGCCGACTGCGGCGCGACGCTGTACATATGTCTCTATACTATTTTATTACATACAACAATGTATGCCTTTCAAATGTTAAATGATAAATGATTGCATGACTGCCGACTGCGGCGCGACGCTGTACATATGTCTCTATACTATTTTATTTCATACAACAATGTATGCCTTTCAAATGTTAAATGATAAATGATTGCATGACTGCCGACTGCGGCGCGATTATTATGACTGATGACTGCGATGTGATGCGATGTGAAAGGCGCCGCGAACTCCTGCCTAATAATGCTGCGGGCGGCGTTGAAGGCGGAAAGCGCCTGTGAACCACAGCAGCCTCGTTGCCGCGTCCTGAGGCTGCCGCGTGGGGCGTGGCCGCGGCGGGTCACGTGCCTGTCGGGGGCCAATCAGGCCTACCCCGGAAATAGCAACGGTTGCGGAACAGCTACAGGCGACAGGCCCGCCCCTCTTCTTGTTACCATGTGACGCTGCCATGGCAACTGCTTTTAACCTTTAGTATTGTTCAATGTCAAACTCTGCATAGTTCTCTCTGACCAAATCTGCACTGTTCCCAGTCCTTATCAGTGTTTATGTTTAAACCTTGGCATGCACACACTCTCTCTGACCTGGCTGCTCTCAGATGGCTACAAGCAGTGCTGTCTTCGACCACAGCTATTTGACCCAGATCACTATAGCAACCGCTCAATTGTTGATATTATCCCCCCTAGTTCTCTCTGTTCCACCCAGATGATAACGGGCCTGTCTGCACAGTTTTGGCTGGAAACACACATACAGGATAATGATGGTGATGATGATGATGATAGGGCTGGGCGATATAACGATAATTATCGCGATATATTTTAATAATCGATACCGAAAAGAAAAAAAATCAGAGACAGTGGACGGACTTGTCTTTCTTGCCTGAAACTTAAAATAATGGCTTTGCTTGTCCAAATGACAATACTGACCAAATTGAGATTTATTTTTCTCTTTTATTTTGTTTGCTTTCTAATTTAAAATACAGTTTGAAACCGTCTGTACACAGTAGGCTATGTGTGCTAGCAGAGCTAGTCTCCTGTCATGAGTCACGGTGCACATGTGCGGTGGTTTGTCCACCAAAAAAGCACCAAAAGATAGAAAACAAACTAGCAGAGCCAGAACTGTTCAACTCCCCTGGAGCCACAGCCAGCAGAGAAGCCGGTTTACTTTCGCTTTCAAACCAGCTGCAGCCTGAGAACTGGAGTGTGAGGGGATGTAACACTAAAGATGGAGGCAACGACAAAGAATTGCTGCAAAATAAACATACATCTGTTGTTTAAAAAAAAATATATATATATTTTTTTTATATACAGTATATCTTTTTTTGTATCGATTTTTTTTGTTTGTTATCGATCTCTATATCGGTTATAAACCAAATGCAAATCATCGATTTCCTTCAATGGGCATCATATAGCTTACATCCTGGTCCCTGCTGGGATGTACCAACTGAACACCACTGTGGGGGTTATATAAAAATCCTAGGTTGATTTGATTTTGTATACATTTTAAGGCTCAAGGAGCTGATTGACTGCCTACCTCAAAGACTGTTCTCTTATTTTGCACATTTTCAGTAAATATTTGATTGAAATTTAAGTTTTATCTGGTGATTATTTGAGTGATTGTTTCATATTGGCTCAGCCAGGTTATATAGGATGCCAAGTCTACATCATTTCTGTTGTTTATAGCACAATAACATCTGATTTAATGTGATTGAAGAAGTGAAATGATCATTTTGAGTACGTAAATATTAAATTTGCCTACAGCCGCATAAGATGCTGGAAAAGCTTGAAAAGGCATCTTAAAAAGCTTAAAGTGCTTGAATTTTGCTTTGGAAAAGGTGTAAGAACACACACACACACACACACACACACACACACACACACACATACACATATACATACATACACAGCATCAGCCATGTGGCTTCTGCTCTGCTTCCTCCGACAACTCTCTGCCGCATCTATACTTTCCGTAGCCGCATTTCTGGCAGACGCTCTCTGATTGGCCACTGTTGCCCAATCGCGTGACGAGCTGTGTCTTTGCCCATTTCCTCGTCGAACAGCCTGCAAACTACCTGGCGTTCTATCGCCATTCTCTAAGACAAACTCTAACCTTAACCAACTTCGAAAGAGTGCCTAAGCTTAACCGTCGAAATAACTTGCCGTCACGCTCTAAGACAAACTCTAACCTTAACCAACTTCGAAAGACCAGTGTAGAAACAGGCGTCGGCCAATCAGAGAGCGTCTTGCCAGAAATGCGGCTACGGAAAGTATAGACGCCTCTCTGCCTGCTTCACTTCCTGAGTGCTGATGCTACAGAGAGGGGAGACACAGTTGAACCGTAACTGGATTTAAAACACTGAATTAATAACTGAAAGAAATGGTTCAGTTTGTATAAAAAGGCCTTTTTGGACCTATCACAAACTAGGGTAATCATTTATTAGTTTCCCATGACTAATAAACTCATGACAACACCTGTATTGTTGACACTCAATATCTGTAGAGCGCTTACTTTGATCTTTAACATTATGCGGCTACATTGATCCACTGTGTCTGTCATCTAGTATCCATTTGTTGGACAGACAGAGTTGACATTATGTTCTAATTTAAAAATAAACCAACGGACAGTAATACCGTCCGTCAATTTTCGATCCTTTCATTGATCAATGTAGCTGCAGCCTTATTTAGCGCAAACATACTGTTGCTGGTCTGGACTGGTCCTCTGAGCTCCTCCAGTCGATCTGCTGCGGGCCTTTAATCTGAAATATTTCCAAATCCTCTGTCATCGTTGTGTAACCTGCCATGTCGTCTCTTTCTCTCTTGATTACTTAAATATAAACTATAGAATTTCATAATAGTGCCCTGCCCTCATGATTCATCATGTGAATTCATCCTGTGTGTGTGTGTGTGTGTGTGTGTGTGTGTGTGTGTGTGTGTGTGTGTGTGTGTGTGTGTGTGTGTGTGTGTGTGTGTGTGTGTGTGTGTGTGTGTGTGTGTGTGTGTGTGTGTGTGTGTGTGTGTGTGTGTGTGTGTGTGTGTGTGTGTGTGTGTGTGTGTGTGTGTGTGTGTGTGTGTGTGTGTGTGTGTGTGTGTAATCTGTGCATGCATGCTTGTGCCTGTATGTGTGTCTTGTGTCTTCTAGGACATTTGCTCCCTTGTGGGACGTGTTCCGGGTGTCGTCGGACAAGCTGGCGCTGTGTCACCTGGAGCTGATGAGGAAGATGAACGACCTCATCAGAGACATCAACAAGTATGGGGACGAGCAGGTCAAAGTTCACCGCAAGGTAAAACCATGAGCTCTCTGTGTCTGGGATAGAGTAGAGCTGGGAGGTACTGTATACCCAATATGAAGGCATACCGTCATGGATCCATGCAGCAGTATGGATATTTACTATACCGTCATCCATGATATATACAATCATAAACGAATATATATAAAGTCTACCTACTGTATATATTTTTTAATTACATCCAACTGTTTTTCCTTGCAGCAGTATCAAAAAAGGAAATTATAAATAGGCATGGAAATAGTTTCAGAAAAAGGAGCAATTGCATTCAACATAGAAAACCTTTGACTGGACAAAGAGGCTTTTCACTGTTCCAGTCGGTCTTGTTTATTATGTGTCGGCCTCTAAATGCAACCAGCTCTATCATTAGCACCCTGTTGTAACTGCCTGTCTCGGCATACTGTAGGTCATCTGTATTCATTCTTCTGTTTCAAAAACCAGATAATTAATGGGAGGCTGAGTGGCGCAGTGGGCAAGGCGCTCGCCACTAACACAGGAGATGCTGGTATCTCTGCGTTGCTACCGGCCTGGCCGACCGTCATACTAACACAATTAGCAGTGTTAGAGGGTGGGAAAGCCGGTGGGTGGGGATTGGATGTTGTGGACAGCGACTCCTACAGGTCGGTTGGGTGACGCCTGTACAGCAGAAACAGGAAGTATCGGCACACGTTACTCCTCGCCACTGAGAGTTCGAGCTGTCTGGTGAAAAGATGCGACAGGCAGCCTCCTCGTGTACCGGAGGGGACACGTGATGCAAGGCTTCTATCCTCACTACAGCCGACCAGTGGGAGGCATAGTCTAGCAACGTTCAAGACAGGGGAGGGAAGAATTGGAAATACGAAATTGGGATGGGAGAAAAATAGAAAATAAGGAGAAGAAGTGAAAAAAAAAACAGAGAATTATCTGACCACAGCAGCTGCTCTTCTGTGTGTGAGTGTGAGTGTGTTAATTTTGCGTATGCCTGCGTGAATGTGTGTTTTTACGCACGTTTGTGTGTCTCCTCTATTTGTCTCTTTATGTCTGTGACTGGGCATAAATAAATCGATATGTGAAATATGTGGACATAAAAAATGTGTGAATACATAAGTGTGTTTGTGTGTGTGTGTCTGCGTGCAAGGACGTGTGTGTACAGTATATGTGTTTTTTTCAACTGTGGACATACAGTAACTAGATCATTATAGAAATGTGAAAAAAAATTGTTTGTGTCTATCCATGTTTGATATGTCTGTGCATGTGTATTTCCACTCATATCTTTTCTGTGTGCGTGCATGTCCTCGTCCTCCCAGACCAAGGAGGAGGTGGTGGGGACTCTGGAGGCGGTCCAGGCTCTGCAGGTCCAGAGCGGTCAGCTTCAGAAGACCAGGGAGGGCTACCACACCAAGTGTCTGGAGCTGGACAGACTGAAGAAAGAGGGAGCACCACTGAAAGAACTGGAGAAGGTCTGAGATCACTTTATAGAACTGGTTTACCATAAGAAAATTAACTATAAGGTCTGAGATCACTTTATAGAACTGGTTTCCCATAAGAAAATGAACTATAAGGTCTGAGATCACTTTATAGAACTGGTTTCCCATAAGAAAATTAACTATAAGGTCTGAGATCACTTTATAGAACTGGTTTCCCATAAGAAAATTAACTATAGACAGTTTCATCTTGACATGGATATAACATTCTAAAAGGACACACGTTTATTTCCTGTTGCAAAAACTTGCTAATGCAATAACTGACAGAAAATACAACTGTTCCCTAGCAACATAATTCCAGTCAATGAAGCTGTCTATGGACCTTTTCAAAATAATTCAGTTCCTAGGGCAAAAGCTTGGGCCCAAGTAGGTTTGCTGTCAGCTATTGACATTAGCAAACACGGCATTAGGAAATACACTTGGGCCCATTTAGAATGTTTATGTTGTGAAGTTTGAAAAGGTTTTCATCATTTCAGAGTCGTATTTAACACTTCCTGGAATATGTCATGTAATCATATAATCATAATGGTATAACATATTCCAAATCTTTTAACTTTATAACTCTTGAACCTTAATGACTTTGTTTTAGAGACAGTTTATGAGACCGTTTTATAGTTTTGGGATGTGTGTGAGATTATGGGCATGATAAATCAGCTTCATATTTTGTTCCTTTCAACAGCCTTGTTTAAATTGACACTAAGGAAATCTCCAACCCCCTCTCTTCCCTGTGTCCAGGAGCATTACCCATATTCATTGTTTTGTACGTTTGCGATGTTGTCTCACTAAGCTCACACATTTCAAGCATCAGTGATATAACGTTCAGTGATGTATGTTTAATTAAAAACGCAGCCGCCAATTTTACAGACATTTCTCCAACCAATCATCAACCGACAACCAGCATGGTGTGCGCACACAGGGGTTGGCCCTGCAATTTGAGTGGCTTTGATCTACCAATTGAAAGTATGGTTTGGGACTTTGGCTTTTTGTGTGTGTAGTGGCTGAAATCTTTGGGCTGAAACTGCGTTCTGAATAGCACAAGGTTTGACCTCCCTAACGGGTGTTTAAATGTCTTCAAATGTCTTTCTAATGGGTCTGCTTCCCAAGGTGAAACTAAATTAATACATCTGGTCCCCCTGTAACAAGCCCTTTTATCTCTGCTTCATTCTCCCTCTAGGGCCTAGGCCATACTACCAGTCACACTACAGCTAGCTACACTAGGCTTAATGTTAGCTAATATGTAACGGTTAATGATACGGTAACTAACATTATCAAAGAGCATTAGCCTTAATGTTCGCTAATATGTAACGGTTAATGATACGGTAACTAACATTATCAAAGAGCATTAGCCTTAATCTTAGTTAATATGTAACATTAATGATACGGTAACTAACATCAAAGAGCATTAGCCTTAATCTTAGTTAATATGTAACAGTTAATGATACGGTAACTAACATCAAAGAGCATTAGCCTTAATCTTAGCTAATATGTAACAGTTAATGATATGGTAACTAACATCAAAGAACATTAGCCTTAATCTTAGCTAATATGTAACAGTTAATGATGCGGTAACTACTGTAGGCTGAGAGAGGTCCCCCTGTAATGAGCCATTTTCTCTCTGCTTCATTCTCCCTCTAGGCCATATTTCCAGTCACGCTACAACTAGCTACACTGTCATATTACCACGTAGCCAGAAGTGTCACTTTGTGAAATAATTGCTGTTGCTTTTAATTATAGAGGAGAATTGGTTCTCTGTGACTTAGTTTCATATAAGAGTCGCATTGGTCTCTCTCTCTCTCTCTCTCTCTCTCTCTCTCTCTCTCTCTCTCTCTCTCTCTCTCTCTCTCTCGTCTCTCTCTCTCTCTCTCTCTCTCTCTCTCTCTCTCTCTCTCTCTCTCTCTCTCTCTCTCTCTCTCTCTCTCTATGTCTATGTCTCTCTCTCTCTCTCTCTCTCTCTATGTCTCTCTCTCTCTCTCTCTCTCGTCTCTCTCTCCTCTCTTCTCTCTCTCTCTCTCTCTCTCTCTCTCTCTCTCTCTCTCTCTCTCTCTCTCTCTCTCTCTCTCTCTCTCTCATCTCTCTCTCTCTCTCTCTCTCTCTCTCTCTCTCTCTCTCTCTCTCTCTCTCTCTCCTCTCTCTCTCTCTCTCTAGGTGGAGATGAAGTCAAAGAAATCGGCGGAGACGTTCGCGGTTTGCATTGAGAAGTACAATCGTGTGGGAGGAGACTTTGAACAGAAGATGAGCGAATCTGCCCAGGTCAGCTCAGCTCAGACCGGCCGACTGTCGTCTCTCTCTCGCTCTTTCTCACTTATTTCTGCCCCCTTCTCTCTCACACTTTCTCTGTATTTCTCTCTCTCTCTCGCTCTTTCTCATTTTGTATTTCTCTGTATTTCTCCCCCCCCCCCCCCTGTGTTGCACTTACTCTTTCTCCCTCTCCTCCAGTCTTTCTCTTTTTGTGTCTCTTTCACTCACTCACTCACTCACTCACTCACTCACTCACTCACTCACTCACTCACTCACTCACACACACACACACACACACACCACACACACACACACGCACACACACCGTGCAGTCTCACGCTGCATGCTGTTCTTGGTGATGTCACACTGGGACGACCAACCCCACAGGCCCCTTCAAACGCTTGTCACCCCCCCACACTCCCTCTCAAGTCCCTTAGTGATTACCTTAAATCACAGCTTCCAAATCACCATGGTTACTGTCACTGTTTCCAAGGAAACCATTAAACCCCAATGCGTGTTTCTTTTTGTTTTCAATGCATGTTGAAATGTTGACTGGAATCCTTGTAACCAATTATGCCATACTTAATAGCCATCAGGATAGGCTCGCCTAATTATGAGGAGAGGGGGGAGAGAGAGAGAGAGAGAGAGTGATTTTTTAAATCCTTGTTTAAACAGCCAAGTTAAGTCAGAGGAACACGTTCTTATTTACAGGAAGATGGTGCTGTCGTAACGGCGGAGGCAGAGAGAGCTGCCCAGTACAACAACAGTATTGTACTACTGAATTACATTATATTCCCTCCATGATTGACGTCATGCAAAGTGTCTTAACAGAACATCCGCTTTTGCTGTTAGCTCATCTAGGGTCAGCCGTGCTGGCTCCCAAACACTAGGCTATGTTGGCTACCAAATATTACAGTTAATGATACAATAGCATTAGCCTTAATGTTAGCTAATATTTAACAGTTAATGTTACGGTAACTAACTTATCAACAAGCATGAGCCTTAATGTTAGCTAATATGTAACGGTTAATGATACAGTAACATTATCAAAGAGCATTAGCATTAATGTTAGCTAATATGTAACCGTTAATGATACGGTAACTAACATTATCAAAGAGCATTAGCCCTTAATGTTAGCTAATATGTAACAGTTAATGATAACAGTAACATTATCAAAGAACATTAGCCTTAATCTTAGCTAATATGTAACAGTTAATGATACAGTAACATTATCAAAGAGCAGTCGTTGTTAGGAGATGGGAGAGCATTTGGTCTCATTAATCTACCCCACACAGACACTGTGATGACCAGACAGGCGACCTTCTGATGACAAGCTGGCTTCTTTAACTATTACCTCTTTATCCAGGAGGCTTCCACCACCTGCCCTGTCAAGACAATATACTCAATCCCACTCGGGACAAATGAGGCAGCTGGAATGAGGGCAGATCAAGCCCTTGTGCTAAATCGACTCTAATTACCACAGGCTTATTATTACCTGGCATCCCCAGCTTCCATTCTCCTCATGTCTCTCTCTGTCTCTGTCTCACTCTTTCTGCCTGGCTCTCTCTCTCTCGCTCTCTCTCTCTCTGTCACTGTCTCTCTCTCTTGTGTTCTGCCTGGTTGCTCCTCATTAGACCTGTGGTCTCCATCTAAAGTAGTCCCTCTGTATCTGTGTTAAATGTCTAGTCCTCATTAGACCTGTGGTCTCCATCTAAAGTAGTCCCTCTGTATCTGTGTTAAATGTCTAGTCTTCATTAGACCTGTGGTCTCCATCTAAAGTAGTCCCTCTGTATCTGTGTTAAATGTCTAGTCTTCATTAGACCTGTGGTCTCCATCTAAAGTAGTCCCCTCTGTATCTGTGTTAAATGTCTAGTCCTCATTAGACCTGTGGTCTCCATCTAAAGTAGTCCCTCTGTATCTGTGTTAAATGTCTAGTCCTCATTAGACCTGTGGTCTCCATCTAAAGTAGTCCCTCTGTATCTGTGTTAAATGTCTAGTCCTCATTAGACCTGTGGTCTCCATCTAAAGTAGTCCCTCTGTTTCTGTGTTAAATGTCTGGGCCCTCATTCATCAATGTGGACGTAGAACATGTTCTATTTCCACACGTAAGCACAGAATGTAGAATCAGTGTATGCACAGAAATATCGGATTCACCCACACGTGCGTATGCAGGTTCTACGCACACCTGTCATGATGAATCTCACCTTGGCCCTGCGCCGAGGCTCTTGCACACTTTCACGTATTTGCATACCAAAACCGCCCCGATTAACATATACGGTAATGGACACCCCCATGAAATGTGGAAGAATGGACTAAACCGAGGGTGTTGTACACTGTCGGATATTATACCTATTAACTTCCTAAAAGACCATTGCTGCCTGGACACCGCAAACACTAATAAAGACCATTAACCACTGTTTTGCCGTTGCCCGTTAGTGTCATTAATGCATGCTGGAATAAGAATGCCTTTCTTAATCTATTTTTAATATTAATAATTATTATAATACAATAAAAGACAGCTCCGTCTTTTAATACACATATATTGTACAGTAACGTCAAATAAATACTACAGTCCCCGCTGAAATAAAGGTTCTGCACGCACATACCAGCAGTGATCTACAGCATAAAAGATAGCCACTTTATAATACTATTCTGAGTAGATAATTCATCTGTATCGCAACAGAGTCACGGATCTGGTCGGGGCAGGTATCATTATGTCGGGAAAATCCTTATGAAATAAACAAAAGTGAATTAAAGAATTTAAAAACAAAGTTTAGCATATTAAATTGTTTTATAAGCTTTCTGAGTAGATAATTCATCTGTATCGCAACAGAGTCACGGATCTGGTCGGGGCAGGTATCATTATGTCGGGAAAATCTTTATGGAATAAACAAAAGTGAATTAAGGAATTTAAAACGAAGTTTAGCATATTAAATCGTTTTATAAGCTTATAGCTTTTTTCGTGCTGATTTGAGAGGGTCCAGCTGCAGAGCCGGAGAGCAACTCTCAGGGCCAAGATAGCACTTATACTATTTTGAGAGAGACAGCAGAGAGACAGACAGCAGAGAGACAGACAGACAGACACTGTTCCACAGTGTGTGTGTGTGTGTGTGTGTGTGTGTGTGTGTGTGTGTGTGTGTGTGTGTGTGTGTGTGTGTGTGTGTGTGTGTGTGTGTGTGTGTGTGTGTGTGTGTGTGTGTGTGTGTGTGTGTGTGTGTGTGTGTGTGTGTGTGTGTGTGTGTGTGTGTGTGTGTGTGTGTGTGTGTGTGTGTGTGTGTGTGTGTGTGTGTGTGTGTGCGTGCGTGCGTGTGTGACTACTAGTCTAATAGTAGAGACTCAGCCCCCCCCCCCCCCTCTGGACCACCTCCTAGTAGAGACTTCTCTAGGAAGAAGACGAAGATGAGGATTAAGGCGAGACACTGCAGTGTACACTGTACATTGGAATATTGACAAAGCCATACTTGGTCATTTACTGTACATTGGAGGGGGTTGGGTTAGGACATTTGCAGGGTCCAGTTTCGAATTGCAGTCTCCCGTAGGTGTTCTTTGAGTGTTTTTGAAAGTGGGTAGTGATTCACATTCCTTTACAGCTTTCCTTTACTAACTGGATAGTTGATGATATAAACATTTAATTCCATTATCTGAAATATTCTAAAATCATTAAGTCTGCTATAAGCCATTATCGTGATTATTATTTTCTCACAGTAGTGTGTGTGTGCGTGCGTGTGTTTGGCTAAAGTGGATAGAAAAAACAGTACTGTGTAAAAGTCTTAGGCACCCAAGAGTTTTTATATAAATTGTCTTAGATGTAAATATTTGTATTAGTGTGTCAGTAGACTACTCTTAGTACATTTTCATTTAATAATTTTTTAAAGCATCTTCATGGTTTAATAATGCAAACATATGTTGCAGGGACTTATTATAATCATCATATTGGTGTGACTGTATGCATCAAAGGGTTAAATCAAGCATTTTTAAGTGCTTTAGAGGAAATGTCAAAATATTGCGATATATATCGTGTATCGTGATATGGCCAAAAAATATTGCGATATCATTTAGAGGCCATACCGCCCAGCGCTAGTCAGGATTAGAGAACCTGTCTTGTTGCCTTGTTGTGGTAACTGGTGCTGTTTTATAGGGTTAGAGAACGTGTCTTGTTGCCTTGTTGTGATAAATAATGTTTTCTATTGTTGGAGAACCTGTCTTGTTGCCTTGTTGTGATAAATAATGTTTTCTATGGTTAGAGAACGTTAGGTTATGACTATAACCAAGTTCTGTTAGTTAGGGGCGATGCTTGGCATCGCTACTGCACTATCTCGCGTACGTGCACGCGTACTGAATAAACCACAAATGTACCTCTAATACCAGTATTAGTCTGACCACACCCCTCATCAGCTTACCTTCATAAGCAGGTGTGTGGTCACCTGCTCTCCTCCTTCCCAAGCTTTCACCACAAGGTGAGGACAAGGGCTGCAGCGGCCGTCCGATGCCAAGCATCGCCCCTAACTAACAGAACTTGGTTATAGTCATAACCTAACGTTCTGTATCGTTAGTGGCTTAGCTTGGCATCGCTACTGCACAAGGGAGGCCAAGCGGAGCCACTTGGCTGACAAATACACCCCGCTGACAGCCCCCCAAAACCATCAGAACAGGGAGGGCCGAGCCCCCCCGACCCCCCCTAATGGAGGGTAGCCCCCCTATTAGGGACGTCACGGGAGGGCGACGGACCCGACCGTGCGAAGAGGCACTCAAGCAACTCAACGCACAGGGTGAGCAGACCGTGGCTCGACCCCACGACTACACACACGCACAACCCGCATGCCACCCGGGAACGAACGGAGGAACAACCTCGTTACTGCCCCCAGAATCACGGGGTCAAGGGCAAACCCAACCCCGTGGCAAGGCCGTAGCAGCGGAGCACGAAGGAAGACCCAGACCCACCAAAAGGACTGGACTCCCTAGAATGGGGGCCCGGAGAAGTCCATGATGCCAGCATCAAGACCCCACCAGGTGGGCACGTAGTGCCCCGCCCCCCACATCGCCAGCGTATTCGGACAAAGGCCCCTCAGTTACTGCACCTGGTATTCCCAGGCGGAACCAACCAGGCCAGAACCTGCCCAGCTTCCGAGATCGGACGAGATCGGGCGTGTTCAGGTCGGTATGGCCGTAAGCCGAGCGGGCCCCGTCCCCCCAATAGCACACCGCCTGGCACACTGACCCTGCAGAATAGGCAGTCAGCATGGCCGTAAGCACACAAAAAGGTTAACCAACGGAAGCAGGCAGCGCACCGGGGAAAAACCAGGCAACAGGCTGTTAACCCTAGCCTGGAGACTGCGGACGAGACAGGCGCCAGAGGGGACAGCTGAACACAGCCGCCCCGGCGGAAGGAGCGTAAGCTGGCGGTGTTGCATGACCAAGCCTCCATTTAACAACCCCCACCCAGAGGGGTCGAGGCAGAGAAGGCTGACACGATTGGCAGACGTCATGAACGTGCAGGGGCACCCTCAAACGGTGAACCCGGGAGTTGACACTGCTCCAACACACCAGGGAATCAACCACCTCGGTGTTACCCAATGCGGTGGTTGTTCCTATAACCCCTCAAGAAAAAACTCCAAAACACACCTGCGGGTATACACCGGCTATACCGCAGTACAAGTGTTTCAGTTTCCAAAAAGGGTTAACCCAGGCCTACGGGTCGCAAACATCACTTCGGACCGGGCCTGGCGGTACGGGAAGCACAGGGTCACCAGAGGAGGTCAAAAAACCACCCCCACAGGCCCCTCTTCGCCATGCGTGAGAGAGGAGCGAAAAATAATGGAGAACCAGCCCCTAAGCACACCGTACCTGGTATTCCCCGGCGGTCTCCCAACCAAGTACTAACCAGGACCAACCTGTGTAGCGGCCGAGATCCGACGAGATCGAGCGCGTACAGAATGGCATGGCTGTAAGCCATGACGACAGTGCTGAGTAAAAACATACCCAACCAGGGTCTCCATAGCGCTTAACCCTGTGACACCCAGACCGACCTGGCATTTTTCCCCCTGAAAAAAGCCCAAGTCCCTCAGGGTACCAGAACAGCAGATCTGCATCCCCGGCGGACAACGGGTTCAACTGATCTGGACCAGCGTGACCAGAACCAGTCCCGTGCCCTAACCACGCCGACATGCCTACTCCAGGAGAAGGGCAGATATGCGTGTTGATCTTAACATGAAAAGAAGGCGCCACCCAGACGTTCGGACGAACCGCGCCTGGTGGCCCACCCCAAGGGCGTGAGACCCCACTACATATGTTCAGATCCATCCCGTCATCATCCCCCAGACATGAACGAGAATCCGTCGACAACCCACCCAGGTCATGGGATGTGGTCGCCGGAAGAGGAAAAACCCCCATCTCAGTTGCTTTATAAAAACGCTGTTCCAACCACAAGCAACTAAGGCGTGCCAGTCAATCGCCTGTTTACAGCGAGCTAGCACTATACGTGCGTCGGGACACACCCCCATCAATGAACAGGCTATTTAGACCTGTCATTGAATCCCCAAGGCGCCCAGGGGAACGACAAGAGGGGTGTGACACTCCCTAACTCCAACACTTCTGGAATAGAAAGAAGGAAGCATCAACAGTATGTATCCCAGTCTACACAGCCGGGGTAAAAAATGTTCACATTTTTACATCCCACCACCCTCCCATAGGAAAGAGACGGGGATCCCCAGAGAGACTTCCCACGCGAGCTGTACAGATTGAAAAGAATATATTGCACCTTGAGCCATGTAAAAAACTGGTTTTAGGGCCTCCGGGGAAGAGGCACCGAACCCATACACACTCAATAAACGAATTGAATCGAATATACATACAATAGAAAAGGACCCTTCTAGAGGGTCCACTCACTTTGACAATCTGAGGAGGAAGGCTCTGTACTCTGATGGAGGCTTCCTCACATGGAAGAAGGAGTCCGAACTCACAGAAGGCCTGAGTAGGCGCTTGGTGAGGAGGAGCCCTGACCACCCCCCCTGAAAACAGATCCATCACATGGACCTGAACAGCACACGGAAGTCCTACCAACAGAGACGCGCACGGTGACGTACTCTATGGCGGGGGAATTCCTGCGGTGCACACGCCCAATATACCAGGCCGTGGGACCAGGAACTCCCTCCCCCCCCCCCCCCCCCCCCCCGTAACGTGCCGAACCGCCACGTGACGGGAACCTTGAAGGACAGGGGGTGTACCCCTGACCGACAGAACAATGGGGAGAGGAAAGGTTACCAGTTCACCCCTTTACGACCCCACACCCATGATACGACGTAACGACAAAAAGAGAATATGACACAGTCATAGTCAGCTCTATGAAGCGTTTCACAGCTCCACACAGCGCACGAGCTAACCTGCTATCTGATTTTTACTAAGGAAAAACACAGAATAGAGAGGGCTCTAAGAACCCCGGTCCAACATACACATGTGCTTCTGTGGCCAGTACAACCCAGTTGTAGGTCACATGACACACACAACCCATCATCACCTACAAAAAATGGCAAAAACACTCAACAGAGGAACGCCGTTTTTTTCACAATGAGAGAATACATCATTCTTGATTAGTATCGACCACAGGCCTTGCTAAGCACACATGACAGCAACCAAACCAATTTCCCTTTAGGAAATAAGTTTCTCCAGCAGATTTAGCACAACCTCAGCAATCAAGCTGAGAGTTACATCGTATCCCTACCACACAAAAGACACAATTAATGCACAACATGTCTGATAGGAGGTGATAAAGTCCCCAGGGAACCGGGGGGGGAAACACAATCCTCCTATTTTACCCTCAATACGGCCAGTTAAAACAGGAAAACCTGTTAATGTGTGAACTCACTGTTCATTGTCATTACAGTCTGAGAAAGAACATTCTTTTACTCACTCGTCACCAAGCATAGCTTCATAGGTTAGTTGCCTTAGTAGTGAGTACACGGTACACATAAACACCATGATGTTTCTCACACAACAACCAGATCAATACATCACGATCTGCACGGAGAAGCTAACTGCCAGTGACAAAAACAGCTCACACACAACCCGCAACGTATCCCAAATGCATTGCAACAACACACGTTTTGGGAAAAAACACCGTTATTCACAATACATTTAGCAAGGTAAAAACCAGAAGACGTGTTATGAGGTCTGGCCAACCCCGTACCTACCCGGAACGCAGATCAGCGAAGTGCAGTCACAAGACACCGTAGAACACAGCCGTCCTGTGTTGTTCGATCCGGGCAGCGTCGCCGCTCCACCAGTCGCTACAGTCCTCTTTGTTGACGCAATCCCCGTCTAGGCTCAGGCAGGGTCGACGAACATCCCCTGTCAAGGATGACGTCGTGGTCAAGAGTGTAAAACATGTTAAAATCAAAGCACGTTCAACAGAATAGCATCAAGCTAACGGCTGCTCCAACCGTTCGGGTGCTATTGCTTCCGCTCGCGAGACGCCGATCTACGACGCACGCGATCAGGAGCGAGCTCCCGGCGGCGCGCGAGAAGCCAAGCTACCCCGCGCCAGGCCACCGACCGGCTAACCGTAAGCTATGAACATGTAAACAATGACATAACACTCACCCAGACAGGCCGCCGTTCTGAACCCTCCTCACTTTTTAAGAGAAAAGAGAAAACAAGACGTCAACACCGCTTCACAACGGTGACATTACCACGTCCGGCGGAATCAGCACAGTACCAACTGGCCTGTATAGCTGACTTTGAACATGAATCTGCCGCTATCGCACATTACATGCACATATCCCCTCGTGAAGGAATACTCTCATTTGGATATGAAAGATGGGGTCTTAACACGGTGACAGAGAGAATCCACTCGTCCAGAACACACAGGGATCACCAGTGTCAATGGTCGCGGCCCACTAGTTAAAACTAAAATGGTCGCCAGACCAAGGCCTTCTGTCGCCTAGACGGCTAAACAAAGGACCCTAGCCTGGGGCCGGTTTCCATAAACTTTGTCAAGTAGCCCCCATAGCACTAACAGACAAGTGGAGCCCGCCAGCAAACACTACTCACCCAACCTGGAACGCACCGCTCCTCACAACAGCGGCATGTCCGACAGTTCAGCTGTGGCCTGACAGGTTTCACCCCAACAAACACAGCAAGGAACTGCAGTTGAGAAGCATGCAGCGGCGTGCTCCCAATACGAAAACCGGTGGAGGGTTTGTAGAATGATCATCATCTTCTAGACACTCCAGTACGAAGACAATATCGCCGTATTTTCTCGAAAATAGTGAGAGAGAAAATAAAGATATGATGTCAACGTATCCTTGTTTCCCAAGCTGTTCCTAATCCAATTTCTTCCATCATGGTGTCAAGTGTGGGGATCTACCGAGGCACCTCTTCCTTGTGGTGAAAGCGAGAAGGAGGAGAGCAGGTGACCACACACCTGCTTATGAAGGTAAGCTGATGAGGGGTGTGGTCAGACTAATACTGGTATTAGAGGTACATTTGTGGTTTATTCAGTACGCGTGCACGTACGCGAGATAGTGCAGTAGCGATGCCAAGCTAAGCCACTAACGATACAGAACCTGTCTTGTTGCCTTGTTGTGATAAATAATGTTTTCTATGGTTAGAGAACCTGTCTTGTTGCCTTGTTGCGGTAACTGATGATGTTTTCTATGGTTAGAGAACCTGTCTATGTATTCATGCTACAGAGCTCTAATAATAGATTATATACTATTATGTAGATTATACTCCACAGCTTGGTATGGCTCAGATTTCTTTTAATTAAATTTCAAAGTTGTAAACAATGAAAATGTACCTTAACTGTTTCAGTGCCAATGACGAAAAAAGTCGGGTTATCTCGCCGGTGTTTGAGCACCAATCACGAGAAAAGTCGGGTTTTAATCGTTATTTCTTTTATTCGCTATATACATTCATAATTTATCCATCCAGCCTGATGTTATCATTGGGAATGGCTCTGAGATCGCAAACGGCCAATACCGCCGCCTAACGCCTTGTGGCCGGTATTGCACATAATTGGAATTCCTCTGGCTTGGGCTGTATATCGATCTAAGAAGTCCGGTCCGGGTTTTCCTTCTTGGGCATGACTAACGTTATAAGACACTGATTGGGGACACTGGAGCACCGTGGATTCATGTGTTTTGGTTGATAAACGTTGGAAAGACGACCGCGATCAATATTTGGAATTGGAATCAGGAATTGGATTATTCTTTTTGCAGTACATCAGATATGAGGTCAGGACTATATGTTACCAATCTTGCGTTGATCAGATGATTTTTTCGCCACCATCGGAGCGTGTGTCTGTAATGTACTGTGTAATATAAGCCGTTGGTGGCGCTCGAAGCATATAACCCCCCCCCCCCCCCCCCCCCCCACCCTTTCGTGCGTGTATGATGAAACATAATACCGATAATCTAGCGTTTATTTCAGAATGATTCATAAATCAAGTGAGAAATGGCACGATTTCTAAGGAAATGCATTGAAGCGCGGTTTGCTGGAGTTTCTTGAGATTAGACAGGATCACTCTAAAACTATACTCATATTCACCACGGTATAAAACGGAAATGTATGTATGAAAAAAAAAAAAAATTTTTGCATGTTGACCGGAAGAAACTCACTGACAATCGACATGTTTATTAGATTAGCTATAATATTTTATATAGTTTTTAGCCCTGCAAACACCGCCATCTATCCTTATTCTTTAAAGCGCTGGCCTTCTTACCACAAGGTAAGATAAGATAAGATAAGATAGGGCGGCTACGTGGTGCAGTGGGCAAGGCGCTCACCACGAATACTGGAGACTGGGCTCGAACAGGTTCGCCTCCCTGTTCGAGCCCAGCTCTCCACATTGCTTTCAGTTTAGCTGGTCGTCCGCACTAATACACATTGGCAGTATTAGGGGGAGGGAAACTGATGGGTGGGGATCGGGCGTTGTGGACAGCGACTCCTACAGGTCGGTTGGTGCGCCTGCGCAGTAGAATCAGGAAGCGACGGGGCGGGGCCCCTCCAAAGCCCAGACCCCTGGCGCTGAAAGATCGAGCCGCGCAGGTGGAAAGATGCGACTGCTGTTACCTCGAGTATCGGAGGGGACTCGTGCTATGTATGACTTAGTCCACATTGCAGCCGGCTTGTGGGAGGCATGAAACAGTGTTCAAAGACAGGGGAGGGTTGAATTGGATGATACGAAAATTGGGGATGGGAGAAAAATGGAAGAAAAAGTGGATAAAAAGTGGACAAAAAAAAAAGATAAGATAAGATATTCCTTTATTGATCCCCTTGGGGAAATTCAGGCATCATAGCAGCATGGGGGAAGGGGGGGGGGTACAGGTAGTAAAAACAACACAAGCAGTGTAAACAAATAGGTCAATATAATTTACTATCTAACTAACTGAAATATATATTCACAGTATTCACAGTGTCACATAAGGTGCAGTATGCATAAGGTAGTGTTATAATTGTGGGCGGCTACGTGGTGTAGTGGGCAAGGCGCTCGCCACGAAATCTGGAGACGCTGGGCTTGCCTGTTCGAGCCCCGCTCTCCACATTTGCTTTCAGTTTAGCTGGTCGTCCGTACTAATACACATTGGCCGTATTAGGGGGTGGGAAACTGATGGGTGGGGATCGGGCGTTGTGGACAGCGACTCCTACAGGTCGGTTGGTGCGCCTGCGCAGTAGAATCAGGAAGTGTCGGGCGCATCGTGAGCCTCCCACGCGTTACTCCTCGCCACTGAGAGATCGAGCTGCGCAGGTGAAAAGATGCGACTGCTGTTACCTCAAGTACCGGAGGGGACTTGTGCTATGTATGACTTAGTCCACATTGCAGCCGGCTTGTGGGAGGCAAGAAACAGCGTTCGTGACAGGGGAGGGTTGAATTGGATGATACGAAATTGGGATGGGAGAAAATATAGAAAATGGGAGAAAAAGTGGATCAAAAAAAAAAAGTAGTGTTATAATTTACTATCTCTAACTAACTGAAATATACATTATTCACAGTATCCACATAAGGTGCAGTATGCCTAAGGTAGTGTTATTGTCCTCCTTGGGTTCCTATTAGTTCTAGGTCAATGTCTGGCAGCAGTCGCTGCCCACTGTTGTGGAGCCTGAAGGCCGCTAGTTGCTGCCCACTGTTGTGGAGCCTGATGGCCGCTGGTATGAAGGACTGTCCGAGGCGGTTAGTTGAGTGTCGGGGGGGTATGAGTCTGTGGCTGAACGTGCTTCTCATCTTGACTAGCTCGTCGTAAACGGCGACTTCTAGGCGCTGATTGAGTTAAACATTATGCGAACAGCTGTAGCCGTATTATGACCGATCTGCACCTTTGTTTACATTTATTCATATTTTATATTCATATTCAAATGTTTTATTACTTATATTTATTGTCTTTCTATTACCCTGCCCATACCTGTACCTCCCCTCCCCCATGCTGCAATAACACCTGAATTTCCCCAAGGGGATCAATAAAGTAATATCTTATTGTAGACCTTGGGAAAAAAGAAGGAGAATCATTGATAGTTTAACATTTTGATACACTTTATTGAATGTATTATTGATTTATCTTAGAATCTTTTATTCTGTGTTGAGATCATTACACCTGATATTATTTTCTGTTCATTTTGTGTGTGTGTGTGTGTAGAAGTTCCAGGACATTGAGGAGTCCCACCTGCGTCAGATGAAGCAGCTGATTAAAGGTTACTCCCACTCCATAGAGGACACCCACGTCCAGGTGGGACAGGTATGTCCCAGGGCCTAATACCTAAAGTATGCAGGGCCTAATACAATCAATTGATTTTTTTATTTGAAAATCCCAGTAAAAAAATGCGTACATTTCCATTTTCTCCATGTTATCTTTTCCATATGATCTGATAACCCATATGATATGTTACCCATGTCGCCACCAACGAGTGTAAATGATACACTACAAAGATTTTTTTTCTATTGAAGGGAGGTTTCTGCTTAATGTACCTCCCACTCTCTCTCTGCACTCTCTCTCACATGCTAGTCAAGTCATGTAGAAATGAACAATGTTACTGCAAAGAAGTGGTTCATCCTTCCATTGACTTTGCTCTGTCTTGTTCTACTCTACTCTACTTTACTCGACTCAACTCTGTTCTGTTGTGTCCAGAATCGTGAGGTGTTTAAACAGAACGTAGTAGAAATAGATTTTACTCCGATGAAGTGGTTCATCCTTCCATTAACTTTGCTCTGTCCTACTCTACTCAACTCTGTTGTGGTGTATCCAGGTTCATGAGGAGTTCAAACAGAACGTAGAGAACATCGGCATCGATAACCTCATCCAGAAGTTTGCTGAACAGAAAGGCACCGGCAAAGACAGACCAGGTAACAGTCTGCTCAACCAGAGTGTTTTCATGCTGTTCCATCAAGGACAGGACCCGGTATCAGTCTGCTCAACCAGACCTCAAGACCAATATTTACTTGTTGAAAATAACTTAAATATATTGTCATCTCTGTTGTCCCCTATGTCCTAACCTAGTTGTTGTCTCCGTGTTGTGTCCCAGCGCTGGTTGGCTTTGAGGAGTACATGACAGCTTTGGTGCCAGAAGGAGGGAAGAAGAGTCGGGGCAAAGCTTTCAGGATCCCTGGCCTGAGCAAGAGAGACAAGGAGCCTGACTCTACGTAAGCACACACACACACACACACACACACACACACACACACACACACACACACACACACACACACACACACACACACACACACACACACACACACACACACACACACACACACACACACACACACTAGACCAACATTAACTCTTACACAGAAATTCACTATCTTACACTCAAACACAAGCACAGACATCATTCACTCACTCAATCACATTCTCACACATACACGCTAACATCTACTCACACCCCTTAAACACACACACGCACACACACATTTTCTCTGCACTTCTGATATTAAATCTTGATTTTTCTTCATTCCCTTCTGTGAGCTGTGAGCCATAGAAATATTGAATTACAGTATTATTTTACATTTACATTTAGTCATTTAGCTGACTCTTTTATCCAAAGCGACTTACAAGTTCTGTACGACAAGTCATCAGGAAGGGTACAACTATATCAGCTGAGTAACAATGTTCATCAAAGTGTTGTTGTTTTAGTTTTAGTTTTTTTTATTTTATCCCATTCTCTCGCCTTTGTTACATCATCATTTGAAAGATGGTTGTGTCTCACATGTGAGCTAGTAGATCTGAAAGATGTTGTTGACGAGGTGTTTGTGGTCGTCATGGCTACAACTCTTCTCACTGTGGTTTGTTTTTGCAGGGATTCGGTGCTGACGGAAACGTTGGTGAGTCGGCAGAGTAATTATCAGCTGTGTTCTACTCTCTGCCTGTGTGTGTGTGTGTGTGTGTGTGTGTGTGTGTGTGTGTGTGTGTGTGTGTGTGTGTGTGTGTGTGTGTGTGTGTGTGTGTGTGTGTGTGTGTGTGTGTGTGTGTGTGTGTGTGTGTGTGTGTGTGTGTGTGTGTGTGTGTGTGTGTGTGTGTGTGTGTGTGTGTGTGTAAGGGGTCAAATTTATGTGAATATGTGTACATAAGGTGTATATTATATTATGTGCATGTAGGGAGAGGGGATTCTGGCTGGTTGGGGGGGGGCCTTGTGTGTACAGTATTTATGTGTGTGTATGAGGCTTGTGTGTGTATTTGTGTATATGTGTGTGGGGGTGTGTTTGTGTACATGCATATGAGACGTGTGTGTGTGTGCATGTATATGTGTATGACGCGTGTGTGAGCTTTAGCGTGTGTTGTCCAGGGAGACATGTGTGTGATAATGACGTGTCTCACTGTGTCGGGTTACTGTCCACTATTCTGGGCCGCTCTCAGGAAGGACTTCTCAGGTCAGCTGGAGAGGCTGCATGTGGGCGTGCGCGTCGGGGGTTGGATACTGTGTGTGTGTGTCACATGGGTGTAGGAGGGGGCTTTTGAGGCATTGACAGTCGGGCATTGCAGGAGAGGGGGAGCGAGAGAGAGAGACAGAGGGGGAGGTAGGTAGGAGGGCGCTTTTGAGGAAGTCTGACAGTCTGCATTGCAGGAGAGAGGGAGGAAGAGAGGGGGAGAGAGAGGGAAAGGGGGAGAGAGAAAGAGGAAGAGACAGGGGGAGGGAGAGAGAGGTAGGAAGGGGACAGTCGGCATTGCAGGAGAGGGGGGGAGATAGAGAGATTCTGACAGACTGGTGTCACACAGAGGGGGAGATGGAGGAGAGCAAACAACAGAAGCAGGTTATATAAGACTGGAAGTGACTCAACACTGGAGCCTTTTAGAAAGGAGACGTGTCACTTCAAAGGGTCTTCTGAAGCCTCTGATGACCTGATCATTTCAACAGCCAAGTGTTGTGGGAGACGTTCCGTTCGAGGTGACTGGCCACGTTTTGAGACACGAATGAAAGGGAAATGAAAGTGTAGCATATATTCTTCTTTGAGGCACAAATGGTAGAAGGTCATAAAATGGATGGGGAGGCAAGAGCTCTGAGGAATAATAACTCCACAACTTTTATAGTCTGCATAACTTTTATTCTGGGTGGGGGAGCTTCACACACAAGTCAAGTGTTCTTTTATTGACCCCCTTGCGGAAATTCAGGTGTATAAAATATAAATAATAATAGAATAGAATAATATAATAGAACATAATGATAATAATAGAATGGCAGTATCAATAATAGTAGTAGCACACTGCACCAGAGTGTGTGCAGTGTTTAGTAATTAAGAGGCACACCGCAACACTGTTGCTTGCTCAATTGATTGCTCAAGTAAGTGCTATACATCATCTCATTGAGGCCCAGAGAACATTGATTTAATCACTTTCTCTGTTTCTCACTTTCTCTTCCCACTGTCGTCTAAAGTGCTCCACGGCGTGTGATAATTTTGTGTCTGGCTTTGCGTTTCACGAGTCACTGACGACATACAACAGGAGAGCGGAGTGCATTTTACTGCCCTGCGTCAGTTGCGCCAGCCAATTATTGACTCGCACTTTATGAGAGAGCCCTCGGTCTAGTGGTGATGTTATCGATGCCCGAGGATCTCAGTAGGCCTGTATAGCAGCTGTAGTGAGTTGTTAATATATATTCTATGAGAAGGTAGTGTTGTGTGTTGAGCACCAAGACGGTATTGTTTCCAGGTTACTACCGACATACACTATACAGTAGGGATGTCGGCTTTCGAACAAATAAAAAAATAAAATAGAATTCACTCAAATTAAATGGAACTTTTCTTATATTATCCTCTATCATGGCGTGAAGCAGATTGTGAAATGGAGAACTGCCCTGGGATGGAACACATCATTACAGTTTGACTGTTTTTCCAGTTTGCTAATATAGTGGCTGACAGGAGATGCACTGGGGTCCAAGCTGTTTCCCTAGCAACACAATTATTTTTAAAAGGTGGATACAGCACTGTATATCTTGCTAGTTATAATGCTGAGTTTACAGACGTCACATGAGAGCTCACGGTAACACCAGGTAAACCAGCTGTAGAATCCAGTTGCTGACACATACTGTACCACAAGGCACTGTAGTCGGCATATTTGTACTATCTAGTTACCACCAGGCACTTTGTGATGGAGCCCTCGGTAGGTAGTGGTGCAGTTGTAGTATTTAGTTACTACCAGGCACTTTGTGATGGAGCCCTCGGTAGGTAGTGGTGCAGTTGTAGTATTTAGTTACTACCAGGCACTTTGTGATGGAGCCCTCGGTAGGTAGTGGTGCAGTTGTAGTATTTAGTTACTACCAGGCACTTTGTGATGGAGCCCTCGGTAGGTAGTGGTGCAGTTGTAGTATTTAGTTACTACCAGGCACTTTGTGATGGAGCCCTCGGTAGGTAGTGGTGCAGTTGTAGTATTTAGTTACTACCAGGCACTTTGTGATGGAGCCCTCGGTAGGTAGTGTTGCAGTTGCAGTATTTAGTTACTACCAGGCAGTTTGTGATGGAGCCCTCGGTAGGTAGTGGTGCAGTTGTAGTATTTAGTTACTACCAGGCACTTTGTGATGGAGCCCTCGGTAGGTAGTGGTGCAGTTGTAGTATTTAGTTACTACCAGGCAGTTTGTGATGGAGCCCTCGGTAGGTAGTGGTGCAGTTGTAGTATCTGGTGTCTGAAGCACATGTAAGGAGAGCAGTTATGTTTGTGACGGACGGACGGACGGACGGACGGACGGACTGACGGTCAGTCGGTTGAAGCTCCATTAGTCTCTGTCGTGCTGACCCAGCTGCTGTCTGCCTTTTCCCTCTGTCTCTCTTCTGTGTGTGTGTGAGTACAGTACATGTGGGAGTTAAGGATGTGTGTGTGTGTGTCTACACATATCTTTTCTGTGTGTGTGTTTGTATATATGCGTGCCTGTGTAATTCTTCTCATATATCTTCTGTGTGTGTTTGTGTCCACTCCTACAGAACTCTGCTCTGGAGGTAGATGATGAGGGGTTTGTGATCCGAGCCGACAGCAGCCAGAATGATATCCTTTACCAGGCCTCCCTGCTGAGGGGCACATGGTCAGCCTGCTGTTCCCTTATTTCAACTGGCAACCACAAGATCCTCACAATGTAAAACACTTCACTTCCTGTGTGCCAGGGGATTTTTCCCGGGACTGTCATATCATATATAGGTGGAATCACTATCGTGTTTCATCAATTGGTGTTTGAGAGTGGTAAAATAGACATGTATATTTATTTTAGGGATGCTCGATATTGGCTTTTTTACCGATACCGATATACCGATATTGTCCAACTCTTAATTTCCGATACCGATATCAACCGATATCAACCGATACCGATATATGCAGGGTTTCCCCGCCCCCCCCCCCCCCCCCCCCAAAAATGGAATAATTTCAGGTAATTAACATTACATATCTCTTGTTGTGGAATTAACACAACATTACGCATACTTTTGACAATAAATAAAATCAGAATTTGTTCTTACTTGCTTGCCTGGGTAAAATAAAGGTTATAGAAATGTAAAATAAATAAAAGAAAATTGAAAACCGATACCGATATTTTCCGATATCACATTTTAATGCCGATATCGGTCGATAATATCGGTAGGCCGATAATATCGGACATCCCTAATTTATTTATATGAAGATGTTCAAGATTATCACCTTAAAAGGAACATGGCAACATTATGGGAAATGCGCTTACCGACTTCTCCAGAGTCAAACAAGAAGATGGATACCAATTTCCTTTCTGTGTGTTCAGTAGAAAGCTATCCGGCTGCAAGCTAGCCTATCTTAGTACAAATTAATGGAAGCGGATATGGACCAGCTAGCCTAGCTGTTGGTCAAAACCACCTCTCCCGGCGTTTTAAGCTAGGCTATACAGTATACACTTCCATTAATTTGTGCTAATCTAGGCTAGTTTGTAGTCGGATAGCTTTCTACTGAACTCAGAGAGAAAACTATATTATATATATTTAAAATGTTCTAATATTTTTACTCATTTTTAACGTCTCATGCAGGCTGTTCCAAAGTGACACCCCACAGACCGAGATGCCCATTTTGCTTCAAGGTCGTACGGGTGTTTTAGGAGCAGTTTCCCTCTTAACCCGTAGATACCGTCTCTGCCTGTGAAGATTTTCTGATTGTTACTAGGCACTGTATTATTGATGACTTTAAACATAATTTGCGCTGTTTTGAATTTAACCAGGTCAGTGAATTGCAAAGTTTGATTCTTTAAAAACAGAATGTTAGTGTGATATCGATAACCGGCATGATGGACTATCCTTATTGCTCTTTTCTGTAACGTGCAGATCTTTTGTAGGTTGGTTTTGTAGGTGTTTCCCCAAACTTCAATACAATATGACATGTAAGGTACAATAAGTGTGCAGTATAAGGTGTAAAGTGCCCTCTGGTTCAAAAACGGTCTTGTTTTACCCAATATTCCAACACTTCTCGATATCTTTGAGCACAAGTATCCTATGTGGGGTTTCCAGCAGAGCTTGTGGTCCACTATGATGCCCAGAAACTTGATCTCATACACTCTATACATTTTAACATTATCAATTTCCAAATTAACTTCTATATTTGTTTTATATAGCATTACTTTAGTTTTGCTCAGATTCAGTGATAACTTATTCATCGAACCAACATTTTTATTTGGACAACCCTGTATTGGCTACCTCTAATAGCTGTTGCAGGTCACCCCCAGAGCATAAGATATTTGTATCATCCGCGAAGACAACAAATGTCAGTATTTTAGACACTTTGCAGATATCTTTGATGTATAAGATGAATAATTAAACTTGGTTATGATTATTGGTTGTTGCGATTTCACAAGGGGGACACAAGCAATGAATTAACTTTGATTAATCTATTAGCTGTACTTTTTGAAGCAAGAAACACTGCCTACCCAAAGTACTGCCCAGTTTGTACAAGGTTTTTACTGTTGGGTGTGGGGTAACCAGGCAGGGAAGGAAGTAATTAATTTAAAATGTGCTCCACCCAATAGATAGATGGTTTATTTGTCTTTGGGAGGAAGTAATGTTCCACAGTAGGTGCGTACATAACACAACAAGTAAGACCGAATTATACAAAATACAGGATGTACAGGAACACAGCAGAGACAAAGACATGGATTGACACTATATATCACAGACTGGATTTCATGTAACTTAAGAGGTTACTTATTCAATGCTCATATGGCTGTGCAAACAAGCCATACGAAAAGATCTTGCTAAAACGGGCCTTTCTGCACATGGGTAGTCTATACCTACGGCCAGAGGGAAGGCCTTTTTGCACACGGGTAGTCTATACCTACAGCCAGAAGGAAGCGGGGTAAAGTGCTGGTAGAGTGGGTGGTCTGGGTCATGTGTGATTGTGAGTGCTTTGCAGATCAGGGAAGAGGTGATGGAATCCGATAAGTTGGAGGTGGGAATACCAATAAGTTTTCTGGCAAAATTAGTTATCTTTAAGAGTTTATTCTTATTGGTGACTGTAATGTGTGATGTACAAAAACAAAAAACAATGACACCATGTAGAAGAACTAGCTCAATAATGCTACGGTACAGGAGGAGAAGAAGACGGGGTGGGACAGACGGCGTCTTGGTTTCTGGATGGCTGTGAGTCTCCGACAACGTTCGTAAATGTCCATGGTGTGCTGATTGAAGCTGAGGTTATTGTGTCCAGTGTGGACCGGTGCATTAGGGCTAATGAGCAGTTCTTTATTTTTTTTAGATGTTAAGGTGGAGAAAGTTATTGTCACACCATGTGCTAAACTGAGATGGAATGTTGATAAGCCGACAGAGAGTGATTGTTGTTATTGAGCAGTGTGAGGATGGCGGTGTCATCTGCATATCTGGAGTAGAGGGTAGTGGTGGATGTGTATAGAGGGAGTAGAGAGATGGACTGAGTGAGTACACATCCCTGCGGAGCGCCGGTGTTGACAATGATGCTGAGTGACGGCGACCTGTCAACCCTCACTGCTTGTGGTCTGTTGGAGAGGAGCTTATGGATCCAGTGGATTAGTGGTGATGGAACATATTTACATTTATATTTTTGTCATTTAGCTGACGCTTT
Organism: Notolepis coatsorum; assembly: GCF_963971535.1. Taxonomy (NCBI): domain Eukaryota; kingdom Metazoa; phylum Chordata; class Actinopteri; order Aulopiformes; family Paralepididae; genus Notolepis; species Notolepis coatsorum. The sequence goes on from NC_140167.1 coordinate 60,477,518, forward strand.
TATCCAAAGCGACTTACAAGTTCTGTATGACATGTCAGCAGGAAGGGGACAACTCTTACAATGGAGTAACAATGTTCATCAAACAATGCTGAAACTTGGGTTCTGCAGTGATGAGTGCATAGTAGTAAAGACCTATTAGTATAGTAGGAAGAGTGCATGATAGTACAAGACAGTAAGAATGTTCGTTTTATTTATTTTTAAATTTCAGATATTGATTGAAGAAGTGCGTTTTTAGTCGACGGCGAAAGATTGATCGGGTTTCAGCTGTCTTAACTGTGGTGGGAAGTTCGTTCCACCATTGTGGAGCGAGGACCGAGAATAGGCGGCTTATCTTTGATGATCCTCCCAGAGCTCGGATAGGAGTGGGTCTGAGGCGGCCAGAGGATGTATGCCAGGTCGCCTATTCTTTATTCCCAGCGGAAGAGTGCTGCCGAGTGCTTCCGCGTTTTCCCTGATTGGCTGCGACACGCCCCGCGGCAGCGCGGCAGCCACGGAGCGGCAGAGCTTGCGGCATTATGTAGCCGTAATCCCAGATGTTTTTAATTCGACGCTTAGCTCAACTGGTATGCCGTCGTGCTGTGGATCCTGCGGTCCGTTGGTGACATGTTAACTTTAAGCATTGTTTCGGAGTTGGTTATGGTTAAGGTTAGGCATTGTTTCGGAGTTGGTTAAGGTTAGAAGGGTTAAGTTTAGGCGCTGTTAAGGAGCTGGTTATTGTTAGAGTTTGTCTTAGAGAATGGCAATATTCTTTCGGAGTTGGTTATGGTTAAGGTTAAGGTTAGGCATTGTTTCGGAGTTGGTTAAGGTTAGAAGGGTTAAGTTTAGGCGCTGTTAAGGAGCTGGTTATGGTTAGCGTTTGTCTTAGAGAATGGCAATAGACAGCCTATTTCCGCACTGCCGCTCTCTCGCGCTGCCGCGGTCACATGGGCGTCGCAGCCAATCAGGGAAAACGCGGAAGCACGCGACGCACTCTTCCGCTGGGAATAAGCTACACGCTGCCAGGTCGAGGACCTTGTAGCGAATTTATGCGGCGATGGGGAGCCAGTGCAGGTCCCTAAGAACAGGGTAACATGGGCTGACTTTGGTAGGTTGGAGATCAGACGGGCTTGAGTTGAAGAGGCTTGGGTGGTCAGTAGACCAGCGAACATGGAGGTGCTGTAGTTTCTTGATTTCCTGATGGTGCTGGATTGTGTTAAAGGCAGAGCTTAAATCAACGAAGATGTCTGGCATAGACCATAGAAAGAGGTGCTGGAAAATACACAATTCCAATTAGATTTAGACTCTTTAAATAGAGATGGGCAGGCTCACACTTGGATTAATCATTTACCAACACACATGATTTGATATAACTGCCTTTTGCTACAGTATGTACAGTTAAACGTATTCACTTATTCACAGTTCAAGGACTGGCACAGACCATGTACTGTGACTTTAATGATTGCTGTATACATACACTCAAAAATACTTCACCGTGATCTAGCAGAGGCAGGAAGGTTGATGATTCAAGGTATTTCCTAGCTCTTTAAAAAAAATATTATTTGGACGGGACAATGCAAAAGTAATGAACACTGTGGAGTGTAAAAATTGCCGGATTTAGCACAAGGCTAGGCTAATTTCCATTTGTTGTCCCCAAACATAAAAACAGGACACATAGTGGTAGGGCTCCTGGAAGAGACGGTATCCCACCAGAAATGTACTTCTCATGTTGGGATGTAATTGGACCCCTATTACTTAATATGATTCTATATTCAATCAAGGAGGGGAACTTCCATAAGAACGACAATATTGCACTCATAACAGTCCTCCTTAAAAAAGACAAAGACCCCACCGATTGCGGTAGTTATAGACCCGTAAGCCTCCTCGGAACCGATATCAAGCTGTACTCCAAGGTATTAGCCATCAGACTTCAAAAGCATATGACGTCTTTAGTTCATCCTGACCAGACTGGCTTCATAAGAGGCCGCTTGATCACGGATAATATAAGACGGTTACTACATGTGCTAGATGCCAGCAAGGATGACACCACACCTAAGGCGATGCTGTCCCTGGATGCGATGAAAGCTTTTGATAGGTTGGAATGGTCTTATCTATGGGCAGTATTAGAAAGGATGGGGTTAGGAAAAGGATTCATTGATATGATTAAAGTATTATACAAAGACCCATCGGCCATGATTACAACAGGTATAATCACCTCCGAAATCTTTACGGTATCGCGCTCTTCCAGACAGGGTTGCCCTCTTAGTCCCGGACTATTCGCTTTATCATTAGAGCCTTTAACACAATATATAAGACAATCCCAATCCATAGAACCAATCGCAATTAAGGGCACACAACATCATATTAGTTTATATGCGGACGACGTAATATTGTTCATGCAAAACCCTAACACCTCAATGCCTCATCTTCTCAAGTTGATTGATGACTTTGGCAATCTATCGGGATTTAGGATAAATTGGCCAAAGTCGGCTTTCCTTCCGCTTAATGCCCCTGCAAAGAATATACTCCTTCCAGAAGAAATACCAATGGTTAAACACTTCAGATGTTTAGGAATTGAGGTATTCCCTACTATAAGCCAAACGGTGAAGTACAATTACACAAAAATCCAAGATAAGATCAAATATGACTTTGACAGGTGGTCCAAACTTAAAAACTCAGTACAGGCACGAGTATCAATAGTTAAGATGGATGTTTTACCTAGAATCAACTTCATTAGCTCAATGTTACAGTTACCCCCTCCTGATGGTTACTGGAAAAAATTACACTCCACCGCATATAAATTTATTTGGAATAACAAACCTCCACGAATAAAAAGATCCACCGCACAGAGAAACAAAGCCGACTGAGGTTTGGCATTTCCAGACTTTTACCACTATTTTAAAGCGTACTCTTTAAGACCACTGACAACCTGGTTTGACTCCCAAGCATCTGTATCCTGGAGAAACTTAGAAGAAAATATAGTAGCACCACATAGACTGCAGGACATAGTATACACCATATTATCAATTAAGCAATGCAAATTGAAATTTGGCCCCCTTATTACACATGTGATCCGGATATGGCGTGAAACACAAAAAAAATATTCTAACCAACATAAATGGCATAGCCATACTCTCCTATTCAATAACAATGCACTCCTTATTGGAAAACAACCTATAAGATACCCCAAATGGGAAAAGCAGGACATACACACATTGGGAGATGTTTTCAACAAACAGGGTTTTTGTAGCTATCAAGATATACATAAAAAAATTTACCTCACCAGTTCCACATATTATTTTTACGCACAGTTATTGGATTGTTTGAAGGCTCATAGAGTCCCATTAAGGATACCAATTGAGCACCACAGATATCACAAATTCTTCTATGAAAGAGAGACATTGAGAGGATTCGTATCTGATTTTTATCATCACTTACTAACGTCTTGGTATGGAATCCTCCCCCTAGACTCAGTCTGGAGGAGGGATATACCAGACTTGGAAATAGATTTTGATTGGCAAGAAGTCTGGGCAAACGTTCAAATTGCGTCACGTAACCCGGACCATCAACAAATTAATCTTAATTATATTCATAGGACATACCTGACTCCTATAAGATTGAACAGAATGGGACTTAAACAAGACTCCCTATGTTCCTTATGTACAAATGGGGATGAGGGTACATTCATGCACATGTATTGGGATTGCCCACCGGTTAAGATATTTTGGAAAGAAGTGTCCCAGCAATTATCAGTATTCTTATCTCTGAACATACCTGTACATCCCTCTGTAATGCTGTTGAATGATGTATTTCAGTTTGCAGCCCCTATACAGCTAAAGAGACTAGTTTTATCTGGTCTCACAGCTGCTAAAAAGCTGATAGCATCACGATGGATTCAACCAGAAAAAATTTGCCTGAAGGTATGGGTTCTTACTTATATCGATGTGATTTATCTAGAAATATCTACAGCAAGAATTTTAGGTGTCAGTGAAACCAACATTGCAATCTGTTTAGAAGTGGTGGAGAGAATAAAAGCTAGCATATGAAGTGTAGTGCCTGGTTAGAAACGAAAGAAAATGGATGGATTATCCAAGTGGGGGTCCGGGGGGGGGTGAGCGAGCAAGAGCATATGTATGTAGGATTAGATATTAGATATATTAGATAGCAAGTATTAGGTATATATCTGGTAAACTACATTTATAATGATTCAAATGGTGATTTCATTGGATGTTTACTGTTAATGCTTGTGAGTATAATTTGTTGTTATGTTTATGTGTATGTTAAAAAAAAAACAGGACACATAAAAATAGTAAAAAAAAATTACAAATACATAACAGCAATACACAGAAATACTAGTGGCTAGAGAATATGTCACATGTGTTCACATGACTGGTTGGTCTTCAGCAATTTTTTTTGTTGCCCTCTAAAAGAAGCAAGGGTGGGGCTTTCCCTCATGGAAATGGGGAGACTGTTCCATGTTTGACTGCCTTTTATGGACAGGACGTTTTGGCCAAACGTGGTCAGTCTACGTTGGACCATGCAGTCACCTCTGGTGTCTGACCTGGTGCAGAGTCCAGTGTTTCTTTTTTTGTAGATGAATTCCTGTACAGGAGGGGGAGCTAGTCCATGTAGGCATTTGTAGATGAAACAAGCGGTTTTTAAGACTTTGACATTTTCAAAGCTCAAAAAGCTATGTTGTTTCAGAATATTGCAATGGTGGTATGCCAATGACTTCCTGGCAAATACCTTGATGGCTCTATGATAAAGCTGTTCAATGGGTTTCATGACAGTGACACCAGCAAATTACCAGTTTGTGAAGCAGTATTCAATGTGTGACCCCCCCCCCCCAGAAACACATTAGACCATGTGATTCTAACTGGTAGTTTGCTGAACATCATGCATACAGTTATTTTTGTATTTAGCAGTAGGCATGATTTTTGCAACCAGTGTTGGACCTTGTTCATTGCCTTTGTGAGGTTACATCAGACAACAACAGATGAGGTACTCAATAAACTGAGCGCCCTCCAACCTAACAAGGCCACTGGCCATGACAACATCCCCTCCAAATTCCTCAGAGACTCAGCAGCCGCCATCACACCAATCATCACACACATAATAAACCTCTCCATAAAACAGGGACACGTCCCCAAGGACTTCAAAATTGCGAGGGTGACCCCTCTGCACAAAAAGGGCAGCAAATTAGACCCAGGCAACTACCGCCCTGTTTCTATTCTCACCTCCATCTCGAAAGTCATGGAAAAAATAGTCTACGAACAGGTCGAAAAGTACCTAGCGGAAAAAAATCTAATCTACGAATTCCAATCTGGCTTCAGAACATCCCACTCCACTGACACATGCCTTCTCTATTTGAATGACCACATCAAACAAGAGGTGGACGCAGGCAAATACTGCGGCATGGTCATGCTGGACCTACAAAAGGCCTTTGACACGGTCAATCACTCCATTCTGATTGACAAGCTAAAAGCAATTGGTTTTGATAGTCTATCAGTGAGCTGGATGCAATCCTACCTTGAGGGGAGGGAACAGATGGTGGAGGTAAACGGTACCCTATCCCCCCCCCTCACAGTGAGCTGTGGTGTTCCACAAGGAAGCATACTAGGACCGCTACTGTTCCTAATTTATGCAAATGACATGTCGTCAGCTTGTGACTGCAACTTGTTCCTGTTTGCGGACGACTCAGCCCTGCTGGTCTCTGACAAGAACAAGTTACAGGTTGAAAAAACCCTCAGCTCGGAACTAGGCAGAATCTGCATATGGCTCGCTGATAACAAACTATCATTACACATGGGCAAAACAGAGTCCATTCTCTTCGGTTCAAATAACAAACTCAGCAAGACCGACGGCTTCTCAGTTACAGTGGGTGACAATATTGTCACAAGGAAAGATGAAATTACCTACCTGGGTTCCATCCTAGAGGCTAATCTCTCCTGTGACAAAATGGCATCCAATGTAATAAAAAAAGTCAACCAACGAACTCGATTCTTGTACCGGATCTCCTCTCTGGTAAACAAGAACACCCTGAAGACTCTGGCAGGAGCACTCATTCAGGGGTACTACGACTATGCTTGCACCTCATGGTACCAAAGCACCTCAAAGGCGCTAAAAACAAAATTACAAACATCTCAAAACAAACTGGTCAGACTACTGCTTGACCTTACTCCTAGAACCCACCTCACCCCTGCCCACTTCGACAACCTAGGATGGCTTAGAGTAGACGACAGAGTACAACAACTTGCAATGGGCCTGGTCTACAAGATACACTACACGACCAAGGTACCCATGTACATGTCAAAATACTTCCCAAAGGTCAGTGAATACCACGATCACAACACCAGAGGGAGCTCCACAAATCATGTTAAACCCAGATTCGGCTCAAATAAGGGACTAAACACGTTTCGCAATTATGCCACATCAATGTGGAACGCCCTACCCAAAGCTGTAAAGGAATGTGGATCACTACCCACTTTCAAAACCTCTCTCAAGGGACACCTACGGGAGACTGCAATTCAACACTGGCCCCTGTAAATATCCTAACCCAACCCCCTCCAATGTACAGTCATTTACCTAGTATGGTTTTGTCAATAGTTCAATGTACAATTGTGTTTGTTTGTACAGTGTCTCCTCCCCCCCCCCCCTCAATGTACAGTGTTACTTGTTTATACAGTGTGCCCCCCGCCCCCCCCCCCCCCCCCCCAACCACCTCCAATGTAAATTACCCAGTATGGTTGTCAATATCCCAATGTACCCAACCCCCCCCACCCAACCTCCTCCAATGTACAGTTTCTACGTCAAATGTATATACTCCCTTTTCTTGACTCCTTCTGTATCACAAACAGTACTGTATTTGCAAATCTGGTATGTCATAAATGTATAGATGTAGCAGTACTGACTATCTGTATGTCATGTATGTCATATATGTCTATATGAATTGAAAATGGGGGACCCTGATGGAAACAAGACAAACGTCTTTCTCAGGTCTGCATCCCCTTAACAATTGTATGTATTGAGCCGTACTGTATTGTACCCATTCTGCAATCTGTTAAATAAAGTTTTCATTCATTCATTCACATGAGATCAGGTCAGTTTTTTTACCATGTACAAAAATTCCTGCGTCGTCAGCATACATCTGTACATTGAAGTCAGGGCATATGTCCGGCAGGTCATTGATGTACAGGAAAAACAGTAATGGCTAGATCCCTGTGGCACACCGACTGGATTGTCAAGATAAGGAGATTTGACATCAACCATGACACACTGTTTTCTGTTTGTTAGGTAAGACTTAAACCATTGAATTGTATCTGCAGAGAAATTGAAACGAGACAACTTTGCCAAAAGTACTTGATGGTTGACAGTGTCAAATGCCTTTCTAAGATCCAGGAACACAGCACCTACATATGGGTTTTGTTTTTGTCTCCTTTGTCTCTAAAGGAGAAGCAGGGTTCATTTCTAAAATAGAAGCCTAACTTCACCTTGAGGCAGAGACCAGAGTTGCAATATTAAAAAGATAACTAGCGATCAATAAGAAAGCCCAAGTACTTGGACTATGCTTGGGACTAATTCAATTTATTTTCCTTGGGAAGTCAGAATGGATTTGGTGGTAACTCACTATTTGAGAACATGACTTTAGTTTTGTCAGTTTAATACCAATTAATACTAAGCCCCCTGCTGTACTCACTCTACACACACGACTGTGTGGCCAAGTTCAGCTCCAACTCCATTGTGAAGTTCGCCGACGACACGGTGGTGGTGGGGCTGATCTCGGACAACGACGAGAAGGCCTACCGGGAGGAGGTTGAGGTACTGGAACGTTGGTGCCAGGACAACAGCCTGCTCCTGAACATTGGTAAAACCAAGGAGCTGATCGTGGATTATAGGAGAGGACAGCGGGAGACACACACACCACTGAGGATTAACGGGGCTACCGTGGACAGGGTGAGCAGCTTCAAGTACCTGGGGGTCCACATCTCAGAGGACCTGACATGGTCAACACACATAGTCACAGTAGTAAAGAAAGCGAAGCAGCGCCTCTACCACCTGAGACAGTTAAGGAAGTTCAGAGTATCGGGGAAGATACTCCAGTCCTTCTACTCAGGAGCTGTAGAGAGCATCTTGACCGGAAACATCACTGCCTGGTATGGGAACAGCACGGCACAGGACAAGAAGGCCCTACAGAGAGTGGTGCGCTCAGCCGAACGTACCACGGGTATTGCGCTACCTCCCCTGCAGGCTCTATACAACAAGAGGTGCAAATCCAGAGCCTGCAGGATAATGAAAGACCCCCACCACCCCAATAACAGCCTGTTCCAGCTGCTGAGGTCAGGCAGACGCCTGCGAATTCTAGAGACTAAGACGGAGAGGCTTAGGCTAAGCTTCTTCCCCCAGGCCATCAGAGCCTTGAACAATGAACATTGAGAGACACAGAAACTGAACTATCCACACACAAGTACATACACGACACGCACGCTGAGCACGCTCACACACTAGCAGCCACTTTAACACTTTAACACTCATGCCGCACACACGCACACTTATGGCCAGAGGAAAGGCCACTTAAAGTAGTATTACATCAGGAACAGTGTATTGCACTACTAAAGCTAAATAGCATGTCCTATATGCTCTGTAAATACTAATGTACAGATACCGAGATGGCACACCATGTACCTGTTTATTGCACTGTTTTATTGGATTCTATTAATATGTTGTACCACTGTATTTTTATTGGATTCTATTATATGTTGTACCACTGTATTGCACATCGTCGCGGGCAAGACCAGCCGCATTTCATTGTATACCTGTATGCCGTGACAATTAAAACTCTTGAATCTTGAATCTTGAATCTTGAATTGTAGTTCCTGCAAGCAGGACCGAACAACATCAAATGCAGACTGATTCATAGACTTTTTTTTTCATCTACATCATTTCACAGAACTGCTTTAATCCACTAAATGAATGCAAGTCTGGGTTAGAGGCCAGACAGGAGCCTTGCTTTGTCGGTTTGTTATTAATTCGGTATGAATTCACATTTCAGACAATGGGATACTGGGTCTCCTACAGTCGGTGTTAAACTGAGGCTGCCAGACTCTGTAGAGACGGACTGAGAGGGTTATCACTACAGCCCCGCAGCCCATTAGCTTTAACAGTCGTTTTTAATTCAATATTCTGTCTCAATGACTCCTGTCTTGAGTCACCGTATTGTATACATGTACTAAAACTGCAGGGTTATCGGTCATTGTAAAGTACACTGTATTATATTACCGTAATTCCTCTAATAGTAACCGGTATTCAAATACAAGCCGGGTCTCTATTAATGGCCGGGTGCGCTCTTGAGCTAAGCAATTATAAGCCGACCTCCTAATACAAGCCGGGTTACTAATATACTGAGCTGCATACTGGGCTAGTTACTTGATTTCACTTTGAAAACGTTGAAATGACCAGCGACCACCTGTAATTGCACTGTTTACTATTTCATACAGTACTTGGTTTCAATAAATTAACCCAGTACATTTTACTGGGTTCAAACTGACACAAAATGTTGATTTATTCATTATGATCTGTTTGAAAATTAGAAATATAGGCCTCTCTCTTATACATGCCTCCTCCTAATACAAGCCTGGTACCCGCTACAGTTGAAACAAATACAAGCCGGGGTTACTATTAGAGGAATTACGGTATATAATATCAATTGAACTTACACACAGAGATTCAACACTACCGTACCATACCGTACACTACCGTACGTCTACGGAATTATGTCAAGTCGAGCACAATTGTAGAAATGTCATCTGGCACTGTTCTCCACGTGTATTTATTCTGTAACGGGGAAAGTAAAAGTCAAACCCTCGAGACGCGGTAGAGAGAGACAGACGGAGATGGAAGGCCTCGCTCAGTTAAACTCTGGGTGCCCCGCCGCCCCCATTAGCTTCAGAACATTAGCTCAGAATAGAGCATTTAAGTTGGAATGTTGGAGACAGACATTTAGAGAGAGGATAATCAGGGGGCAGTTCACAGGCGGGCATCCTATTTGTTACAACCCAAAACAATTACCCAATTCTTCTCCATACTTTTTAACTTTTTAAAATGTTGGTACTTCTGGAAGAGAAAAACATTAAGCCTACTCTACTCCAGTGGTTCTCAACCTGTTTAGTTCATGGACCCTGAAAACAAGGGCCACCAACACTGTTAAGAATCCATAGCATGGTGATATGATTGATTGATGATGTGATTTTTAGGAACACTACACCAGTTAAGACATCACACATTCCAACTCTTTAACTCAGTAACTCTGAAACCAATGGCATTTGTACAAGAAAAGTATACAGTTTTGGGATACTTGTGAGATTATGGGTATACTGTAATAAACCTGCTTTATATTTCTGGCGGAGGGCTATACATTTAAGATATTCATAGTTTTACACAATTAACACTTTGAGCGCCACTCACAGCTTTTCTCGGGTTTACGACCCGACCGTTGAATGCCACGTCACAAGTATTCTCGGTTTTTATTTTTTTTTATTTTTTTTTATTAGCGATCTGAGATCATATTGCATCATGCAAGCCTACCGTTGGAGATCCAGGGACCGCCGGCGCTCAGATGTGAAAAAAGCGCCCCCTATCGTCTCCCAGATGGTAAATCACCCTTTTGGAATGGACTCAATGAAAGTGAATGGGATTTCTGACTCCACATTTTACTTCTCACTGATGCAGCCGGGGTCTACCAGAGTTCATTCTGGAGCCTCTGAGCCGCGCGGATCATGTGTTCTACTGTATACACGGTTGATCAATACATTTATCGATTTTTTCTAATGGCGATCGGAAATTGGAATAAACCATTTGGATACCATCTGACCTCAGGTAAGGAATCCATGTTATCAGTGTTAGGATAATCAGACTAGTTTTCACAGAGATATAAGCGTTTATGTGATATGGCTGTTTTGACTCTAAAAGCCATGAGGAAATAACAGCAGCGATGCGTGCGTGCGCACACATATACTATCGATCATCTAGCGTTTATTTGAAAACTATTCATAAATAGGCAGACAAATGACAACGTTCTGGAATATTCCAGTAAAAGGCGATTATCATAGGCATGGGTTGTTTTTCCCCGGAAAACGGGTGATTTTCAAAATGCTATCAAACGGAAATGAAGCGATAAAAATACAATCTGCCTTGCCAATGTTGACTGGAAAATGAGTCTTTGATAAGCGACGGGCAGATTAGACACATAGCCATAATTTAAAACATAGATTAGGCGATATTAACGTTAACATTGGCCGTGGATGGTGGCACTCAACGGGGTAAATAGGAAAACACGGCCCGGCACTCTCTCTCTCTCTCTCTCTCTCTCTCTCTCTCTCTCTCTCTCTCTCTCTCTCTCTCAAGTTTATTTGTGTAGCCCAATATCACAAATACATGTGATATCAACGGCACAAACTCACATCTCACACACATTCTCACTCTCTGTTTCTCCCCCCCATCTCTATACCTCTCAATTCTTCACTCTCTCCTTCTCTCTCTCTCCCTCTCTCTCTCTCCCTCTCATCCACTCTTTCACCCCCTCATCTCTTTCACTCTCGCTATCTCTCTGCCCCCCCTTTGTCTCCCTGTCCGTCCCTATTTTTCTCCCCCTCTTCCTCCTATCTCTCTCTCCCCCCTCCATCTCTGTCCAATGCTCTCTCACCCACTTCCCTCTCCCTCCCTCCCTCCCTCCCTCTATCCATCTCTTCTCATAGCAGTTGCTACACGCTCATCAGCACCTCTTGCATAACGATAATGGACACATATACATAGGCTATATGTGGCCCTAACTATCAGCCTGCCAAAAACTATTCACTCATACGTAAACACACGTGCAACCATACGCAGACGCACACACGTATACACACACACCGCACAAACCCCACATGCCATAACACAACACACACATACACACACACACACTGGCATTCACAAACACCATAACACTGCATGTCATACCACAACACATACACACTGATACACACACACACACACTGATACACACACACACACACACACACACACACACATACACACACACACAGGCACATAGAAGCACCATGCATTCTGTAACACAACATACACTCACAAACACCACAAGTGCCATAATACAGCACACACACACACACACACACACACACACACACACACACACACACACACACACACAATGCACCTACCATCGCACAACACGGCCACGTGCAGAGTGGAGAGGAGATGCACTAACAGGAAGGAAACTAGCGTGTGTGTGTGTGTGTGTGTGGTGTGTGTGTGTGTGTGTGTACACACACATATAACATGTTTTAGTGTTAAGTTCATAATATTGTTCTGGTTGTATATGTGTGTGTTAGTGTGTTTACTTCATATTGTAGTTGTATATGTGTTAGTTTGTTTACTTCATATTGTTCTGGTTATATATGTGTTGGTGTGTTTACTTCATATTGTTCTGGTTATATATGTGTTGGTGTGTTTACTTCATATAGTTCTGGTTATATGTGTTAGTGTGTTTACTTCATATTGTTCTGGTTTCCTTGTCTGCATTGTTTCTCTTGTCATCCTGAACTAATCTATCTCTCCCTAAATCTAATTACACTCGTGTCTCTTTGTGGAAATTGCAGCGTTTGAATATCCATCAATGAGCAGCAGCAATAACATTTTACCCTGCTGATATATATATAATCCACTCTCGAGCTTTTCTGCTTTAATTCATCTGACTGAGGTTGTGAACGGGTGTGAATATGCTGTTTCTACCTAAAGGGATGTTTTGTTTCAGCAATAGAAATTAGTAATAATAATAAACTTTATTTGTATAGCACCTTTCATACAGAAACTGCAGCTCAAAGTGCTTCACAACAGAAAAAAGACAGGCATAAAATGAGCACATAAAGTGCAGACATATAAAATCACAGTTTTTCACATTAGGATCTAACATCCCAACAGGCCACCCTGTTTATAGTTTGATTCAGTTTTAAATAGACAATAATAAAAAGAGTAAGATAAAATAGACAGAGTAAAATAGTAGAATAGAATAGATTAAAAAAAGAAATAAAATGTGCAATAAAATAGTTCTGGATTACTGTTCAACAGTTCAAAGTCGTGTTTACCTTCTCTGTTTGGTATCCACAGTTTAGAACTTGACAGTCTTCCCTCCTGTTTTATACCCACTTTGACCCTTCGAACCTCCCACCCAGGGCAAACCTCCCTCTCAGGGTGCAGTTCCCTCTCTCAGGGTGCAGTTCTAGGCCTGGGTCCTACACAGTTTTAAAGCCTGACCGTCTCTTGTTTGATACCCACACAGTTTAATACCTGACAGTTTTGAACCTGTAATAAAAAGTAATAGACAGAGTAAAATAATACAGTGCAATAAAATAGTAGAATAGAATAGATAGTAAAATTATGCAATAGAATGGACAGAGTAAAATAGTGCTACAGTACAATCAACAGCGGAGTGTATTAGAAGGCTATGGTGAAGAGGTACGTTTTTAGCTTATTTTTTTTAAATAATAGCTTCCCTAATGTCCATAGGTAGTGTGTTCCATAATTTTGGTGCATAGTTTGCAAAGGCTGCATCCCCGATTTTCCTTAGACTGGCTTGGAACCTTCAATAGACCAGTAGTAGATGATCGCAATGTTCTAGGAGGCACATAGTTGACTAGAGAATTTGCAATGTAGCTTGGTCCTGTTCCATTTAGTGCTTTGTATATAAGGAGGAGGACCTTGAAATCAATTCTAATGTACAATCTAAGTAGCCCTTCTTAAAAATGCATGAACATTCACTGATAATTGGTCTGTAGTGGAGTCTACAAGGTCTACATTGCCGGACCTTGTAGACTGACATAATTCTGTGCATAGTTTAGTCTACACAGGCCATATTTCAAATAATCAAAATCTTACTTCATTCATCTTAAACATTCTTGATTTGGGGGATTGGTAGTTCCCATGAAATCTGAAGTTCAAACGACAACAGCGATCCACCTTGAATTAAATCACAGCCGTGTTGGCTGTGTCACAGTCACGAAAGGGGCTACTTAATTAATTAATCCAATCCACTTTATTTATAGAGCACATTTAAAAACAACAAAGTTTACCAAAGTGCTGTACAAGTCCCACAACATAAGAAAAAGAAAAAAAATTATAAAAAAAAAAAAATTAATAAATATTTTTTTTAATTCGAAGCTTCGAATTAAAATCGAAGCTCGGCCCCGAAGCTTCGATTGCCAAAAAAAATTCGAAGGTCAGCCCTAACAATCAGTACATCAGTACAATCAAACCGATAATTAAGACAAGGTTCCCTGCAGATGTCTCTCTTTCTTTTTCTGTCTTTCACTGTTTCTCTTTAATCTATTTTACTCTCACTCGCTCATCTTTTCCTAAAGTGAAAGTCCCTCAAACAATTAGAGTAAGAAAAAAGGTTTCACCACCATATATATTTTTGCAAAACACATGCCATGTCCAACCGGTTATTATCCCTTATCTCTCTGTCGCACCTCTTCTCTGTCTCACCTCCTCCTCTCTGTCTCACCTCCTCTCTGTCTCACCTCCTTTCTGTTTCACCTCCTCCTCTCTGTCTCACCTCCTCTCTGTCTCACCTTTTCCTGAAAAATGAACTCCCTCTCAATATTCTCAATCTCAATCCCCCCTTTCAAACATATAGATATTTCTCAAAGGAAATTACAGTATACAAAGTATGAAACTGCAAGTAAACATTTTCTGGCCACTGTTTTCTCGCCTACTTTCCTTGACCCTCCTCTCTTGCCGTACGCTGTGTTGATGACAAGGAGAACAACTTCTACTCCAGCGACTCAGACTTTGATGATGAGGAGCCCAAAAAATTCCACATCCAGATCAGACCAGTAGCCTGCAGCAGTAGGAACAACTCTGCTGCTACAGAGAAGGAACTGAAGGCTACTGTAGGAGCCCTGACCCTACCGCCTAACAGAGGGGTATGCCCTGTGTGTGTGTGTGTGTGTGTGTGTGCGTGCGTGCATGCGTGTGCTTGCGTGCAAGCTACTGTATGGGGTATGGATAGAATGATTGTCTGTGTGTTGTACTCTTGTACTTCCATCCTTGTGAAGCCCAAATGTAGAAAGATGAGCTGAATCTGTTAAAGTGAAGACATTTGGACCGGTCCTTGTTTATAGCTGCACCGGCTTGTTTTGGGGGGAAAAGACGAACCTCTGAAAAGTCTATAATAAAGTATGATATATCTTTAGTATTGATTACATAAAGTGTTACAAGAGAAAAACCGGATGCCAGGTTTTAGAAATGATGTGTTTGTTTGTGGTGCTCCTACCCTCCCACCACCTTTACCATACAAATAAGCATCTTCTAAGAGCATTGTTGGTTCACTTTGTTTCAAATGGTGATTTTTCTGGATTTGGATCTGAGATTCTAAAGAATATTCAAGCATTTGTAGCTACCGGTAGTTATTGTAGAGGAAATGTACCCTGTGCAGCTTAAAAAGGGGCCATGTTGGCGTTTATGGGTTGGGTTTAAATATATGGGTTAGAATAAGGGTTATGGTGAGGTTAGGGGAAGGGTTAAATGTATTTGTACTACTACCAGTACTAATAGTCAAGGTCAACTTTATAATAGTAGTACAAGTAGTATGTAGTACTAGTAGTGAGGGTAAGGGGCTAGAAGAATGTAGTCAATGCAAATGTAGTAAACAGTCCCCACAAGTATAGTCATACAAGAGTGTCTGCGTGTCTGTGTCTTTTGGTCGTGTGCAATTTCTGAAGTGTGTGGGTGTGCAGAGCATTTCAACAACTGCAGTTAAAAGTTGAAGCATCTGATCCATGACTAATACCTGTACTTCCTCACTACCAGGTGCAAGTCAAGAGACATCTTTCCAGTAAGTCTGTCTGTCTGTCTGTCTGTCTGTCTGTCTGTCTGTCTGTCTGTCTGTCTGTCTGTCTGTCTGTTGGTGTCTGTTGGTGTCTGTCTGTCTGTCTGTTGGTGTCTGTCTGTCTGTTGGTGTCGGTCTGTTGGTGTCTGTCTGTCTGTCTGTTGGTGTCTGTCTGTTGGTCTGTGTCTGTTGGTGTCTGTCTGTCTCTGTTGGTGTGTGTCTGTCTGTTGGTGTCTGTCTGTCTGTTGGTGTGTCTGTCTGTCTGTTGGTGTCTGTCTGTCTCTGTTGGTGTCCGTCTGTCTCTGTTGGTGTCTGTCTGTTGGTGTCTGTCTGTCTGTCTGTCTGTCTTGTCTGTTGGTGTGTCTGTCTGTCTGTTGGTGTATGTCTGTTGGTCTGTGTCTGTTGGTGTCTGTCTGTCTCTGTTGGTGTGTCTGTCTGTCTGTTGGTGTGTCTGTTGGTATCTGTTGGTGTGTCTGTCTGTCTGTCTGTTGGTGTGTCTGTTGGTGTCTGTCTGTATCTGTTGGTATCTGTCTGTCTGTCTGTTGGTGTCTGTCTGTCTGTTGGTGTCTGTCTGTCTCTGTTGGTGTCTGTCTGTCTCTGTTGGTGTCGTCTGTCTCTGTTGGTGTGTCTGTCTGTCTGTTGGTGTCTGTCTGTCTGTCTGTCTGTTGGTGTCTGTCTGTCTCTGTTGGTGTCTGTCTGTCTCTGTTGGTGTCTGTCTGTCTGTCTGTCTGTTGGTGTCTGTATGTCTGTCTGTTGGTGTCGTCTGTCTGTCTGTTGGTGTCTGTCTGTCTCTGTTGGTGTCTGTCTGTCTCTGTCGGTGTCTGTCTGTCTCTGTTGGTGTCTGTCTGTCTGTCTGTTGGTGTCTGTCTGTCTGTCTGTTGGTGTCTGTCTGTCTCTGTTGGTGTCGTCTGTCTGTCTGTTGGTGTCTGTCTGTCTCTGTTGGTGTCGTCTGTCTGTCTCTGTTGGTGTCGTCTGTCTGTCTGTTGGTGTCTGTCTGTCTCTGTTGGTGTCTGTCTGTCTGTCTGTTGGTGTCTGTCTGTCTCTGTTGGTGTCTGTCTGTCTCTGTCGGTGTCTGTCTGTCTCTGTTGGTGTCTGTCTGTTGGTGTCTGACTGTCTCTGTTGGTGTCTGACTGTCTCTGTTGGTGTCTGTCTGTCTCTGTCTGTCTCTGTTGGTGTCTGTCTGTCTCTGTCTGTCTCTGTTGGTGTCTGTCTGTCTCTGTTGGTGTCTGTCTGTCTGTCTGTTGGTGTCTGTCAATGTGTCTCACTTTGAGTTGAGGTCTAATGGAAGAGCCAATGAAAATGTTTCTGAGGAAATATTCTGCTTATATCGTTTGTCTATGAGTTTGATGCATGTGTCCTCACAAGTTTAAAGTAAACACTCAGAAAGTGTGTTTCTGTAAGAAAGAGAAATACAAAGCATGTTATGAGTACCACTTAATCTAAATAGGTCTGATAACTGTGTGTGTCTTCTCTCTCTCTCTCTCTCTCTATGTCTATGTCTCTCTCTCTCTCTCTCTCTCTCTATGTCTCTCTCTCTCTCTCTCTCTCTCTCTCTCTCTCTCTCTCTCTCTCTCTCTCTCTCTATGTCTCTCTCTATGTCTCCCTCTATGTGTTTCTCTCTCTCCCTCTCCATGTCTCTCTCTCTCTAGGACACTCCAGTACTGCCGGAGGCCGATCAGAAGGAGAGGGAGAAGGCATCTCTCACAGGGGTTAGTCTCTCTTTGTTTCTCTCTATCTCTGTCTGTTTCTCCCTCTTTGGGGAGTTTATTTAGATGCTAACTTACTTTTCACCATATAAAGAGCACATGCATTGGTCTTTAATTGGTCTTTAAAGGGCATTTTGGCAAAATTGTGTCATTCTGCTGTGAGGAGGACACTAGAGGTCTGCCCTCCACCGTCTGATGTCATCTGGTATCTAGAGGTCTGCCCTCCACCCTCTGATGTCATCTGGTATCTAGAGGTCTGCCCTCCACCCTCTGATGTCATCTGGTAACATTTGTTGGGGGGCTGATGTCTCCTCACAGCAGAACGATAGGATTCATGTTGGAAATTGACATAGTATCCCTTTAACATTTTGAGTAATTCACTTTTGTTGTAATGTTTTCACATACTCTTCTGTGTTTCTGAGTGTGTTTTTGGGGATTTTCAGCAGGATGAGATTTGTAGAATGGGTGTTGTAGACCAGGGGTTCCCAAACTTTTCAGGCCGGGGCCCAGAAAATAAGGCGTCAGAGAGCCGCGGCCCAATGCACATCGTCAGGCTTTTTTTTTTTTTTTTTTTTGCCAGGTGACCGATTTTTTAAGCCAAATATCACTTCAATCCTATTAAGTTAGTTCAAGTTAGTTATTCATTTATATGTGTTATTTATGAGAGGGCTAACTTGTTGCAAAATAATAATGATAATAATAATAGCCTCATTAAAATACTATTGTTGCTTCGGTTGTTTTCAGCGTTTTATGTGCATAATCTGTTATTTAGTTTGAAATGTTCGTTGAAATAAGTAGATTTTTCGTTTTTGTTTATTTATTAAGTTAATATAAAACCATATAGTCACATTTTAGAATACAACTAGAAACACTGTCCTGGCCTGCTTCTAAGTTCAGTGGCCTGACAAAAAAAATAAAAATAAAAAAATAAAAAATTAAAAAAATATTATTTTTTATTTTTCTTTATTTTATTTTTATTTTTTTTAAATCATCTCGCGGCCCACCCGTGGCTGCTCGCGGCCCACCTTTGGGTCGCGACCCCGACTTTGGGAACAGCAGGTGCAGATTTCAACAAACTGCACAGGTAGAGGGCGACCAAGGACATAAACCAGTGTAGGCCTATTTCACGACGGGTGTGAGTAAGGATGGCCAGTTTATAGAGGAATATAAAGTGCAGCGGTTCTATGTTCATTTGGGAGTTCAGGGAGCAGGTTTCAAGGCACACCTGTTTATAACTCCCCTCTCCAAACTAGAGCCCGGCCGTCGGATATTGGATTATCACCGATATATTGACCCGATATTGTTACCAGTATCTTTTATGGACTTCAACGGGCGTGGAGATAGTGGCATCATGTGAAACTAGAGATCTCGATGTGAATGCAGAGATGCTAGCTATGTCATGCTAGCTCACAGACAAATGTGATATTGCTCTGAAGTAAAGCTATTCATTCTCAGTCCTTGCTTCACAATGATGGAACGAACTCCCCACCACAGTCAGGACAGCTGAAACCCGGCCGTTGACTAAAAAGACACCTTTTCAAACAATATCTGAAATAATATCTTACTGTCTTTTTACTATTATGTACCCTACTACTATGGTACTACTCTTATACTACTACCTATCTTGCTAATATGTCTATACTACTATGCACTCAGAGTGTAACACCTGGACCTTGTCTCGGAGACCCCCAGCTGAGAAGATTTTGGTTGTTGGATATTATTAGGTCCACAACTGCATGCTGAGGTTACAGTGAAACCAATTATCAGTATTATATAGTCTCTCAATTCTAGTGAATAAAGTTAAGAAATGTTTAATATTCTCAATTATTTTCCTGCGGACCCCCTGGAACCCCCTCAGGACCCTTGGGGGCCCCTGCACCCCACATTGAGAACCACTGGACTAATGAATATGAGTACCTTGAATGTCCTTGGTTTGCTCATATTGATTGGTGCAGCTTACAGTGCACACAGACATGCACACACACACACTGTTACACACCTGTGTTGTGTGTCCTATATGCTCTGTAAATAACTATGTACAGATACCGAGATGTCACACCATGTTACCTGTTATTGCACAATGTTGTTTTTATTGGATTCTATTATATGTTGTACCACTGTATTGCACATCGTTGCGGGCAAGACCACCCGCATTTCATTGTATACTTGTATGCCGTGACAAATAAAACTCTTGACTTGACTTGACTTGTGAGTGGACCCCCCACAGACTTTAGATTACCTTCATCCTACTGTCACCTTGTAGAGTTTTATTTACCAGCCTCTCTTCCTCATGGAAGCGCCTGTTGTGAGTGAGGTAAATCTGCTGCTATTTACAGCTGTGGGGAGTCACCATCTCTCCCTCTCTCTCTTTCACTCTCTCTCTGTATCTTTCTCTCTCTGGCTCTCCATCTTTCACTCTTGTCTCCCTTCCTCTTTCTCTCTCTCTCTGGCTCTCTCCCTCTTTCACAGTCTCTCCCTCTCTCTTTCTCTCTCTCCCTTTTTCACTCTCTCTCTGTCTCCCTCTCTCTAAGTGAATTAAATCCACAGGCTTGTGGATTAATGGTGATTGTGTGATTAAGGCAGTTAGTGGAAGCATGTGGAGGCCTGGTTGTTAGTGGAGCAGGGATAATGGCCTGCGTCTATCACTGCAGACTAATGGACTGATGTGTGGACGACTGGGAATCCCTTGCATCTCCTCCTCTCCCCTCCATCCCTCACTCTTTCCTCCATCCCTCACTCTCTCCCTCCATCTTGTTCTCTCACCGTCCCTCCGTCCTCTCCATCCATCTCCCCTCCATCCATACCTCCCCTCAGTCTCCTCTTCTTCTCATCTGCCCTCCCTCCATCCAGGGTTAAGAAGTCTTAAATGTAATCATCAGAATGTGTTTGGGGGAAATGTTTGGGCTGCAATGTAAGCTGTACAGTAATAGCTAATATCAGCCCCCTCCCCTCCACACACAATTTGTATGTAATTACTTCTTTCATAGTATTTTTTTTTGCCAGTATGGCCGTGAAATAGGTATTAAATTACAATCCTCCCTTCATCGATCCATCCATCCCTACCACCTCTTCCTTTTCCCCTCATCCCTCCATCCCTCTGTCCGGCATCCCTTCATCCATACAGTAACTCTCCTCTCTTCATCTCTGCTCCTATCCCACCCTCCCTCCCTCTCTCTCTTTTCTCTGGGTAATCACCTCCACTGATTAGGGACCAGCCCACAGTAACACACTCTGAGGGTGGGGATATGCCAAAAATAAGAATGGCTAATTAGCCCCCTGCAGAATGTGTACTTTTGGTTGTATTTAGACCATCCCAGACATTATTTTCATGATTTAGTCTTTCTGCAGTTTTGGGCTATTCAGTATGTGGAGGTGGAGGGCAGCTGATTAAGTGACTGTAAATAATTTATTACTGTGTGATGAAAGTGGCTAATCTAACCTTGGTAGAGTCCAACCTTTACTGTGTGATAAGGATTATTAATAAAGAAGTCCAACAAATGGGCGGCTACGTGGCGTAGTGGGCAAGGCGCTCGCCACGAAATGCTGGAGACGCTGGGCTCGTCAGTTCGAGCCCAGCGCTCCACATTTGCTTTCAGTTTAGCTGGTCGTCCGTACTAATACACATTGGCCGTATTAGGGGGTGGGAAACTGATGGGTGGGGATCGGGCGTTGTGGACAGCGACTCCTACAGGTCGGTTGGTGCGCCTGCGCAGTAGAATCAGGAAGTGTCGGGCGCAGCGTGAGCCTCCCACGCGTTACTCCTCGCCACTGAGAGATCGAGCTGCACAGGTGAAAAGATGCGACTGCTGTTACCTCAAGTACCGGAGGGGACTTGTGCTATGTATGACTTAGTCCACATTGCAGCCGGCTTGTGGGAGGCAAGAAACAGCGTCCGTGACAGGGGAGGGTTGAATTGGATGATACGAAATTGGGATGGGAGAAAATATAGAAAATGGGAGAAAAAGTGGATAAAAAAAAAAAAAAAAAGGGTCCAACAAATAAAATTAGCCCTCCTAAATATCAGATCACTGAATAATAATTTCTTTTAGTAAATGAACTAATTAAAGAAAATAACTTAGATTGCATCTGCCTAGTAGAGACATGGCTCAATAATGACACGGCTACATCAATAATGATAGAGGCTTCTCCACCAGACTATAATTTGTATCAAATACCCAGAAAAAATAGAAGGGGTGGAGGAGTTGCAGCAATTTTCTCCTTAAAACTCTTGTTTAGAATCACGGAACTAGGCGAGTTCATGTCGATGGAATATCTTGCCATTGAGCTCAAAACAGAATCAACCATTATTGTCACAATATACCGACCGCCCAGACACTCATACAGGAACTCTCTGAACTGATCTCATTATGTGTTACCGGATATGATAAGGTGATCCTAAATGGAGACTTGAACATCCATTTTAATAAGAAAACAGACTCCAAAACTATAGAGCTAGAAAATCTACTGGATAGCTTTGATCTAACACAACATATAACAAATGCAACCCACAACAAGCTTGGAAATACATTAGACTTAGTTATAACAACAACTGGGCTAAGCATAAAACATTTCTCTAACTGAATTACCGGTCTCCGACCATCACTGTATATTTTTTGATACTCAAATAACCCTTACTAAAACAAAAAAAGAAATCATAGTTCAAAAGAGGCTCCTAAACGACAAGGCTGAATCAAAGTTCATTAATCTTATCAGACTACATGAACCACACAATCATGACAGCTCTCTAAATGAAATGGTAGAAAATCTCAATGATGCACTGTCATCTGTATTAGATTCTGTCGCCCCACTAAAAATGAAAAAGAAGAAAACCAGAGCCTCGCCCTGGCTGAACTATAATGCGGTCAACAAAGAAAAAAGGAAATGTCGTGCAGCAGAGCGAAAATGGAGAAAAACAAAAACCACCATATGCTGTGATATATACAAAGATGCTTTAACTGCTTATAATAAAACCATCCGCTTAGCAAGGAAAGACTACTAATCTAAAATCATTACAGAAAACGCTGGAAACTCCAGAATCCTTTTTTCCACTATTAATGTACTACTCAACACTGCACCTACACCTCCTCAGTCATCAGTGGTTAAGTGTGAAGAACTTGCACTATTCTTTAACAACAAAATAACCTTGATCAGGGCCAGCATTACTCATGATGGAAATAAAGCTGATTGCAGCAAACCGTGCAATGTAACCATGAGAAGATTCACATGCATCACATTAGATGTACTCTCTCAGAATGTAACTCCTCCGCATCAGACATTGACCCTATACCTACAGCTTTCTTCAAACGGGTGTTTAATAGTGTTTCAAGCCCTGTGCTAGATATCATAAACACTTCCCTTAGAACTGGTATTTTCCCAGATGCCTTTAAAACAGCAGTTGTAAAGCCATTATTAAAAAAACCTAACTTGGATAGTAATGAAATGGCAAATTATCGTCCAATATCCAACCTACCATTCATTAGCAAAGTACTTGAAAAGATAGTTTCAGTTCAAATAAATTCCTTTCTTGAAGAAAACAACATCTTAGAAGAATTTCAGTCGGGATTCAGAAAATATCATAGCACTGAAACTGCCCTCACCAAAATAATCAGTGACCTCAGGCTAAACTCTGACGAGAATAAGATCTCCATCCTTATCCTGCTAGATCTCAGTGCAGCATTTGATACAATCGATCACGATATTCTAATCGATCGTCTTGAAAAGCTTGTCGGTTTCTCAGAACATGTGCTAGGCTGGTTCAAAACATACATCAGAGGGAGGAAATTCTATGTTAGACTAGGAGAGCACATGTCTGATATATACGACAACAACTATGGAGTTGCACAAGGGAGTTGCTTAGGTCCTTTACTCTTCCCCCTTTACATGTTACCGCTGGGTAATATCATCAGAGAACATAATGTAGATGTCCATAGCTATGCGGATGATACACAACTGTACATATCTGCTGAACCAAATTATACAGCGATTAGCTCCATTACAGACTGCTTACTGGCAATAAATAAATGGATGAGTAAGAACTTCCTGAAACTAAACGAGAACAAAACTGAAATTCTAATTATCGGCCCCAAAACTAAAAAAGAAACGTTAATAAAGAACCTGGGAGGACTAACCCCTTGGATCAAATCTGAGGTCACTAGTCTCGGGGTTATCATAGATTCAGAATTGAACTTCAATTCTCATATTAGCAAATTAACGAAAACATCGTTCTTCCTTCTCAGAAATATAGCAAAAGTACGACCATTTATTATCAGAACGATGCTGAGAAGCTAATTCATGCATTCATATATAGCCGGTTAGACTACTGTAATGCACTTTTCACAGGTCTCCCTAAGAAAACCACAGAGAGGCTTCAGCTAATCCAAAACTCCGCAGCCCGACTGCTAACTAGAACCAAAAGGAGAGAGCACATTAGTCCAGTCTTAGCTGCTTTACACTGGCTTCCTGTAACATTTAGAATTGACTTTAAGGTCCTTCTCCTTACATACAAAGCTCTAAATGTACAGGGACCTACATCACCAACACTCGAATAAATTACACGCCAGCAATAACACTGCGATCATCAGCTGCTGGACTACTAGAGGCTCCCAGAAACAGTCAAAAGAGGATCGGTAATGCAGCCTATCAACTATGCCCCAAAACTGTGGAACAAACTACCCCAAAACATCAGGGAAGCCAACTCGCTAGACATCTTCAAAAGACAGCTTAAAACCTATCTCTTTGCTCAGGCATTTCAATGACTTACCTGCACTATTCTTACCCTGCCTACTTTTATACACTGCCTATCAAATTCATGTGTCTGTTCTATGCTAATTTTATCTTATTTTATCTATTTTATCACACTTTTTACTTCTTACTATTTTATAATTTTTAGAATCATTATAAACAATTTTTATACTGAATTATTTACCATACCTTGCTACCTGTCTATCTTTTTTATGTTCGCTTATACCTGTATTTTTTACTGTTGTGAAGCACTTTGAACTGCAACCTCTGTATGAAAAGTGCTATACAAATAAAGTTATTATTATTAATATAACCTTAGTAGAAGCAGACCTTTACTCTGTGATAAGGATGATTAATATAACCTCAGTAGAAGCAGACCTTTACTCTGTGATAAGGATGATTAATATAACCTCAGTAGAAGCAGACCTTTACTCTGTGATAAGGATGATTAATATAACCTCAGTAGAAGCAGACCTTTACTCTGTGATAAGGATGATAAAGATGGTTAAACTATTGGTGTAGCAGGATCACCTAACTCTAGAGAATTGGTAAATGTACTGAATTTATATAGTGCTTTTATCCAAAGCGCTTTACAATTTGTGCCTCACATTCACCTATTCATTCACACACCGGTGAAGGCAACCATGCAAGGCGCCAACCTGCTTGTCTGGAGCAATTAGGGGTTCTGTGTCCTTAGAGGACTGTGTATGTGTAACTAGGATGGATATGATGACTGTGTATGTGTAACTAGGATGGATATGAGGACTGTGTATGTGTAACTAGGATGGATATGATGACTGTGTATGTGTAACTAGGAGGGATATGAGGACTGTGTATGTGTACCGGTAACTAGGATGGATATGAGGACTGTGTATGTGTAACTAGGAGGGATATGAGGACTGTATGTGTAACTAGGAGGGATATGATGACTGTGTATGTGTAACTAGGAGGGATATGAGGACTGTATGTGTAACTAGGAGGGATATGAGGACTGTATGTATAACTAGGATGGATATGAGGACTGTATGTGTAACTAACTACAGGGATATGATACTGTGTGTGTAACTAGGATGGATATGAGGACTGTATGTGTAACTAGGAGTAGGGGTGGGCAATATGACGATATTATATAAATATCGGGTACAGTTCATTAACGATACACTTTTTAAACGTATCGTGGACATCGTGATGTTTTGCACAAACCCTCATCCATACAGTATATATATGTGTGTATTTTTGGCTAAAGTGGATAGAAAACACAGTACTGTGCAAAAGTCTTAGGCACCCAAGAGTTTTTATATAAATTGACTTAGATGTTAATCATTTTCTTTCTGTATTAGTGTGTCATTAGACTACTCTTTTAAAATGTTTGAAACTTTTAATTTAATTATTTTTGAAAGCATCTTCATGGTTTAATGCAGACATATGTTGCAGGGACTATTATAATCATCATATTTGCCTGACCGTATCCATCAATGGGTTAAATCAAGCATTTTTAAGTGCTTTAGAGGAAATGTCAAAATATTGCAATATATATCGTGTATCGTGATAGAGCCAAAAAATATTGTGATATCATTTAGAGGCCGTATCGCCCAGCCCTAACTAGGAGGGATATGAGAACTGTATGTGTAACTAGGAGGGATATGAAAACTGTATGTAACTAGGAGGGATATGATAACTGTGTGTATATGTAACTAGGACGGATATGAGAATTGTGTATACTGTATGTAACTAGGACGGATATGAGAACTGTGTATACTGTATGTAACTAGGAGGGATATGCAAAAAGACTCACTTCAATTACCTTGTGTACAATGTTCTTCTTCTTTCTTTTCTCTCATTCTGTAGACACAGAGCAGGAGGGTCTATGCAGGTCTACCTCCAGTCCAGATCACAGCAGGTGAGATCTATGTCCCCCCCCCCCACACACACACACATCTCTCTGTCTGTCTCTCTCTCTCTCCTGCATTGGAGAACCTACTTTTCCCTCCAATCTGCCTGTTTTGGGTTGTTCACACTGAACCTAGCAAAGACTGCATAATGTCGTCATTGTGTCTGTGTTTGGACAAAAATGCTGTGATGTTGTGTTCCCAAGTCGGATAGATGCAGCGTGTTTCAGTTTGTGGTTCTTACATAGGTCTCCAAAGGTGCACACACGCAATGACAAATATGATCAATTTGACATGCATAACTCATGATATGAATAAATATTTGATATTTTCATTTATATTGCGCCCCCCCAGCTAACTTTTACATCGGTAAAGGGGCGCAGCCTTGGGAAAAAGAAGAAATTAATAGACAGGAGACAGGGAACCAGGCAGACGGAGAGACAGAGAACATAAGTACACCTCAGACACACAACACAACAGCAAACTAACTCAGTGATCATCTAGAGCGAAAATGTGGGTTTTAAGCAAGGCCTTAAAAGTCTGTAAGGGTGTCTTTTCATTAGGAACGGGTGCTCCACTCCATCCTCGCTCCGTCCTTGAGTGCGAACCCTCTCCCCCCTCTGGTTTGCGTACACACTGCAGTCTTGGTTCGCTCCCAGGCACAATTGAGGAGAGCAACTATCTATAGTCTATATATTTATGAATTAACCAAAACAGTTACATGGGACATTTTTGCTGTACCTCGGGAAGTAATGTACCAGACTTGGTGTTAAAAGGGAGCTTATTCCAGTGTCTGCGCCATCACTGCAAAAGCCCGGTGACCCCTTGTCACCAGTTTGTTGCGTGGGACCCTCAGACACAGTTGGTAATTCGATCTGAGGAACCTAGAGCTGACGGGTTGGACTAAGAGCTCTGGGGAGGACTGGGGAGATTCTGGTGCCTGAGACCAGCCTGGCAGCTGCATTTTGGACGTGCTGGAGGGGGTAGATGGTTTTGTCAGGAAGACCAGAGTAGAGGGAAGACGGCGTCTCGCCAGAGGTGTTTTGGGCGATGGAGAACTGGCTGTCTGAGCATTGATGTAGTGAGTGAGACAAACGGGGCGCTGGGTGTCAGTGGCGAGGGAGGGCAAAGATGAATTGAAGATCACAGCCTCATGGTCACAATCCACATGGGCCTTGGTAATGTCAACACCACTGATGGAGAGGCCAACAGAAAGGACAAGGTCTAGCGTATGTCCTCTTCTGTGGGTGGGGACAGAGACATGTTGAGTTAGACCAAAGGATGGATCATCAGGTCTATGAACTCAGTCTCAAAAGCCCTGGTGGGATTGTCGACATGGATGTTATAATCGCCAAGGAACAGCAACCTATCATGGCTGGGGATGGTCTGTTAGGAAATCTGAGAACTGGGGTATAAAGTTCTTAGTCTCCTTAAAGAACCTGCTGTCTGTTGGGCGGTAGAATATAATAACCAGGAGGGGGTCAGCTGAGCTTAACCAGCTGAGCTTCAACACTGGTGTAAAAGGGGCATTTCAGCAGAGAACAGGTGTATTTGTCCTTGTACACAAAGGCCACGCCCTCCTGTATTACTGCACCTCTGGGTGCTGCTGTGGAGTCTCCTGTCTTACTGCACCTCGGGGTGCTGCTGTGGAGTCTCCTGTCTTACTGCACCTCGGGGTGCTGCTGTGGAGTCTCCTGTATTACTGCACCTCTGGGTGCTGCTGTGGAGTCTCCTGTCTTACTGCACCTCGGGGTGCTGCTGTGGAGTCTCCTGTCTTACTGCACCTCGGGGTGCTGCTGTGGAGTCTCCTGTCTTACTGCACCTCGGGGTGCTGCTGTGGAGTCTCCTGTCTTACTGCACCTTGGGGTGCTGCTGTGGAACATCTCTGGTGCTGTGGAACATCTCTGGTGCTGTGGAACATCTCGGGGTGCTGTGGAACATCTCGGGGTGCTGTGGAACATCTTGGGGTGCTGTGGAACATCTCGGGGGGGGCTGTGGAACATCTCTGGGTGCTGTGGAACATCTTTGGGTGCTGTGGAACATCTCGGGGTGCTGTGGAACATCTTTGGGGGCTGTGGAACATCTCGGGGGGCTGTGGAACATCTCTGGGTGCTGTGGAACATCTTTGGGTGCTGTGGAACATCTCGGGGTGCTGTGGAACATCTTTGGGGGCTGTGGAACATCTCGGGGTGCTGTGGAACATCTCGGGGGGCTGTGAAACATCTCGGGGTGCTGTGGAACATCTCGGGGTGCTGTGGAACATCTCGGGGGGCTGTGGAACATCTCGGGGTGCTGTGGAACATCTCGGGGTGCTGTGGAACATCTCGGGGTGCTGTGGAACATCTCGGGGTGTTGTGGAACATCTCGGGGTGTTGTGGAACATCTCGGGGGGGCTGTGGAACATCTCGGGGTGCTGTGGAACATCTCGGGGTGCTGTGGAATCTCCAGCCAGCCGGGCAGAGTTCTATAAGTGCAGAGAAATCCCCAGGGACCTGCCATGTTTCTGTGATTGCAAAGAAAAAGTTGCACAAAACGGATTACTTTTCCTTCACGGATCGCGCATTCAGCAGCCGGGTTTTCATGGAGGATCCACTTGCCGACGCGATGGGGCTTGACATCTGCAAACGCTGGTTTCTTGGCCGGATTTTGGGAGCGGAGTAACGGTGGGGACATTTGAGAAGCCTGCTGTTTGCGTTTGGACGCTAACCCCGCTCTCCTACCTCGGCAACCCCTACCCCTGCCCACATTTGGCGGTGGTAATGTCAAGCCCTGCAGTGCTTGCAAGATTATAGGTTCGGAGAGTCGAGATCTGAGTGTAATCTTTAAGTGTATTGTGCTCCGTTTTGGCTAAATTGTCCAATGCATTCTAACGAATGAAAGACAAAGACAATTGAAATATGATGTTATGTGTGGGGTCCACAACCGTTTAAATATCGGTTAGGATTTGGAATATCTTCTAGTGTGTGCCAGGCATTACCCCTGCCCTCATTAAACATTATGTCACATAGTCTACAGTTTCCATGTCCCAAAAATTGCTTTATCTGAAAGTAGATGATGCAATGTTACTGCTTTTTCTCGATACTGGTGTATGACTCCAGGGCAGCCAGTTGATGTTTTTGTGCATCTTCTCAGGTTGCATATTATTTGAATTAGACATAAAGCATGTAGCCTATTATTATTGTTGTTGTTGTTGTTGTTGTTGTTGTTGTTGTTGTTGTTGTTGTTGTTAGTATTATTATTGTTATATCATGTGGTCTATCCCACCTTTCATGTGACAACTGAAGGATAAACAAAGCAATATTCCTGTGGGTTGGTGGTGTTGGGATAGTGGCATGGGGCAGCACTCCACTTGTGAAAATAGCTGTGGTTATGATATTACCTACAAGCTAACCCCTACAGAATTAACCACATCATCAAAATGCCACCCCCTATCCCATGACGCCGGGCAGAGAGAGAGAGAAAGAGAGGGGGGGAGAAGAGAGAGAGAGAGAGAGAGAGACCCAGACCCAGCAGGAGGTCTTATGATTACACACCCACACATCCACCACAACCCCTCATTACTTACCTCTCCTGGTTCTATTCTTCTGTTTCTCTCTCCCCTTTCCTTCTTTTCTTCCCTCCATTATTTTTTTTCTACCATCCACAGTTACTACTCCTCTCGTTCTCTCTTTCATTCCATCTCTCTTCCCCCCTCTCCCTTTCTCTCTTTCTTTCCATCTCTCTTCTCTCTATCTCCCTCTCTCTTTCTTTCATTCCATCTCTTTCCCCCTCTTCTTTTCTTCTCTCTCTTCTCCCGCTCTCTCTTTCATTCCATATCTCTTCCCCATCTCTCTCTTCTCTCTCTCTCCCTCACTCAGTCCTTTTCTTCACTTCTCCTCTGCCTCTCCTACCTCACTTTCTCTCACTCCCTCACTTCTTCTCTTTCCTCTCTCCTCCCTGCCCTCATCATCCTTCCATTACTTTGTCCTCCTGCCTCTCTACCTGCTATCTATATCTATCTATCTATCTATCTATCTATCTATCTATCTATCTATCTATCTATCTATCTATCTATCTATCTATCTATCTATCTATCTATCTATCTATCTATCTATCTATCTATCTATCTATCTATCTATCTATCTCCATCCTGTCTGTATGTCCTTCTCTTCCCCCGTCCCGTAGAGGCAGTGTCAACGTGTGCATTGTTTTTATGTTTTTAACTGTTTTAATAATATAAATATGATATCTTATCTTGTGTCTCAAGTCAACTCACCTCACCCCAATCTGTAGGCTGAGTTCTACCGCGTCCGGTTCAGACAGTCTGTTCGGACCTCCCCTGGAGTCGGCCTTCAAGTCCAACAGCTTCGCTGGCCGGGAGCAGCTCAGAGAACAGAACGCCTTCAGACCCTCTGAATGTAAGTCCTACTACAAGATACAAGATGCCTTTATTGCCACACAACCAGGTATGATGAAGAATAAGAAAACATTGACATTTTGCATTATTTGAAGGGAGGTGAGAGGGGGAAAGGGGGCGATGACATAGGATTTGAAACCACGATGCCCAAACAATCATCTTAAAGGAACAGTAATTTTGGCCCTATTTCTTGCCAATGATGTTGTCAATCAGTAAGTGTTAAGAGCCAGGCTAGGGGTATTCAGCTTAGCAATCCAAGCTCTAGTCATGACATTGGCGCATAGTAGTGAGGAAAAGACGGGAAAGCCGAACAAAAGGGTCGGTTTAAAACTTTTCAGTGAACGGAGAAATAATTCTGGGTTAGCTCACCAGATTCTGCAAGGCCTCCGGGCGAGCACTGTCTCTGGGCCCTCCTGGGACGGCGGGCCGTGGTGGTGGTTTTCCACTTCATGGGTCTTCCTTACGTCGGGTTGCTGCTCATGGCACCGGCGTCTCACGTCATTACCGCTCCGTCATTGTGTCACCAGCTTCACCCGTCCCAAACACCAGCTGACCTTCATCTGTGATCAGTTTCTGCTTCCAGCAAACACATTATGCACTCATTCCCACACATTTATCAATCAAACTTAACCCATGTATTTCATCTTCAATGAAAACCAGTTTAGACTAAGGGTGACACAAAGGAAGGAAAAATAGATGATGAAAGTAGAGAAACCCCTCCTATTCCTCTCACTTCTAACAATAGAGTATTTTCTCAGCAGAATCCATGCTGTTCTCTAGATAACTGCAGCTCCGGCTAATTGGCCATAAACTAATGCAAAAGATCCGTGATCCTACAGGCCCTGAAATCAACACCCACATTTACTGTGGATTCACTTTGGAGTTGGTTTCAGCTTCAGGGCTTTTAGAGACCTGACTTTGCACTAGTTTGTGGCTAACTAGCCAGAGCAGCAGATATCCAGTATGAAGAAAAGTGTGCATTGTGCTGAGAAAGGATCAGTGAAGTACCGTAAGTAGGAAACAGGGCCAGGGGTCCTTTTAAAGGAACAGTTTATTCTGTTTAAAAAGCATCCCTGATTTGTCACCAACAGAATTTCACTCAGCATTGCTAACAATTTCCAATAGATTGAAACGATCCCCATTTGTGACGAATCATAGTGAAGTGTTACTTTGATGTTTTATGTTTTTATACTCTGTTATGACTTAGAGCATCTATACCATCTTGTATCTTTTTGGTATGTTCCTCACTGGTTATTATCATATGGATGAGTGAATAATGATGTAATATCTCTGTAATATCTCGTTCTTCCAGATGCTGCCTTCTCCTCCGACTCCTCCTCCCCTGAGAACGTGGAGGACTCTGGTCTGGACTCCCCTTCCCATCAGCCCCTGGGGCCCTCCTCTGAGCCCTCGCCCGAGCCGTCGGGTTGGGCGGCGTGGCCCCCCGCTCCCCAGACTAAAGAGCAGACTCAGACCCTGGGTCGACCCACGGATCCCTTCCTCTCTGCCTTCCGCGACCCCTCGCCCGGGTGCGGCCCCCACACCAAGGAGGACCCCGCGGCCGTCTGGTCGGTGGCCCCGTCCCGCTCCCCTCGGGCCCCGCTGGACATGGACCCCTCGGCCCTCGGCTTCCCAGCCTTCGCCCAGTCACTGCCCCCGTCCGAGGTGGAGGCCTCGGTGTGGAACTGTAAACACATCCCCCCCGAAGACCCTTTCCTGGCCGTCTTCGAGAGGACGGTCACCCAGGACACCCTGCCCCCGCCAGACTCCTGGGCGCCCCTGCCACCGCGCCCGTCCCGGGAAGGCAGGGGGATGGAGCTACGAGGGGAGCCCTTCACCATCACCCTGTCTGACAACACTAAGACTCTCCCCGCCCCTTCCTCCTCCTCCTCTTCCTCCAATCGTAAAGACAGGGAGAGGAAGCGAGACCGCAGTGTCCCGCCTCCGGTGACTCCCGACGACCCGTTCGCCATCACGATGATTGGCAGCCCCACTCACCAGTCGACCATGGCTGCTGTAGCGGCTGGGATCCCGCCTTCCCACAGTAGCGGAGGTGTTGGTGGTGGTAACAGGCTGGCTCCCAGCACCAGCACCAGTTCCAACTCACTACCCACAGCCCAGCCTAAGAAAGAACTGGTCCACTGGAACTCTGTCCACAACCCCTTCAGCGAGGGGGGCACCCCCGGCTCACACGGAGCCCAGGCTCTGAGCGCCTCCACGGGGCAGGAGGGAGGAGGAGGAGGAGGTAGTAGAGTAGAAGGAGGAGGAGTAGGAGTAGGAGGGGGTAGAGTAGAAGGAGGAGAGAGAGAGAGGAGGAAGCATCGATCCTCAGAGAACGAGCCTCGTAGGAATGCCAAGCCCCTCACAAGGCATTCTGGGCCTCAGGAGGACCTTTGTTTCTCGACAGATAAAGACCAAGACTGCCTGGATCTGAACACACAGCTGCCCTGCAGCATGGCCTCTCACAAGGGTACTGGGCTTTAATAAAACTGCTCTGCATGCAAATGGCTTGCTTCTTATTAGTCATACAACATATAATATGTAGTCTTCTGGGCCAAATGAAGCTCCACATGTTTGCTGATGATAAGATATCTGAAGTGATGAAGTATTTCATTCATGTTTTTGTAATGAAGATATGACTATATATATCATCAACAACAATAACCCCATATAACCCCATTCTCCATTGACTGCTACTCCATAGTAGAATTGGACACGAAAGGTGAAAATGTCACCTGTCTGTACAGGAAGGTGATGATTTATATTCTCTTTGAACCATCGGGGACGGGACAACATATCACACAGAAGTCAACTTAAATATCATACTGTGTTTGAGGATTCTGATGGAAAGTCCACTGTACAACTAAAATCCCATTTAAGTCTTATTCAAATGCTAACTTGTTGTAGAGAACTTTGGATAAAAGCGTCAGCTAAATGACTAAATGTATTGAGGGGGCATTGGTCTCTGATTTGTTATCGGGAAGGAAAGACAAAATTATTTCACGAATGGGCACTTAGGGGTTTCAGACTTTAGGCAGCCATTGATTGCAAAGGATGTGCAAGTAAATTTTTAAAGGGATAGTGCGGATATTTGGATATTAAAGTGGTATGAAATATTTGTTACTTAGTTTTGGCCAGGCAGCAGACGGGGTCTTGAAACAAAACGGTGTTAATCCACAACATGGAGACAAAGGTTTACTTTTAACCATCCACAACAGAAAACAGCAGTCCTCTCCTCGTGCATTTCTCAATCCTAATTATTCTCTTTTCTCTTCTTCAGCACCAAATCGAGATAAAACGTCTTTACATGCACATTAATATTCCAATATTATTCCGTCGTATGTCACAGCCATATACCGTTTACAGTAGCTGGGATTGTACATATCATAGCACATATCCTAACTGACTATGATATCTGAGATATGCTGATATTAGCCGGGATACTAGGGCTGCAGGGACGTGCACAGGACTTTAGAGGGGCAGGTGCTCAAAGGCTGAAAAGGGCACTGTGCCCTATGTGCGTGCAAAGCGAGCCCGATTTTTGGGGGGCCTTTTTGGGTGGGGGCCCCCTTTTTTTGGTGGGGGGGGGGGGGGGGGGGGGTTTGGTGATCAAATATTGAATATTGAACTATAATAATCAGTGCAGGAGCTCACTTATCCTTGATGTGCAAAGGTAAAAAAAAAAAAAAATGGCATAAAAAGGGCACTTTTTTATTAGGCACAAAAGGGCAGGTGCTCGAGCACCCTTTGGGCTCTATGTGTGCACGTGCCTGTAGGGCTGCATGTATAAACACCTTCTCACTATTGCTTTCTCGTCTGTGTGTGAGTTAAGATGAGATAAGATATTCCTTTATTAATCCCCCTGGGAGAAGTCATAGCAGCGTGGGGGAGGGGAGGTACAGGTATGGGCAGGGTAATGGGAGACGGACATAAATATATGCAATAAAATCTGAATATAGAAATATGAGAAGAATAAACAATATAATTAACTCTGACTTTATAAAATATAATATAACTTTATAAAATATAATATAAAAAGTTATGTTTCCATGGTAGTGCTGGCCTGGCAATATTTTGTTTACTCATAAAATGGTAAATGTTAATCACAATCACAATACACAGAACTTCACAGGAAAATAACAAAAACAATAATAATACAGAATATAACAATTTATAAATTATAAAGACAAAACGAAAAGAAAACTGAGTTCAACCTTTTTAAATTCAAAATTCCAGGGGTACTATCTAATAGATGACCAAATAGCGAAGAACTAGCTAAATAGCTGCCCTCCAATAAAATCCCTAGTTAAATTCAAGACATCACAAAAGACAAGACATTTCCTCATGTAAGTAATAATAAAAAATTTGATAAAAAAAAAATGGTAAATGGTGCATTTATATTTTATACAAAGCGCTTTACAATGCCAACCTGCTCATCGGGAGCAATTAGGGGTTAAGTGTCTTGCTCAAGGATACTTCGATATGCTGCCCGGGAGGAGTGGGAATCGAGCCGGGAACCTCCGGATTACCAGATGACTGCTCTACCTGCCGAGCCACTGTCGCCCCTATATTCATGTATAGGAGCATATAATAATTTGTAATATATAATTAGTCAAATAATTTTTAATATAATACTATAATTTGGAAATACATGTTAACACCTGTCTATGACATTAAAGGAATAGTTCAGATTTTTGGACCCCAGCCCTATTTGCTACCAAATAACGACGTTGATTTTCTCTGCACAGTCCATGCTGTTCCTCATCCTAGCTCCGTCTGCTTGGCCACAAACCAATGCAAGGTCAATGGGGTTCAAGCTCCTGTCTGTACAAGCTGACTGAAGACAACTGAAACATGTCATTTAGCTTCTGCCGTGTCTCTCTTTAACCGTGTCTTTCTCTGCAGGTTCTAAGCACAGCTTCAGACAGGACAGCGCGGAGCTGTTAGTGGCTGCTCCTCCCCGGCCGACCAGGGCCAAGAGGACCTCAGGCCGTCTGACTGGCTGTGAGAGAGTGAGTATGTCTTATACTCTCTGCTCTTAATGTCATGTCTGCTGCAAGCAGCTGGTTGTTTGTTGGTATTTATGAACCGACACGTGGACCTCAGGCCGGCTGTGAGAGAGTGAGTATCCAAGGCTGGGTACAAGTTATTACTTTAGAATGTTACAAAATGCCTGTGCTCTTCTCAAATTCATCTGAGTAAGAATGGCAGTACTAATGCAGGATAGATGCAGCAAAGATGCATGTGCAAATGTAGAAACAGCCATTTACAGGTGATTAAACTGGGTACAAATTATACAAATGAGTACTACTGAGTGTTGTGCTAATCGGATGTATGTACAGAGTTGTAGTATATGTATATGTAGTAATATGTGGGCATACTGTCAATGTATGCAACCTTTTTGCATCAGAAGCTCATGTCGTCAGCTAGGCCTGCCTACTTGCCGCATTCACATTAGATCGACGAGTAATATAATCTACTGGAGTGTTTTCAGATTTCTAGTAAAGGTGCTATAGATGACATTCAACCACTAGATGTCGCACTAGAGCACCAGCATGTCATTTATCCAATCGGGTGCATTCCACATGGGGGAATGGGAAGTAGGGAGGGGATACATGCCTGCAACATCTAAACAACATTCATTTTGGACCCTCAAACTTTTTGTGGAGAAAAGCTATATTTTTATTCCACACCTTTCTAAAACCCAAAGTAATTAGCAATTTATTATACTTTATACTTATAGCACGAGTCTGGTCTCTTTTGAAAGGTAACATTCTGAAGTGTCTTACACAATAACGAAAAATCACTTTGAGTGCTAATGAAATAGAGTAACAGTGAACACACTGAAGTAAAAGTTTCTCTTTATTGGTTGCCAGATGCCTGTTTTTAAGTTCCAGCTGAGAGGTAGGAGCTAGAAAATATAACTGTTCCATAGCCTGAAGTCTTATGTAGTACAGGTCCAAAGTTTATAAAAATCCCACAAAAGATTTGTGTTGCACAAAGGTTTTTGTAATGTGTGTACCGGTAAAGATTCTGCGTGATTATCCAAAATGGCCGTCCACTTCCATTCATTCAGACGCACGAGTCAAAACAAAGAGCTTGTTCTCTTCTTCTGCCCCTTTCTCCTTGCAATCAGCGCTCATCTAGGGCCACTTTCGGAGCAGACGCTCGTTGGCTACAACGGTGGTCAATCAGTTTCGCCATCAGCGATAACTGTTCAGTTCAGGACCGTTTACAAACAATGTATTGGTTGATCGGCGAAAAATGCAGCCCGGAGCCGGCAGACAAGCGCAAAGCCGGCCATCCGATAAAATAAATAATAATAAAAAAAAAAAATGTATATTACATACATTTTTTATCTATAGCATCTTTAACACATTGAGTGCCAACGACGAGATTAGTCGTCTTAACTCTCCATGCGTTGAGTGCCAATGACGAGTTTTCTCGTTTTTTTCTCGTTATTTCTTTTATTAGCAATATCCATTAATTTTTCATCCATCCAGCCTGACGTTATCATTGGGAATGGCTCTGAGCTCGAAAAGAGCAAATACCGCCGCCTATCATCTCCCGGATAATATTGCACATCATTGGATTGGATTGGCTAAAAAAGTGCATCGAAAAAATAACTCCGGTCCACGTTTTACTTCTGGGGCATGCATCTGAATACTATTGCATTGACTGAGGGGACTGGAAGAAGCGTTGATTATCTGTTTCGGAGTATAACGTTGGATCAATAAACGTGATCGATATTTGGAATGGCGATCAGGAATTGGATTAATCTTTTTGCAGAACATCTAATGTGAGGTAAGGACTCTTATGTTACCAGTTCTGGGTTAATCAGATGTTTTTTTCACAGCGATCACAACGTGTGTGTGTGCGTAACGCTAACGCTAAGCACAGCATAGATAATCGATTTTTCAGCCCGCTTCTCTAGCGTGCATAAATACACATATACTATAGATAATCTAGCGTTTATTTGAAAACTATTCATAAATCAGCCAAAAAATTACAACGTGTTTTGTGTATTCCACTAAAGGGCTATTATCGCGGAATTTCTCTGAAATTACTAGAACTCTCCGAAACTATACTCGTATTCAAAACGGTATAAAAAGGAAATGTACCAATGAAAAAACAATCCGTTTCGTACATGTTGACTGCAAGCAAGTCATTGATAAGCGAGGGGTGTTTTAGACCCATAGCCATAATTTAAGATATAGTTTAAGCGTTCGCAAATATCCCCGACCTCCCATTGACTAAAGCGCTGGCACGGAAGGGGTTATCTGGGCATAGGGGCATGGCTCTCAATGTGTTAAGTTTTGATATGTATAATTGAAAAATAAATTGTGGGCATACGGAAAATGACTACTTTGTGCCTGCGTACCACGTGGACTACACCACTGGACACTGTCCTCCTATTTCCACTAAGTGATTCTAACTTACCTCCTCTCCCTATGTGTTCCAGTCCAGGTCACTGTGCTCCTCGCCCCTCCCGGAGCCCAGTCCTCCTCTCACCTCCTCCTCCTCCTCCAGCCCCAGTGAGTGGGGGCCCCAGGCCAGGGACTCAGACTGGGGGGCCCAGAACCCTCAAGCCCCGAGCCCCGCCAGGGGAGGACAGGCCTCTCCACTGCCATACCAGCACCAGGAGCACCCACAGAGACACTGTTAGTTATCACAACATCATATAATATACAATTATAATACCATAGCATAATGATAACACAACAATATCAATGATCTAACTTATTATTTTGTAACTTATATGTTTGGTATTTAGCTAATGTTATTCAGAGTGACTTGTAAAGTTATTTATTTATGTTATTTGTTTCAAACCTTTATTTACTCAGGGTAGACTCTTTTTCAGCAATGCCCTGCTTCACACTCAAACAGTTCCACACATTCACTGATTATTATTGATTGTATTTCCTACATTACCCACAGTGCACCTGTCTCGGGGGCCCAGCCCCATCTCCCTCAGCACGCAGGAGGCGTGGCCTGTGGCGGCAGCCATCACAGAATACATCAATGCCTACTTCAAGGGCGGACAACACAACCGGTCAGTAGATGAAGCTGCTTTTTAGATGAAAGCTGCACCGGGTCATTTGAGAGGATAAAAGTACCTCAAACGCTAATCAATGTTCGAATATTGTTTATAATCTCGACACAAATCCAAAAGAATCGTCCTTTGAACCAACATTTGGTGGGAAGGTAGGTTCACCACAACCAAACACATAATTTCTAGTTTCAAACTGTGCTCCAGGGATCCAGTTTTTCTCTTGTAACACTTTATGTATTCAATACTATGTATTCAATATGTATTCAAGATATATCATACCTTTCGGAGTTTTTTCCTGAAAAAAACAACCTTGTTTACCTTTCAAATACAACAAAGAAAAATGTCTTATACTCTCTGCTTTTAATGTCATGTCTACTGCAAGCTGAGTAGTTTGTTGGTATTTATGAACCAACATAATAATAAACGACTTGAGTAAACCATGTTTCCCTCTTCATATTGAATACCTGATCATTTCCCTCTGTTGGATGCATGTATTTGAACTGTGTGTGTGTGTGTGTGTGTGTGTGCGCGCGTGTCTCTCCAGCTGCCTGGTGAAGATCACAGGAGATCTGACCATGTCCTTCCCAGCAGGCATCACCCGTATCTTCACAGCCAATCCCAACGCGCCTGTCCTCAGCTTCCGATTGGTCAACATCTCCAGGGTCGACCACTTCCTGCCCAATCAGAAGCTGCTCTACAGGTAGAATGTATTTTAATGTTGGGAGTGTTTGGTGTTTATTTCACCATGTTCCCACGCAGAGAGTTGGACGACATTACACTTGTGCTCCACTGTCAAACATCTCTGCCCAAAGAGGAAGTAAACTAACCGATGCTGCCATCCCTATTATTTCCCTTAACACATTGAATAAATAATATGAAATGATTGTTCCTACTTCCTGCCATATTTTTTTGTATTTTTTTTTTATAAATAAGAACTGAAAATGAGTTGGAAAAAAGTAAAATAATTAAATGTCATGGCATCTGTGCATCCTTGTTTATGTTACTGTCTTGGAAACGACGATGAACATAAAGGTATAGTTTCTTTACGCAGAAAATAGTCTGTTTACTCATAAATGTTCAGACAAGCTTAATTTTGGGTTATTAGTCATACTTTGTATACACCCAATTCCAATTTATAGCTGCATTTTCTTTCAAATGAATTTCATTGCTGATGGTCTGGATTTGGTGAAAACGTTTGCTCTCGTGGGGCAGAAGTGTTTAGCAGGATGTGATGTACAGGTGTAGAGACGGAGGTGTTTAGCAGGCTGTGAGGTACAGGTGTAGAGACGGAGGTGTTTAGCAGGCTGTGAGGTACAGGTGTAGAGACAGGTGTTTAGCAGGCTGTGATGTACAGGTGTAGAGACAGAGGTGTTTAGCAGGCTGTGACGTACAGGTGTAGAGACAGGTGTTTAGCAGGCTGTGACGTACAGGTGTAGAGACGGGTGTTTAGCAGGCTGTGATGTACAGGTGTAGAGACAGAGGTGTTTAGCAGGCTGTGAGGTACAGGTGTAGAGACAGAGGTGTTTAGCAGGCTGTGACGTACAGGTGTAGAGACAGGTGTTTAGCAGGCTGTGAGGTACAGGTGTAGAGACAGGTGTTTAGCAGGCTGTGATGTACAGGCGTAGAGACAGGTGTTTAGCAGGCTGTGAGGTACATGTGTAGAGACAGAGGTGTTTAGCAGGCTGTGATGTACAGGCATAGAGACAGGTGTTTAGCAGGCTGTGATGTACAGGTGTAGAGACAGCTCTTTGTAGGAGTGCGTGTTATACTCAGGCGTGCGTTCCTGAAATCAACTGGGGTTGCACGCACCTAATGGCGGCACGTGCACGCGCGCTCCCGCGAATGCGCATAAATGTCCCCTCGCTTGAGCACAGACTACAGACAGTGCCTAATTGCCTCTACGAATGGAATGGAACACTTACATTCACACCTAACTTGTTGTGAATGATATCTGAGAACGTATTTAACACACCTGATCACACCTAACACACCGGCACTATTGATATGCAAAGTAGCCCAGGTGGGTAGGCTACTTATAGCGAGTACTTATCTTACCCTGGGCATGCACGGAGTGCAACCCCGTCCCATGACGAACGCATGCCTGGTTATACTCACACATGAGGCTGAGGCTTTCAATGAAGTTCATATCTCTCTGTTCACACACAATGATGTAGTAATGCCATAGAAATAGTAGTCCTTGAAAAGAAATGGCATCTGCAGATACAATAAAAGAAGAGACTCCCACACATTATTTTAGCTTGTAAGTAATACCTACGACCAAACATTGTACTGCTGAAATGTTGTATTCTGGAATAAAATACGTATTACATATTTTCAGGTGAAGACTGTATGTGGGAGTTTATTGAGTTCTCTCCTCCTGATTTAACCCTTTATCATCATCATGATCCTCCTCCTCTTCCTCCTCCTCCTCCTCCTCCCTGCAGTGACCCGTCCCAGAGTGACCCAGACACCAGGGACTTCTGGTTCAACATGCAGGCCCTGCAGCTCTATCTACAGAGAGAGGCTGAACTCAACCCCCAGGCTTCATACTACAACGTAGGCCTGCTGAAGTACCAGGTACGCAACAACCTGACGCATCGTTTACATGCGTTTTACAAGGTTCTTTGCATATTCTGAGTAGCTTTGTGATATTGATTGATTGATTGATTGAAAACTTTATTAACAGATTGCAGAATGGGTACAATACAGTACAGCTCAATACACACAATTGTTAAGGGGATGCAGACCAGAGAAAGACTTTCATCTTGTTTACACCAGGGTCCCCCATTTTCAATTCATCAGGACATATATGACATACATGACATACAGATAGTCAGTACTGCTACATCTATACATTTATGACATACCAGATTTGCAAATACAGTACTGTTTGTGATACAGAAGGAGTCAAGAAAAGGGAGTATATACATTTGACGTAGAAACTGTACATTGGAGGAGGTTGGGTGGGGGGGGTTGGGTACACTGGGATATTGACAACCATACTGGGTAATTTACATTGGAGGTGGTTGGGGGGGGGGGGGGGCACACTGTATAAACAAGCAAAACTGTACATTGAGGGGGGGGAGACTCTGTACAAACAAACAAAATTGTACATTGGACTATTGACAAAACCATACTAGGTAAATTACTGTACATTGGAGGGGGTTGGGTTAGGATATTTACAGGGGCCAGTGTTGAATTGCAGTCTCCCGTAGGTGTCTCTTGAGAGAGGTTTTGAAAGTGGGTAGTGATCCACATTCCTTTACAGCTTTGGGTAGGGCGTTCCACATTGATGTGGCATAATTGCGAAACGTGTTTAGTCCCTTATTTGAGCCGAATCTGGGTTTAACATGATTTGTGGAGCTCCCTCTGGTGTTGTGATCGTGGTATTCACTGACCTTTGGGAAGTATTTTGCCATGTACATGGGTACCTTGGTCGTGTAGTGTATCTTGTAGACCAGGCCCATTGCAAGTTGCTGTACTCTGTCATCTACTCTAAGCCATCCTAGGTTGTCAAAGTGGGCAGGGGTGAGGTGGGTTCTAGGAGTAAGGTCAAGCAGTAGTCTGACCAGTTTGTTTTGAGATGTTTGTAATTTTGTTTTTAGCGCCTTTGAGGTGCTTTGGTACCATGAGGTGCAAGCATAGTCGTAGTACCCCTGAATGAGTGCTCCTGCCAGAGTCTTCAGGGTATTCTTGTTTACCAGAGAGGAGATCCGGTACAAGAATCGAGTTCGTTGGTTGACTTTTTTTATTACATTGGATGCCATTTTGTCACAGGAGAGATTAGCCTCTAGGATGGAACCCAGGTAGGTAATTTCATCTTTCCTTGTGACAATATTGTCACCCACTGTAACTGAGAAGCCGTCGGTCTTGCTGAGTTTGTTATTTGAACCGAAGAGAATGGACTCTGTTTTGCCCATGTGTAATGATAGTTTGTTATCAGCGAGCCATATGCAGATTCTGCCTAGTTCCGAGCTGAGGGTTTTTTCAACCTGTAACTTGTTCTTGTCAGAGACCAGCAGGGCTGAGTCGTCCGCAAACAGGAACAAGTTGCAGTCACAAGCTGACGACATGTCATTTGCATAAATTAGGAACAGTAGCGGTCCTAGTATGCTTCCTTGTGGAACACCACAGCTCACTGTGAGAGGGGGGGATAGGGTACCGTTTACCTCCACCATCTGTTCCCTCCCCTCAAGGTAGGATTGCATCCAGCTCACTGATAGACTATCAAAACCAATTGCTTTTAGCTTGTCAATCAGAATGGAGTGATTGACCGTGTCAAAGGCCTTTTGTAGGTCCAGCATGACCATGCCGCAGTATTTGCCTGCGTCCACCTCTTGTTTGATGTGGTCATTCAAATAGAGAAGGCATGTGTCAGTGGAGTGGGATGTTCTGAAGCCAGATTGGAATTCGTAGATTAGATTTTTTTCCGCTAGGTACTTTTCGACCTGTTCGTAGACT
Organism: Notolepis coatsorum; assembly: GCF_963971535.1. Taxonomy (NCBI): domain Eukaryota; kingdom Metazoa; phylum Chordata; class Actinopteri; order Aulopiformes; family Paralepididae; genus Notolepis; species Notolepis coatsorum. The sequence continues at coordinate 60,520,623 of NC_140167.1, forward strand.
ATTTTTTCCATGACTTTCGAGATGGAGGTGAGAATAGAAACAGGGCGGTAGTTGCCTGGGTCTAATTTGCTGCCCTTTTTGTGCAGAGGGGTCACCCTCGCAATTTTGAAGTCCTTGGGGACGTGTCCCTGTTTTATGGAGAGGTTTATTATGTGTGTGATGATTGGGGTGATGGCGGCTGCTGAGTCTCTGAGGAATTTGGAGGGGATGTTGTCATGGCCAGTGGCCTTGTTAGGTTGGAGGGCGCTCAGTTTATTGAGTACCTCATCTGTTGTTACCATTTCCAGCTTGAAGTCGTCCTTGCGGACCCCTAGGTTTTTGTAGTAAGCTACTATGTGTTCTACCCCATAAAGCCCTGAGTGGGAGGGTAGTTTGTTTACCAGTGTTGTGGCTATGTTTGTGAAGAAAATGTTTAAGTAATTGGCTACATCCAGCTTGTCTGTGATGAGCGTGTTGTCCGTTTTTATGTTTATGTTTGAGAATCTGGTTTTAAGTTTTTTACTGCATCCTAGTTGATTATTGAGTAATTTCCAAAGTTCACGTGGTTTGTTTTTGTTTTCCTCAGTTTTGTCATTGATGAAATTCTTTTTTGCAGTTTTGATCATGGAGTTTACGTCGTTTCTTAGTCTGTTTCTTTCTAGTTTGAGTTCAGTCACGTGGGCTTGGAGTTCACTGCTCGTGCTTTTAGTAAGCTTTGACTGACTTTTACGAAACTCAGAGCATTTTTTGTCTCTGGTTTTCATAGCGGCCAGTATTTCGGAGTGCATCCACGGCTCAGCGCGATTTTTTACCCTGGTGGTTCTTAGGGGGGCCATGTCGTTTAGTATTGTTGAGAATTTGGTTTTGAAACCAAGCCATGTTTCTTCAACCAGTGTACCATTGAGTTCATCTGACCAGTCCAGGCTCTCCAGTTCAAGGTTAAAGGCCTCGCTAGAGTAGGTTTTGAGGTCTCTAGATGTGACTGTTTTGTGGCAGCCAGCCTTTTGTTTTAGTTTTTTGCGGGTACAGAATATCATATAATGATCACTTAACCCGCATGCTATAACCCCTTTCTTGGAGATCTTGGACTTGTCGGAGGTCAGAATGAGGTCAATGGTAGTCTGAGTTGATTCACATACACGTGTGGGTTGGGTGATTAGCTGGCTGAGGCCGTGCAGATCACAAAACCTACTGAATGACTTGAAGACGGGTGCATCTTTTCGTTGCATATCCGTGTTCCGTGTTGAGTCTTAAAAGCTCTCATTTCCCACAGAGAAAAACTAAAATAACATTTTAATTCACATTTTTACCGTAACATTTTAGAAATGTATGCTAGGCAACAGAAATTAAGTCAGTTGAGAGCAATGATGAGCATGATGTCACACAAATGGCCCATCCACACCAACGCACCAAGGTTGCTGCATTGTCTGATTAGATGAGAATGAGCCCAAAGCCATCCTGCAATGAGCCCTACGTTCCTACTGCATTATTCCCTGCTTGTGTTCTTCATGTTTGCATTTTTAATGTATGATCTTCTGTGTGTGGTGGTTATTAAGTATGTAATGTGCAGCGTTGGGTTCATCATCATTCACTGCACTGAGGCAAATATTTCTCCTTTGTGAGATAATCAAGTTAAATTGTGTCCTCTCTCTCTCTATCCCTTTCTTTTCTTTCTTTTTTCCATCTCTTTTTCTCAATCTTCTTTTCTCCTTCCCTTCTCCCTCCTCTCCCTATCCTTGTCCTCCTCCTCTCCTATTGTCTCTCTCTCTTCTCGCTCTCTTCCCACCATCCCTCTTTCCCTCCTTCTCTCGCTCCTTCCCACCAATTAGTCAGTTATGCTGTGAAGACAAGTTTTGCTGTCATGGCGATGCTATATAATGGCCGAGGTGGTGTGTGTGTGTGTGTGTGTGTGTGCGTGGGTGTGTGGTGATAGGTGACACTGGTACAACGTTGGCAATGTTGTGTAGAGTATGTAGACGGTTGATTAAAAACATCAGAGTCACGCCTCCGTCCCACCGCCAGGTGTCGTCCCAGGACCCCGGCAGGGCTCCCCTCCTGCTGTCGGCAGAGTGCCAGCGCAGCGGGACGGTGACTCGCGTGTCCCTGGACTACCACTGCTGCCCAGCCACGGCCCCCTCCACCCAGCTCACCGCAGTCCAGGTGCTGCTACCTCTAGACCACACGGCCACCGACCTGCAGTGTCAGCCCCCAGCTTCCTGGTGAGGAGGGAGGGAGGGAGGGATGGGAGGGACGGAGGGAGGACAGCGGGAGGGAGGGGAGGAGAAGGAAGTCTATGCTCAGACCACCGGAATAAAAGTGCTGCTTTAACCCTTTCACTACCACACTACATACGGTTAACCCTTTCACTTCACTAGTGAAAGGTTAACCTTCGGTAGTGTGGTAGTGAAAGGGTTATGTATGTGTAGAATCCATGAGGGATGAAGCGTGATCCTACATCTCTGTTAACAAGCACCAATCTGCAACACAAATTCCATGCCAAACTTCAGCCTCCTGGGGTGAAAACTGTGGCCTCTAGAGGGTGGGGACAGAGCTGTTGATCGTAGTCATCTTTATTCTGCTGTGACAACATCTGATGAAGGGCCAAATTACTTTTTTTATTTTTTAGTTCTTTAACCACAATAAAGATAACTTTAACGGAGAGAGTCACGGTTTATTCCTCACAGGTCCTAGGGATGGATTCACACTTCACACTTTCAATGTGTTGCAAATGCCCCATGTTCTATCCTCAGAGAGGTAGAATATAGACATGATGAGAGGGAAGGATGGATGGATGGATAGAGATGTGTTTATGTGGGAAAGAGAGGACTTAATAGAAACTTGGGATGGTAGAATGTGTGGTGCGGAGTGTGTCTGGGTGTAGAGGAGGACGAGACAAAGAGCGGATGAAGAAAGGTCAGAGGGAGGGTGGGGAGCAGCCAGGAGAGAGGTCAGAGGGAGGGTAGTAGTTGGAGAGCAGCCAGGAGAGAGGTCAGAGGGAGGGTGGGGAGCAGCCAGGAGAGAGATCAGAGGGAGGGTGGGGAGCAGCCAGGAGAGAGGTCAGAGGGAGGGCAGGGAGCAGCCAGGAGAGAGGTCAGAGGGAGGGTGGGGAGCAGCCAGGAGAGAGGTCAGAGGGAGGGCAGGGAGCAGCCAGGAGAGAGGTCAGAGGGAGGGTGGGGAGCAGCCAGGAGAGAGATCAGAGGGAGGGCAGGGAGCAGCCAGGAGAGAGGTCAGAGGGAGGGTGGGGAGCAGCCAGGAGAGAGGTCAGAGGGAGGGCGGGGAGCAGCCAGGAGAGAGGTCAGAGGGAGGGTGGGGAGCAGCCAGGAGAGAGGTCAGAGGGAGGGCAGGGAGCAGCCAGGAGAGAGGTCAGAGGGAGGGCAGGGAGCAGCCAGGAGAGAGGTCAGAGGGAGGGCAGGGAGCAGCCAGGAGAGAGGTCAGAGGGAGGGCAGGGAGCAGCCAGGAGAGAGGTCAGAGGGAGGGCAGGGAGCAGCCAGGAGAGAGGTCAGAGGGAGGGTGGGGAGCAGCCAGGAGAGAGATCAGAGGGAGGGTGGGGAGCAGCCAGGAGAGAGGTCAGAGGGAGGGTGGGGAGCAGCCAGGAGAGAGGTCAGAGGGAGGGTAGTAGTTGGAGAGCAGCCAGGAGAGAGGTCAGAGGGAGGGTGGGGAGCAGCCAGGAGAGAGGTCAGAGGGAGGGTGGGGAGCAGCCAGGAGAGAGGTCAGAGGGAGGGTAGGGAGCAGCCAGGAGAGAGGTCAGAGGGAGGGTGGGGAGCAGCCAGGAGAGAGGTCAGAGGGAGGGCAGGGAGCAGCCAGGAGAGAGGTCAGAGGGAGGGTGGGGAGCAGCCAGGAGAGAGGTCAGAGGGAGGGTGGGGAGCAGCCAGGAGAGAGGTCAGGGGGAGGGTGGGGAGCAGCCAGGAGAGAGGTCAGAGGGAGGGTAGTAGTTGGAGAGCAGCCAGGAGAGAGGTCAGAGGGAGGGTGGGGAGCAGCCAGGAGAGAGGTCAGAGGGAGGGTGGGGAGCAGCCAGGAGAGAGGTCAGAGGGAGGGTAGTAGTTGGAGAGCAGCCAGAAGAGAGGTCAGAGGGAGGGCAGGGAGCAGCCAGGAGAGAGGTCAGAGGGAGGGTGGGGAGCAGCCAGGAGAGAGGTCAGAGGGAGGGCAGGGAGCAGCCAGGAGAGAGGTCAGAGGGAGGGTGGGGAGCAGCCAGGAGAGAGGTCAGAGGGAGGGCAGGGAGCAGCCAGGAGAGAGGTCAGAGGGAGGGTGGGGAGCAGCCAGGAGAGAGGTCAGAGGGAGGGTGGGGAGCAGCCAGGAGAGAGGTCAGGGGGAGGGTGGGGAGCAGCCAGGAGAGAGGTCAGAGGGAGGGTAGTAGTTGGAGAGCAGCCAGGAGAGAGGTCAGAGGGAGGGTGGGGAGCAGCCAGGAGAGAGGTCAGAGGGAGGGTGGGGAGCAGCCAGGAGAGAGGTCAGAGGGAGGGTAGTAGTTGGAGAGCAGCCAGAAGAGAGGTCAGAGGGAGGGCAGGGAGCAGCCAGGAGAGAGGTCAGAGGGAGGGTGGGGAGCAGCCAGGAGAGAGGTCAGAGGGAGGGCAGGGAGCAGCCAGGAGAGAGGTCAGAGGGAGGGTGGGGAGCAGCCAGGAGAGAGGTCAGAGGGAGGGTGGGGAGCAGCCAGGAGAGAGGTCAGAGGGAGGGTAGTAGTTGGAGAGCAGCCAGGAGAGAGATCAGAGGGAGGGTAGTAGTTGGAGAGCAGCGTGGGCCTCCATGAGCCTTTGTTCTCCTCTTCCAGGAATGCGGAGGAGAGACGGCTGCTGTGGAAACTACCCAACCTGTCCCCGACCAACCACAGCAAAGGTCAGCGCTCTGCACCACGCCTGTCCTCTGGCTTTTTAACCTTTGTTTTAAAGACCCCCCCCCCCCCCCAATCTGTCATTTACTTCACCGTATACGTTCTGCCTGTGTGCATTTATACAGTAGGTTCTTGGAAGGCGTATGATGGAATGTGTAGAAGACGTTTTCTAACATTCATGACTCATCATAATGACTCAAAATACCCTCTTCTCTACCTCCCGGTTAGCCCTCGTGTTTCCCACCTTTTGAGGTTGTTAGTGGGCATCCTTTTAGAGTGTCTTTAGGGTGTCTTTTAGAATCCCTTTAAAGGCCCCATGAAATCAAAATAGATGTTTATGTTCTTTTTATCACATGTCTTTCACTGATTGTCACTTATACGCCAGTATTTGTCGTTGCTAACATTAGCTTGCTAGCTAATTGGTCGACTGTAATGCACATTCAGCGCTATTGCTTACTGTAAAAGTCCCTCCCTAGCTTCCTGTTTTTATAGGAAAACGCATAAATATGTGGAATCAACTAGCCGTTTCATGGGGACTTTTAAAGGTCTCATGTCATAGAAAATAGTTATTGCCTTGTGTTGGTATGACAGTCTGAAATGTTATTTGGGTGCTCTGGGAAAACGACATGGGTACCAAGAATGGGACTTTAGATTCATATTTTGGATGGACACTAAACTGGGGCGACAGTGGCTCAGGAGGTAGAGCGGTCGTCTGGTAATCAGAAGGTTCCCGGTTCGATTCTGGCTTCTCCCGGCAGCATGTCGAACTTGACCCCTAACTGCTCCCGTTGAGCAGGTCGGCACATTGCATGTTTGCCCCCGCCAACGATGTATAGGTGAATGTGAGGCACATTGCACAAGTTGCTATATAAATGCAGTCCATTTACCATTGCTAATTTAAAGTTCTTCCCTTGGCGTTGCACGCCTCTCTAGATAAGCCACTCGTGCTGTGCTAAAAGTTCTGTTGATTTTAATGCGGTGGCCGTTGACCTTTTCAAAGCTCCACCAATGAGATTACAGCTTAATGTGATGTGAACAGAAGCGACTCTGAGAAATGAATTCCCTGGAGTTTAACTTACCCCAATCTTGGCAGGACTTTGTGTTGTACCTGCCAGTGAGCAAATGGTAGAATGCTGACCATCTGCAGGCAACTTAAAGGGATATTTCATTCACTTCCATTCATTTTAAGGACCAAGTCTTAAAGGGACCCTATGTGCCCTTTTGCATAGTTTTTACAGAATAAGGGGTTGTGAGATCATATTTATGTGCATTGTGCCTTTTCTGCAGTTCAGATGTGACAAGAACCCTCCCTATTGAAATGTTATTGCAACCACAATCGCCATGGTTAATAACATGCAAAAAATTTACGAATGTGCAAAAGAAATTGCATGTATAAAATGGCGTCTCGCTCGTAAATCTTATCTTTTCTGCCTAAAGTTGAACCTAAAATATGTTTGTTTTTTTAACAGTAAGTTTGATATGCTACTGCGTCATATTTTATCTCTATTGTCTAGTCTGACAGTTTTATCTGAATTTTGTTTGAAGGTACATGCACCACTGCTAGATGTACGATAATTATCGTATTTGTACAATAAAAGCAGCTAGCTCATTACAGACACAGAAACAGCCCGTTGAGAACAGGACTGAAACAGAGAGGTATAGAGGCTGCTAGGATGAGAGCAGGACTGAAACAGAGAGGTATAGAGGCTGCTAGGATGAGAACAGGACTGAAACAGAGAGGTATAGAGGCTGCTAGGATGAGAGCAGGACTGAAACAGAGAGGTATAGAGGCTGCTAGGATGAGAACAGGACTGAAACAGAGAGGTATAGAGGCTGCTAGGATGAGAACAGGACTGAAACAGAGAGGTATAGAGGCTGCTAGGATGAGAACAGGACTGAAACAGAGAGGTATAGAGGCTGCTAGGATGAGAACAGGACTGAAACAGAGGTATATAGGCTGCTAGGATGAGAACAGGACTGAAACAGAGAGGTATAGAGGCTGCTAGGATGAGAACAGGACTGAAACAGAGAGGTATAGAAGCTGCTAGGATGCATTATCTGAGAGTCCCCTAAAACTTCAAAAGACATGTTTAGTGGACCTCAAAAACCTATTTTAACTTCTGAAGTCCTCCCTAAAATACATATAGTATACTATACAGAAATATTATTCTGTGTCATAGGTACTTGTTTTTATGAGCCTAATAGATGTTTTCAGACCGTAGGGACTGAACCCCGTATTTTGGGGGTATTTGTTATCTCCCGTTCCCAGTACAGAGGAACCATGAGTGTGCGGTGAGTGGTCCAGACGTCAGGTTCATGGTCTCAGGCTCAGCTGTGCGTGGGGCTGGAGAGACAGACATGCACAGACAGACTACCTATTAGCTTTTCCCGATGTTCCCGACTCATGCCCTGTTTTCCTGTGTGTGTGCCCGTAAAACGGAGATGTGATTGTTGTCTAGATATATCTGTGTATCTACCCTCTGTACAGCACTTTGGTTGACATGTGTGTCATGTTAAATGTGCTATAGCTATATAAATGAATCTGATTGATTGATTGATTGATTGATTGATGCAGAGTCAACCTCATATTATAGTTAAAATACCAATGAATTATTAAAAGATATTTCCCCAGTGAATCTCTTTGTTACACCAATATTAACATTATGGCATAGAGGTGAAAACCAATTGACTGTTTGTTAATTGTATTTATGTTTAAGGCAGTGAGTGCTGCTCAGGAAGCACTATTTATTTGATTTTAATTATTTGATTTTAATACTTTATACTAATAAGTATCTTGTACAATGTCATCCTTAACTCTTTGACGGCCACCAGCTTTCGCCATCTGCACTGTTTGCTGCCAGCGTTATTGACCATTTTAGCGATGTTTGCAGACCCATCGTGTGTTCTGTATTATAGCTATGGAGACAATAGTATGGCTCATTTTACAGGCATTGTTCATAGTCCATTACTGACTAATCAGTTAATTTCTACACACTGTAGTTTGTTACATGCTACACGCTAAACATTGCCCCATTTCCAAAATAATCCAGTATTTTTCCATAGATTGCGAGATATGACACATTATATGCAATACGTCCAAATCGTTCTGGTTGATCGCCTGAAGCCCCAAATACTCCCAAATCAAACGGATATACCATGTACATATGTGTCTTCACAAAATCATCAAGGGGGGGGGGGGGGGGGGGGGGGGGTCATTTTAACTCAAAACTGTGATCGTTACCAAAGCAAGTTTTACGTCCGGCGGGGAAACTGTACATTGGAGGGGGTTGGGTTTGGACATTTACAGGGGCCAGTTTTGAATTGCAGTCTCCCGTAAGTGCTCATTTAGAGAGGTTTTGAAGGAGGGTAGTCATTCACATTCCTTTACAGCTGTGGGTAGGGCGTCCCTTGTTTGAGCCGAATCTGGGTTTAACATGATTTGTGGAGCTCCCCAGTGGGTAGTTCCTCTCAGGGAGTCCCCAGAATAGTTTGGTCAGAAAACATCTAATGTTGCCATTTTCAAATTATCAATAAAATAACAATTTCTCACTTGAGGTGATTTTTAGCCTCATCCTGCGGTTTTTAACGTTACACTTTATTACAGTGTAGGACTTCAAATCAAAACAAAGGATCACGCAACAAAATAAATGTTTTTCTTGTCAGAAACGCTCAATTACACCAGAGGAGTAAGATCAAAATAGAATTCCGATGTCTAATGGGTGGAATGTTCCTTTTAATTGATGCACAGAAAGACGCACTCATCTTACTGTTCCCATATTGTACCTCGGAAAGAAAACCCTGTTGGTCATTGAGTTCCGTACGTAGCATGAACTACTGAACTACTGAACGACAAACTGGATGCTTCCTGCTCAGGCCCAGCACCCACTACCACCCTCCATTTATTTCTACACTAATGATATATTATTACCTGAGTCTGAGACGGCGCGGCTGGAGAGCAGAGAGAGAGGAACTATTCATAGCCCTGTGGTGATAGATGGGAGGTTTAATGGATATTAAAGGTTCAAGTCTATAGATAGAAGATCTCTGTGTGCTTTATGACCCAGTGACAAAGCGTGGAAAGGTCGTAATAACTCCTCGCTGTCCAGTCACAGAAACACAACTCTCTCCCGACTGTTTCCTCTTCTAAACCTCGTTAAGGAAACCTTAGGGGTGGTGTAGGCATCGCATAAATAACGTCTTGCAGAGTTGAATCAATGGGTGACTTGAGGGCCGTGTAAACAGGTCTCGTGTTTGCAAGGGTTTTTCTTCTCTCGTTAAGGGTGGGATAGTAATTCATGGTTTCATTCTAAAACGGCATGAATAGTATTCAAGCAGAACAGTTACATTGTCTCGCGTTTTGGTTCCATACTCTTTATTAATTGACGTGGTGAATCGTTAAATGATTAATAGGTTAAATTGACAATGTGCCTTTTATTTAATTTTGTATTCAAGTTCTTGAGACCACCGGTGCTTCTTAGTGTTGTAGCCTTGCTTAGTGTTGTAGCCTTGCTTAGTGCTGTAGCCTTGCTTAGTGTTGTAGCCTTGCTTAGTGCTGTAGCCTTGCTTAGTGTTGTAGCCTTGCTTAGTGCTGTAGCCTTGCTTAGTGTTGTAGCCTTGCTTAGTGCTGTAGCCTTGCTTAGTGCTGTAGCCTTGCTTAGTGTTGTAGCCTTGCTTAGTGCTGTAGCCTTGCTGGCTGATACAATCCTTATCTCTCCCCCTTAGTGCGACCCGCAAACCATAATAATTCTCCACCTTCGTAAGAATTCGACACTTCGACAGCATACCTTTCTTGAAAGAGCGTTGTTTATTGATATAAACAGAAGCCTCAGCCCAGATGTTATCAGATTGTATTTTCATTGCTATCGTCTCTGCTGTTATTCAGTCCAATGGTGGTCAGGCCTGGTCGTTAGCCTGAACCATCCTCGTGTTAGCCGAAGCTAATGATGATGTGTCATTCCCCCCCCCCCCCCCCCTCTCCGTGATGAGAGGAGAGAGTCTCTTCTGGTTTCTTCCCTCTTAGTCTCAGTCAGATTTTAGTCTGCCCTTACCCGGAACCACTGTCACCTTTATAGGATCTTCGTCATAGCAACGACGGCCCGCCCCCCTTCTGGTTGTCATGCGACGCGCTGTCATGACAACCGCGTTTAACCTTTACACACATCAAAACGCAGTTTCTACTGTTTCATTAAGGATGTCACCCCTCTCCCTCGCTCTGTGCCGGTATCAGCTTGTTTATGTTACCACCCTGCCGATGACCTCGGAGCCCTATGGCTCTCTGTCTAATTTGACTAGAGACAGACACACATGCAAACCCTGATGATAATGGTAATGATGATAATGGTATTACCCTCTTAAAGCTTGTCTCTATATATCAGTTATAAACAAAATATACATTGAAAAAACACCGATATCTCTCATTCCCCCCTTTGATTCTAATCAAACCTTCAGAATCAACAAATCATTATTTGGTTTTTCAATTAATTATACCCAAGAATAGACTCATAACAATTAGGGCCCCTCCGTCTGCTGTTTTTGCCTTATTTGTTTTCCATTACACGCATCACACCTAAACCAGAAAGGATAAACAACGGTCAGGGAGGAGAGAAAGAGAGAGAGAGAGACAGAGAAAGACACAGATTTGCAACTTTTCAGACAACACACCTAAACCCTTTGGCCCCCCTACTTAGGTACACCCCACATCAAATCAGAGCACTCCCTTCCCTCTTACAGTACACCCCCCATCTTGGGCCTTTGAGGTGCTTGAGCATGAGCATAGTCGTAGTATATATTCAGATTCAAATTGCCTATATATTCTTTTTCATTGCCTATATATATTTTTTTATAATTTTTTTGACATGACATAAAACTAGACATACAAACATTAACAGTAAATATCCACAATAAATCACAGGACTATACAGTCCATTATTTGGATCAATATAAATGTAGGTTACAAGATATATACACAATACCTACAATACAATACATACATATGCTCTTGCTCGTTCTTCTTCCCCACCCTCAGGACCCCCCTTGGATAATCCATCCATTATTTCGTTTCTAACCAAGGATTACAATTCATATGCTAACCTTTATTCTCTCCACCACCTCTAACCAGATTGCAATGCTGGCTTCATTGACACCTAAAATTCTTGCGGTAGATATCTCTAGATAAATCACATCGAGATAGGTAAGAACCCATACCTTCCGGCACATTTTATCCGGTTGAATCCAGCGTGATGCTATCAGCTTTTTAGCAGCCGTAAGACCGGACAAAATTAGTCACTTTAGGCTGCTAACTGAGAAACATCATTCAACAACAATACAGAAGGCAGTACAGGTATGGTCAGAAATAAAAATTCTGATAATTGCGTGGTTACTTCTTCCCAGAATATCTTAACAGGGGGGCATTCCCAATACATATGCATAAATGTACCGATATCACCCCTTAGACACAAGGAGCATAGAGAGTCTTGTTTAAGCCCCATTCGGTTCAATCTTATAGGAGTCAGGTAAGTCCTATGAATAAAATTAAGATTAATCTGTTGATGATCCGGGTTGCATGACGCTAGTCAAACGTTTGCCCAGACTTCATGCCAATCAAAATCTACTTCCAAGTCTGGTATATCCTTCCTCCAAACTGAGTCTAGGGGAAGGATTCCATACGAAGACGTAAGTAAGTGATGATAAAAGTCAGATACGAAGCCTCTCGATGTCTCCCTTTCATAAAATATTTTGTGATATCTGTGGTGCTCAAGTGGTATCTTTAATGGGACTCCATGAGCCTTCAAAGTTGCTAATAACTGTATATAGAAATAATAAGTGGAGCTGGTGAGGTTAAATTTGTTATGTATATCTTGATAGCTACAGAAACCCCGTTCGTTGAAGATATCTCCCAATGTATGTATGCCCTGCTTTTCCCATTTGGGATATCTGATTGTTGTGCAATAAGGAGTGCATTGTTATTTGAATGGCTATGCCATTTATGTTGGTTAGTAAATTTTTTCTGTGTGTCACGCCATATCCGAATCACATGTGTAATAAGCGGGCCAAATTTTAAGTCGCATTGCTTAACACTTTAATCGCCGAAAACGCTGGAACTCGTCTTTCCCCGCCATGCTCATTCTGCCGAAGACGCCGTAACACGTCTTTGATATCAATATTTCAAAAATCTGTGATCGAAATCATATTTCTCCTCCGGGGACCTGACATATACTTCTGAGTTCCACTCAACTGTCTAACGGTTCAAGACCGCCATCTGGTGGCCGATCGACGCACAACGCATGGCGGGCAATAACGAATTATCACGTTTTTGGCGCACAATGTGTTAATATTCAGAGTTAATTATTAACAGTTTATTTTTCTCATATTTTTATATTCAGATGTAATTTTATTGCCTATATTTATGTCTTTCTACTATTACCCTGCCCATACCTGTACCTCCCCTCCCCCCCCCCCCCCATGTTGCTATGATACCTGAATTTCCCCAAGGGGATTAATATATTATCTTATTTGCTGTCTGAATCACATGACCACCAGCTTCATGAAGGCTTCATCAGTGATGTGGCCAAAATCACCAGAGAATTATATAATCTTTTATCCATATTTTATTAGTAGCGTAGCCTAATCATTTCCTCCCTGTAGAGACAACTAGAGTCGATTGTCTCTTGCTCTAGTGTCAGGTTGTAACATTCCTAAGCCACACAGGTTAGTTCATCTTAGATGACCTATGACCCCGCCAGTGGTGTTCGCTAGATCTTCATGTTACAGTTACAGTACATGTATAATAATAAGAGACAGCAGATGAGTGAGTGCAATAGGATGAAAAATAGGATGAAAATAACAAAAACGATCCTTTAACAAAATGCTTTATAGGCAGAGATAACATTATTACATTTAGTCATTTAGCTGACGCTTTTATCCAAAGTCAACAGGAAGGGTACAACTCTTATAGCTGAGTAACAATGCAGTGTTGAGTGCATAGTAGGGGTGTAACGGTACGTGTATTTGTCCCGCGAATTTACGGTACGGCCGTCACGGTGCGGTACGTGCAGCCATACGGTGAATACGCCCCACAGCGCAAACACACAAGTCCCACATGCAGGCACTCGCAGGTTCCGTGCGAGAACAGCGCACGGCACACACTTCAGTTCAGAGCGGCGAAAGTGCACGGAGAAAGGCACATTTACAATGGAACAGCTGCAGGGTCATTACAGTTTTCTTTCATTTTCTTGTTCGCCCAATAACGTTAAACAAAATTAAACCAATGGAAAGAAACACACGCGTCGCCGACACACACACACGCGCCAACAAACGCATCAACATTCTCTCCCGCCCGACTCACATCAACATTCTCCCCCGCCCGACTCACAGGCACAATAAAAAAATTAATTAAAAAAAACATACTTTTCCGGACAGATCATCTGAGCTCCACTGTGTTTAAATCCAAATAATCCTCTGCCATTGTTGTAATATGTCATCTGTTCTCTAGTATTCAGTCTCGTCGTGAAGTTAAATTCTCTCTAGAAGTGAAATTGAAACTTAGCAAGGATAAGTTGTTAAAGGGGCAGTAGGCAAGTGGATGCCTGAACACAGAATGACACCAGTATCACTGACTATCACGGCAAGCCTATAGAAAATTATTCTATTTAATAATAATAATAATAATAATAATAATAATAATAATAATAATAATAATAATAATAATAATAATAATAATAATAATAATAATTATCATAAATATAATATATAAAATTTTAAAACTTTTTTTTCTTTTAAATATTTCTATTAACACTTTGGATACCCAACCCGAGTTTGAATGCCCATAACGAGATTTTTTTTTTTTTTTTTTTCCGATCTGAATTCATATTTCATCAACCGAGTCTACCGTTGGAAAATCAGCCATCCCAGGCGCTCAGATGTGAAAAAAGCGCCCCCTATCGTCTCCCAGATGGTAATTCACCCTTTTGGACTCAATGAAAATGAATGAGAAAAAAAGACCCAGACTCCACATTTTACTTCTCACTCATGTAACCGGGGTCGATCAGCTTCATGCTGGACCCTCAGAGCAGCGGGGATTATGTGTTTATACTGTATATGCGGTGGATCAATAAAAGGATCGATTTTTTCGAATGGCGATCAGGAATTGGAATAATCCATTTGGATACCATCTGATCTCAGGTAAGGAATCTATGTTACCAGTCTTAAGATACTCAGACCTGTTTTCACGGAGATATGAGCTTTTTCTTTTTTTTGTGATATGGCTGTTTGTAAGAGCGATCAGGAACTGAGAGAATCGATTTTCAGCGTGCGGCACTAGCGTGCACACGTACACATATACTATCGATAATCTAGCGTTTATTTGAAAACTATTCATAAATAGGCCGACAAATGACAACGTTCTAGAATATTACAGTACGGGGCGATTATCATGGAATCCTCTTTTTTTTCCGTGAAAACGAGGGGTTTTCTAAATGCTATGAAACGGAAATGAACTGATAAAAAAACAATCTGCTTCAACAATGTTGACTGGAAATAGGTCATTGATAATGCGACGGGCAGATTAGACACATAGCCATAATTTAAAACATAGATTAGGCGATATTAATGCTAACATTGAAGTGGATGTGGGCATTCAAGGACTAAATGTGCGCCCCCTGCTGGGCATTCAACGTGTTAATAATAATAATTATAAATATTTTTTTTTCTGTTGTACCGAACTCGTACCGAACCGTGACCCCAATACCGAGGTACGTACCGAACCGTGGCTTCTGTGTACCGTTACACCCCTAGTGCATAATAGTAAAGACATAATTAGTATTGTAGGAAGAGTGCATGATAGTATAAGACAGTAAGAAGGTTAGTGTTTATTGAAAATAAAATAAAAATGTATTTCAGATATTGATTGAAGAAGTGCGTTTTTAGTTGACGGCGAAAGATTGGTCGGGCTTCAGCTGTCCTAACTGTGGTGGGAAGTTCGTTCCACCATTGTGGAGTGAGGAGAATAGGCGGCTTCTCCTTGATGACCCTCCCGGAGCTCGGATGGGAGTGGGTCTGAGGTGGCCAGAGGATGTAGAGTGGAGGGGTCTTGAGAGGGTGTAGGTAGAGACCATTGACCAGAGGTAGACGGGAGCTGTTCCCTTCTCCGCACGATATGCCAGGTCGAGGACCTTGAAGCGGATTCCTTCCGACATTGCTCAGGAGGAATCTGCAGGTTCTGGTCATTGCGGCGATGTGAGCGGAGAAGTTCAGGCGATCGTCAATGACTATGCTTAGGTTCAGTTTGAGGTGGTTGGTCGTCATCCAGGCGGAGATGTCGGACAGACAGGCCGAGATTCGCTCAGAGACATGGATATCTGAGAGAGGAAAGGAGAGGAAGAGTTGAGTGTCATCGGCATAGCAATGATACGAGAAGGCATGAGACATAATAATGTTACCCAGGGGAGCTCCAGTAGCTCACCACGTACCGCGAGCGCTATTTCAGCGCCGGGGACAACCGTGCTCGTCACGGATCTGGGGTTTAGCGAGTTCGAATCCCGGACTGCAGCCGTGCCTTTCCCAGAGTGTCTTCCCCCCCATCTGAACCCTTTCAGCCTGTTTCTGTCGGTCATCCTTGACCAGAATAAATGCGATAAACGTATAAAAGAGCCAGGGGAATGGCCAAAGTTTAAAAAAAAATTATAATAATGTTACCCAGGGGGAGCTCCAGTAGCTCACCGCGTATCTCGGCGCTATTGCGGCGTCAGGGACAACCGTGCGCGTCACAGATCTGGGGTACACGAGTTCGACTCCCGGACTCGCCGTATTTTCTCAGAGTGTCTTTCCCCCGATCTATATCCTATTCAACCTGTTTCTGTCGGTCATGCCTGACCAGAAAAAGCGATAAACGCTAAAAAGAACCAGCTGACTGGTCAAAGTTTAAAAAAAAAATAAAAAATGTTACCCAGAGATTTGGTGTAGAGAGAAGAGGAGGGGTCTGGAGGGGAGGAGGGCCGACAGGGTTCCTCTCCATGATACTCGGCAGGAGCGGTCGTCGAGGTAAGATGTCAGCCATGCCAGCGCAGAGCCAGTCACTCCCATTCCTGCGAGGGATGCGAGGAGGATCTGATGGTTGACTGTGTCAAAGTCTGCCGACAGGTCCGCGTGAATACTTTCGGCAGCCAACATGCCCTTCCGCGTTGCTCTGATTGGCCGAGTGCGCGCATGAGCCGCGACGCGCTCCTCAACCAGGCAGGAATACTAAACTCTGCTTAACGCAATTTATATGCATGGAAGTATTGATTACGCCGTAACGAATCATTAAAAAAATATACCTGTAACTTTACACATATGTTGGATTATGTAATTGGTTTGTCATGACAAACCAATAAAAAATCACGAATTAACCGGTGGCTACAACAACACACAGTAACTACATGCATGGTATGGTATGGTATTTATTTTAGACAACAAAACATATACAGATCATTACATCACATATTTGCTTTAGTCAAGGATAGGAACGAAAAGGCGCAATGACTTATTTACATTGTTGTCCTTGGATGTCAATTAGATTAGCCCCACCGTTCATTGTAAACAATGATGCATGTAGTTACTGTGTGTTGTTGTAGCCACCGGTTAATTCGCGATTTTTTTATTGGTTTGTCATGACAAACCAATTACATAATCCAACATATGTGTAAAGAAACAACATATTCCAGTTAACGGTATATTTTTTTAATGATTCGTTACGGCGTAATCAATACTTCCATTTGTATAAATTGCGTTAAGGGGAGTTTAGTATTCCTGCCTGGCTGAGGAGCTTGTCGCGGCTCATGCGTGCGCTCGGCCAATCAGAGCAACTCGGAAGGGCATGTTGGCTGCCGAAAGTATTCACGCGACAGGTCCAGGAGAATCAGGACAGTGGAGAGGCCCTTTGCTTTTGCTAAGTGCTAAGCTATTCGGGCCATCTCTTTGGAGTGACCAGTCCTGAAGCCTGACTGATTAGGGTCTAGGAGGTCATTATGTAAGAGATAATCAGTAAGTTGGTTGGATACAGCACGTTCAAGTGATTTAGAAAGGAAGGAGAGAAGATCATTTGATTATTTTCTGCAGTGCATATCTTTGCTAAACCTTTGGTTTTGTTGTGATCCCAGGCTCGGGGACCCTGTGTGCCAGCTGGCAGTGCCTGGAGGCCCCCCGCGGCCCTCCACCCAGCCTGGCGGTTCAGTTCGTGGGCTCCGGGGCTTCACTGTCGGGGATGGATCTGGAGCTGGTGGGGAGCCGCTACCGCATGTCTCTGGTCAAGAAGAGATTCGCCACAGGTGAGACTTTTGTTTTCAAGTTTAGTTTGATTTGTCACATATAAGGTACATGTACATTACAGTGAAATGCTTGGTTCTATATGAGCCCCCTGAGATTGTGCTTCATACAGTAAAAAAGTTAAAAGAATAAAGGCCACACACTATACAAAATATACAAACTAAAGTACAAAATGCAAACAATGAAGTACAAAATGCAAACTTCTTAAAATGCAAAAATTAGGTAGGGACAAATATTTTAGTAATACATAAGATACAAAGTATGGTGTAGTGTTAAAAAGTGTTTAAAGTGTCTAAGTGAATATTTAAAGTGAGTGTGTGCATGTGGATGCATGTGCAATGAATATAGATGGATGGGTTAGTGTTGCATAGAGTCATTGAGCATGGCCAGAGAGAACTTTAGAATCTAGATACAACTCCAGAATTCTGCTTCATCAAACCAATTGGTTTTAGTTTCTCCTTGATGCACTTTAGCCAAAGGAGACAGTTATGCGTGAGTTTTTTATATTCCCAAAGTGCAGAAGTGATTGTCAATTTTATGTTAATGAAAAAAAGAGCAGTGACCTTTTGGCTCCAGTGATCAACACGTTGCCTAACTCTCATTGCTTTCGATCTCAGGGACCAGCTAATGGTTTTTTTTGTGTTTTGTTTGAGGCCTGGCAAGCCATGGTATTGTCACCCTCAGGGACCACAATACAATTCTACTTAAAATGAAAATAACGTCTATGTATGTCAGCTAAATTTCAGACTTTGTTTGTTTTTCCCCCTGAACGTGCTACCTCACCTGGCTATTGCATCTAAACACATACCATATATATATATATATATATATATATATATATATATATATATATATATATATATATATATATATATATTAGGGCTGTCAAAGTTAATGATTTAACTTGAGATTCATTTAAATTATTTAAAGCATTAAAATAAATTAATCTAGATTAATCTATGGAGTGAAAAATCTTCAACGTTCTGAACTTTCAGCAGTATATTTGCTTGTTCTTTTTTTGCATTGACTTATGCACCTTTTTGAAAATCATCTGACATGAAGATGGAACACATTTTTGTTGTTAATATGATTTATATTACTGGTAGATAGTTCATACAAGACATTATCATCCTCTAAGCCAATCTGCACTTTAACATAGGCCTGGGTTGTTTTTATTTCTGTTAGCGCCGCGGATATAAGAAAGAGGTCTTTAAAGCTGAGTCAATGTTGATGGTTTTGTTGAACATTTGTTATTTCACAGGAGAGAAACTGTATTCATAGAAAGTCTTTGAATCTAAATATACTTTCTTTGTGTTGATTTTACATTAATTCCAGGATTTTACTCAAGTAATATCTGTTACAAGCTTCGGTTTTAAACCGAAAAATGCTATTTTTAATCTAGATTAATCTAGATTCATTACAGAAAATTGTGAGATTAATTAGTAAAAAAAAATGTATCTATTGACAGCACTAATATATATATATATATTCTCACCGTATATATGATCTACACCTGCCTGTACTTACCTGCACATAATCCTTTATATTACAGAAGAGAGCAGTAAGAATAGTTCACAAAGTAGATTCAAGAGAACATACCAATGAATTATTTATTAAATCCAGACTATTGAAATTTAAAGAGTTAGGGTGGCTGGGTGGCGCAACGGACATTGCGCTCGTCACCAACGCAAGAGACACCAGGTTCGGCTCCGGCTGTCGGCTCCGGCTGTCGGCGTTGCCTCCGGCTTGGATCAGCTGTCATACTAATTCAATTGGCAGAGTTAGGGGGTGGAAGTCGATGGGTGGTAATCTGGACGTTGTGGACAGCGACTCCTACAGGTTGGTTGGGGACGCCTGCACAGCAGAGACAGGAAATAGCGGGGGTAGTGTGAGCCTCCCACACGTTACACCTCGCCAATGAGAGTCCACGCTGGCAGGTGAAAAGATGCGACAGGCTGCCTCCTCGTGTATCGGAGGGGACACGTGATGCAAGGCTTCTATCCTCCCTACAACAGGCCAGTGGGGGGCATATGCGAGCAACGTTCAAGACAGGGGAGGGAAGAATTGGCACAGTGGAATTGGGATGGGAGAAAAAGAGAAAAAGTGGATACAAAAAAAAGAAACTTAAAGAGTTAGCTGAAATACAGACTTTATTAGTTGTGTTTAGAGCAAAATGCAGAGTATTACCAGCAAATATACAGAGGTTGTTCGTTCCCTGTCCAGATGACAGCAGAAGGAAATTCAATTTTAAGCACCAATTTGCACAAACCACCTTAAAACAAAGGTGCACCTCAGTTATAGGTATCACACTATGGAACTCTTTGCAGAATGATGAAAAGAGTTCTACTAATATATTTCACTTCAAAAGGTTGTACAAAGAAAAGATAAATAGACAGTATAGCACAGTTTAGTATAATATTGCAGTTTAGCATAACAGGATAACATAGCATTGAATTGCAGTAATTATAAAATTATATAGAAGTATAATATAGAATAATACATTATATAAGTGTGTGTGTGTGTGTGTGTGTGTGTGTGTGTGTGTGTGTGTGTGTGTGTGTGTGTGTCTAAATGAATGAACCTAAATATCGCTGCTGGCGGGACAAAACCTCATAACTCCAAAAACACAACTTTTCAGCAGATGAAAAAAACGAACACAGATTTGAGGGTGAATAGAGTTAGGAGGTTTAGACAGATGATCGGTTTAATGCTTTCCCATTGTTTAAACTTTGTAAAACCCACACACACATATGGAGGATGATCTACGGAGTTGATTTATATATATAAAAAAAAAAATGGAGTTATGAGGTTTTGTCCCGCCAGCAGCGATATGTAGTTTGACTGATAGATACACAAAATGGGATTATTTATGTTGATTTAATTTAGTTGTGTTGATGTTTCCTGTTGACAGAATTCGGCTATAGGGCGACAATAATGTGGTCAAGAGGCATGGTTTCTATCTTGAGCCTTAACTGGCGTGGTTTATTTATTCCCATGGCAGAGCAGCAGTTCTACAGGTCTCCTCTCACTGAGAGGCTGGGGGAAAGAGAAAGAATGGGAGGAGACATCTCTATTTATACTCGCCACCTGGTGGTGTTCCTGAGTGGCTCCGCCTAGAGCACCCTCTAGTGGAAACAGTTATATATGCAGTTAGACAGTTACTAGTGGAAACAGTTATATATGCAGTTAGACAGTTACTAACAATCCTACACAGAACCTCTGATCTCAACATTTCCATTTTTACAAAATGGGTATATTCTGTTTCGTTTTACGCAATAAGTCTATCGGTGTGTTGTATGTGTGTAGGGGCAGGTATATATGAGAATTTTTCTTCTTCCTGTTCCTTTCGGCCATGGAATTTGGTGAATTATATTAATATGTACTGTTGGACTGTGGTAATTCCATGTACGAATAAATAAATGATGATGATATCTTACTAGTTACGCTGCTGGTCAGTATGACTACTGCCATAGTGTCTTTATACCTGTATCACTGACTGTACATATTATACTACAACTCTGTACATACATCTGATTAGCACTACACTCAGTAGTACTAATTTGTATATTTTGTACACAGTTTAATCACCTGTACATTGTATATTGCTGTTGCACTTTACTGTTACATTTGCACTCTGGTTGCATGCCAAACTTATTTTCGTTGTACTGTACTTGTGCTGTATAATGACAATACATTTGAATCTAATCTAAATGATAGCCAATCATATTACACATTTTCTGCCAAATATTGCACTTGGAAACAACTTTGCAATGTACTATATTGAATTAAAAAATATTTGTGTTTCCATACATATTTCAATAATGCGAACCAAACAACAGTCTTACCAAACACTCATAGTCCATGGGCCAGAGCCCAAAATTTTACTTGTTGGTACCACTCAAGGTGACGAAACGTACATATAATTTTTTAAAAGATCTATGTCTGTAGATGATATTTTGGTATGATAGCCCTTCCTGAGTGGTAGCTGTATCATAATTATCAAGTCATGAAGTATACCCACCCCCTCAGGAAATTGCATTTCAGATGCTGGTGCATATCCTGCTTTAGACTCACGTAGAGGACATCTGTCAATGTTTCACAATATTGTCTTTGGTATAATTTTCAGGACTCCCTGGAAGAAGAGATCTTGTATCTCAATGGGACATTCCTGGATAAATAAAGGATAAATAAATTTTAAAGCGGACTATGTCATCTTTCATTCAAGCTAAAATGTGAATCTTCCTGACCAATATAGAGGTCACTGGAGCTCTTTGAACAGTCAACAACACACTTTTTACATGATTTGCACCTAAATGATATACTATATTTTAGCCTTGTGTCATCTAGGAGCAACAGGGACACAAAATACAAAATCTCTCTCAGGACCATAAAGATTCAGGAAATGTATAATATGCCTATACTATTTCTTGTCAGGGGTGATTGTGAGCCTTAAATTAGAAGAGCAGTACTAGGCTCCTATTAAACTATACAGAACAGCCACTAGGATAATGTCACAAAGTGGTCATAAAGGACACCACAAGGAGATACGGAACCACTTAGAGTTTTATAAACAACCTATTAAACAGAACAACATTATAAACTAAATTAACATTGAAAGTGAATTATACATTTAATCCCACAGTATACAGTATCGTTATTAATGGGAATAGGCCTATGTCAAGATCTGATTATAGTCAGGCTATCACGATCTGTGTGTACTTAAGATAGAGTTGAGATGGGTAACCTAATCCCATCCCAAATATTTACTTTTCTACTTTCTGGTGATGTATCATAGTTACAAACAGTAGAGGTTGAGTACTTTCTGGTGATGTATCATAATTAAAGACAGTAGAGGTTGAGTCCTTTCTGGTAATATAACATAGTTAAAATAGTAGAGGTTGAGTACTTTCATCACCAGAAAGGATTAAACTTATACTGTCTTTAACTATGATACATCACCAGAAAGTACTCCACTTATACGGTCTTTAACTATGATACATCACCAGAAAGTACTCAATTTATACTGTCTTTAATAACTATGATACATCACCAGAAAGTACTCAATTTATACTGTCTTTAATAACTATGATACATCACCAGAAAGTACTCAACTTATACTGTCTTTAATAACTATGATACATCACCAGAAAGAAAGAACTCAACCTCTACTGTCCTTATGGTCCTGAGAGTGTTGTAGATTTTGTATTTTGTGTCCCTGTTGCTCCTAGAGATGACACAAGGCTAAAATATAGTATATCATTTAGGCGAAGATTGTGTAAAAATTTGTGTTGTTGACTGTTCAAAGAGCTCCAGTGACCTCTATATTGGTCAGAAAGATGAAAAATGACAGTCCCCTTTAAAAGTATACCAAAGACAATATTGTTTTTTTTTTTATTGGTCTTTTTCCCCCTCCATTTTCCTCAGATTTTCTCCCATCCCAATGTTAGTCGTATGCCAATTCCCAGTCCCTTCCTGGTCGCTGCGCACTTACCCCCCACAGTCAGATCATCTGGGAGAGTGGAGGCTACCACGTGCTTCCTCCGACACACGTCCAGCCAATCACCGCTTCTTTTCACCTGGCAGCGCGGATTCTCATTGAGAGGGCGTAGCGTGTGGGAGGACCACACTATCCCCCTCACGTCCAATCCGCGCTTAGCAGGCGCCCCGACCGAACTGTAGGAGTCGCTGTTTACAACGACCCGGACCCACCCTGCCAGCTTCTCCCACCCTCTGATACAGCCAATTGTATCAGTGCAGACGGCCAGCCAAGCTGGTGACAACCCCGGAGCTGTGAGCTGGATTCGAACAGGCAAATCCAGCTCAGCTCCGGGGGTGGTGACGAACGCAATCTCCGCTCGGCCACCTAACCGCCCCAAAGACAATATTGTGAAACATTGACAGATGTTACATGTGTCTAAAGCAGGATATGCGCCAGATGCACCAGCATCTGAAATGCAATTTTTTTTTTTTTTTTACTTTTTCTTCCATTTTCTATATTTTCTCCCATCCCAATTTCGTATCATCCAATTCAACCCTCCCCTGTCACGAACGCTGTTTCTTGCCTCCCACAAGCCGGCTGCAATGTGGACTAAGTCATACATAGCACAAGTCCCCTCCGGTACTTGAGGTAACAGCAGTCGCATCTTTTCACCTGCGCAGCTCGATCTCTCAGTGGCGAGGAGTAACGCGTGGGAGGCTCACGCTGCCCCCGACACTTCCTGATTCTACTGCGCAGGCGCACCAACCGACCTGTAGGAGTCGCTGTCCACAACGCCCGATCCCCACCCATCAGTTTCCCACCCCTTAATATGGCCAATGTGTATTAGTACGGACGACCAGCTAAACTGAAAGCAAATGTGGAGCGCTGGGCTCGAACAGGCAAGCCCAGCGTCTCCAGATTTCGTGGCGAGCGCCTTGCCCACTACGCCACGTAGCCGCCCCCTGAAATGCAATTTCTTGAGGGGGTGCGTATACTTCATGACTTGATAATTATGATACAGCTACCACTCAGGAAGGGCTATCATACCAAAATAGCATCTACAGACATAGATCTTTTTAAAAAGTATATGTACGTTTCGTCACCTTGAGTGGTACCGATATCTGGTCTGGCCCATGGACTATCATTTCTAGAGGGGTTTGTATAAACAAGGTTCTTTTCTTTTTTATGTTTGTAATTGTTTCTCTCTCTCTCTATCTCTCTCAACAGGGAAATACATGGCCGGCTGCTCCTTGTGAGTCGCTAGTCGTCGTCATTGAAGGGTTCCTGCAGAATATTGCACTTTCAGCCATTTAAGCTGAGCTGGACTGAGCCCTTTACAGAGAGAGAGAGAGAGAGAGAGAGAGAGATATGATATACGGCATCACTGGAGACGAGGCATCTTACTCAGGCTTCTTTTTCAAAAGGAACAAAAAAAACGTTTCTTTTTTCTTTTTCTTTAACCCTTTACTGAATAGGGGTGGTATTTTGAGGAATTGGACCCCATGTGATCTTCTAATTAAAACATTAGAAGATCAGGAGCTGTATTTTAGAAACCATCATCACCCATGTTGACCGATAAGCTATGAAAAATTATTAAATGTAGCTCTTGATGTGTTGGAATAATTTGTCAAATTCATTTTCGATACATGGTTTTTATGGATAGCTTAAAAGTTATAAAAACAGATGGATTGTAATTATGAACACACAGTAAGTTATTCCATGATAGTTTTCTGAGTTGTCTGGCTGAGTGGTCCTGCTCGTTTAAATACCTCAGAGATCTGCTTCAAAGGGTTAAAAAAGAATGAGGGGGCACAATAATAATGATGAAGTACCTAGGAACTAAAGAAGAACTATGTTTTTAACTAGGAACTAAATAAGTACTATGTTGTTAACTAGGAACTAAAGAATCACTGTTGTTAACTATGAACTAAAGAAAAACTATGTTTTTAACTAGGAACTAAAGAAGTACTATGTTGTTAACTAGGAACTAAAGAATCACTATGTTGTTAACTATGAACTAAAGAAGAACTATGTTTTTAACTAGGAACTAAAGAAGTACTATGTTGTTAACTAGGAACTACAGAAGAACTGTTAACTAGGAACTACAGAACTATGTTGTTAACTAGGAACTACAGAAGAACTGTTAACTAGGAACTACAGAAGAACTATGTTGTTAACTAGGAACTAAAGAAGAACTATGTTGTTAACTAGGAACTACATAAGAACTATGTTGTTAACTAGGAACTAAAGAAGAAGAGCTATGTTGTTGTCAACAAACTGTTCCTTAACCATCAGTTACTCAGACCTCAGTGCAGGAAGTCTTTCCAGAATGGCTTCTGCTTTGCTTCCCAACGACACGTTCAGTACATTTTCCATTCGACTCTGAAATCCCCATTTTCTACCTGCTCACCTCTAATTAAAAGGTAATCATCAGTTAAACAACATCTACACTATGTTAACATATCCACATTGTTCTCATGACACGTCTTGCCAGGCGAAACGGCACAGTGCCACAGCTCATTGGCCACGGTTGTCATTTACTGATAATAAATAGTTGATTACAATCACCCGTTTGCCGACTAATGGATGTGATGGAATGCAATGAATAGTTTTTATTTCCTTGGTATTTAAACCTTATCTGTGCCTCCTCAAGTAAAGTGTTACCTTTAAAACCAGAGCTTTTTGTGCCTGTGTGAATCCAGCCTTGTACTCAACTGGCCTGGCCTTGGAAGGACAATGTGCACGTACTGCTGACGGTGTCCTTTATTTTTATTTATTTTTTTTTATCTTTTTCTCCCTCCTTTTTCCTCCGATTTTCTCCCATCCCAATGTTAGTCGTTATGCCAATTCCCAATCCCCTTCCTGGTCGCTGCGCACTTACCCCCCACAGTCGGTCTGGGAGAGTGGAGGCTACCACGTGCTTCCTCCGACACACGTCCAGCCAATCAACCGCTTCTTTTCACCTGGCAGCGCGGATTCTCACTGAGAGGGCGTAGCGTGTGGAAGGATCACACTATCCCACTTAGATCCTATCTGCGCTTAGCAGGCGCCCCGACCGAACTGTAGGAGTCGCTGTTTACAACGACCCGGACCCACCCCGCCAGCTTCTCCCACCCTCTAATACTGCCAATTGTATTAGTGTGAACGGCCAGCCAAGCTGGTGACAACCCCGGAGCTGTGAGCTGGATTCGAACAGGCGAATCCAGCCGCTCCGGGGTTGGTGACGAACGCAATCTCCGTTACGCCACCTGACCGCCCTGACGGTGTCCTTTCTGCTGTAACAGGACCAGGCTCATTTCACCTCCTATTCAATCAATCCAAAATCTCAATAGAAACTGCAATTAATTTGCAAGTGATGATACCATTGATTCCCAACCATTTCTCAATAGGTTGGATATGAGAACCTTGTCTTCATTCAATTAAATTCAATTACATTTATTGTCATTATACACATTCCAGTATAACAAAAGGTCTTGTTCGCCAGTCTCTCAAGACAGTTTTAGACATAAAAAAACACAAAAACAAAATGAGTAAATAAAAGTCTGAATAGAAAAGAGTTAGAAAATGTAAAGTTATATATAAAGACTGCAAGTCTGTCACTCGTAGGTAATATTAGTCGTCAAAAGTATTCCAGGGGGTCAAACAGGTGGTGGCTTTGGTGTGATGGGTCCTTGATGATGCAACGGGCTCTCCTCAGACATCTCCTGCGTCACGTATGGGTGGTGGTGCAGTTCTAGTGATACACTGGGCTGTTTTCACCACCCGCTGGAGAGCCTTGTGGTCAGCCACAGTGGAGCTGCCAGGCCAGACTGTGATGCTGGTCAGTCTACTGGTCAGCCACAGTGGCGCTGCCAGGCCAGACTGTGATGCTGGTCAGTCTACAGGTCAGCCACAGTGGAGCTGCCAGGCCAGACTGTGATGCAGCCGGTCAGTCTACTGGTCAGCCACAGTGGAACTGCCAGGCCAGACTGTGATGCAGCCGGTCAGTCTACTGGTCAGCCACAGTGGAACTGCCAGGCCAGACTGTGATGCAGCCGGTCAGTCTACTGGTCAGCCACAGTGGAACTGCCAGGCCAGACTGTGATGCAGCCGGTCAGTCTACTGGTCAGCCACAGTGGAACTGCCAGGCCAGACTGTGATGCAGCCGGTCAGTCTACTGGTCAGCCACAGTGGAACTGCCAGGCCAGACTGTGATGCTGGTCAGTCTACTGGTCAGCCACAGTGGAGCTGCCAGACCAGACTGTGATGCTGGTCAGTCTACTGGTCAGCCACAGTAGCTGCTCTCTGTAAAAGTTGGTTAGGATCTGAGGGTGCAGCTTGATTTTCCTCAGCCTAGTAGAGGCATTGGCGAGCTTGATGATAGAGGAGGTGTGGAGGGACCATGATAAGTCTTGGGTTATGTGGACCCCCAACAATTTAAAACTCTCGACTCCATCGACATAGATAAGTGTGTGGTTTGTGTTGCGTCTCCTGAAATCCACAATCAACTCAAACAATTTTGACGATGAGGCAGAGGTTGTTCTCTAGGAGCTCCACCTCCTCCCGGTCTGCTGCCTCCTTGTTGTTATGGATCAAATGCACCACTGTAGTGTCGTCTGAAAATGTAACAAGTTTGTCTTGTGCCTGGCGGAGTGTAACAGTGGGCCGAGGACACAGCCCTGTGGAGCCCCTTTGTTCAGGATGAGTGTAGTGGAGGTGTGGTCTCCCATCCTTACGGACTGAAGTCCAAGGGCTTATAGTTTGCCCTTTGTAGGAATGATGGCGTTAAACGCAGAGCTCCTCACATACGCCTCTCTGTAGTCGAGGTGGGCGAGTGCAAGTGGAGGTTGCATCTTCAGTGGAGTGATTGGTCGGGAGGGTCTATGGTGTCTGATCAGTGGTCAGTCTGTGAGGACGAGGGACACTTCATGATCTTTTAGGGCAGTGCAACATAGTTGCTCATACATGTGACTTTGGGACAGGAATGATTGTGGTCTTGAAGCCTTGGAACAGGTGGCTACTCTAGCTTGTGCCAGGGACACTGGAAATGTCAGCAAGGACTCCGGCAAAGAATGGTCTGCATTTCCATCATAAAATATTCCAAGTCAGATGCCAACTTCCATTAACATTAACTAACATTAATTAGGGTTTCATTCCATTTAGGTGTGCCAGAGCATGAGACGGCATGCACAGTACCAGGGCCCTGGCTCCAGCACTAAATGGAATGGAACCCTAATTAATGTGATTAACTACACCTGTGTTTACCCTACATTGGCATGTCAAAATGGCCGCTGTGAGGCCTATAGGCTGGCTAAAGAATAGGTTGCTGCATCTGGATCCGATGTGAAGAAAAGTCATGAGAGATGCTTGCGAGTGCGTTCTGTTAGTAAGACAGCAGTTAACACAAATATAACTCAATCGTTTCTAACCCTTCGCGAAGTGAGGTTTTAAATGTCAGAATCCTATTTCAGAACTCTGTGGGCCTCAATGACCAGCAGCCATTGTTACATCATCTTTAAGTTGTTGAGTTCTCAATATTCTAATCACACTGGTTTGATCATACATTTCAGAGGGTTTAAGGAGGGTGGGCTGAGAGGGAAACTGAGCAGGGGAGAAGGCTCTGGGCAGGAGTTGATCCCAGGCCTTGCAGGGGTCTTAACCACCACACCATCTCTGCAAGGAATGGTCATCACGTCAAAACACCAGTGTTCTATTCTCTGCTTGGTGCCAGACTTTGGTGCCAGTTCTATTGACACCTATATTCAAATACAAAATTAAACCGCTATCTGAGGAAATATACATCAACCAATATATCAAACATTAGCGAGTTAACGAAGCAACAAAGTGCAGATGATTCAGACATCCGAGGTAATAACCTGTTTAAAGGTCATAAACCAGGAGATGGCCATACCATTCAACTCGATGTTGGGCAACCTGAAGGTTTCCACATTTGGCACCAATGTGCGTTCACGTGCTACAGTGACGTAATGACCCTTCCTTTCTTTATAAGTTCCTTGCATCTCTGGGTACTAAACAACCTTGAGAAGTCCATTGATTGATTGATTGATTGAAAGGTGAATTGAACCCAGGCCTCACTAGGACCAAGTCTTTTGTTTTCCTCTTCATCATCTTTTCTATCTTCTTCTTCACTCTGCGTTGTGCACTCAGTCCCTGTCCTTTACCAGGGAGAGTGCCCTTCCTTCTATTGAGACTATTTGTTTGCATTGTGTTCTGTGTGCCTTTTTATAAAATGACTGAAAAACTGTCTGTAAGAAACTTTAGTTTTATTGAAGTACCAACAAAATGTGTGAATAAATTTAAGCATATGACTTAACATGTCTTGAATGAAGTTGCCATGGAAACTTAGAATTATTAATTGATGTAAATATTGAATAAATAATTCCCTGAAGTGTATGCTTGTTGTTTGTTAAAAATGAAGGTTTCGTGACATTGATATTTGATCAATAAAAAGAAATCATGCTCAAAACATCTGGTTTACACCAATTTATTATACATTTTGACCAGGTACAAAATACAGTTGAACTATGCAGTTTTGTTACAGACCATCGTTTGCCCTTAGGCTAGGTAAAGTGTAGTCAAGAACAGG
The DNA here is from genome assembly GCF_963971535.1 of Notolepis coatsorum. Taxonomy (NCBI): domain Eukaryota; kingdom Metazoa; phylum Chordata; class Actinopteri; order Aulopiformes; family Paralepididae; genus Notolepis; species Notolepis coatsorum. The sequence continues at coordinate 60,549,789 of NC_140167.1, forward strand.
TTTAAAAATACATAAAAATAAGGGTTCAATATAATTGTAAGAAGAACCAGATCTAGTTCAATAAAAAATAATCCTCAGCCGAGAGTCTAAAACAGCATTACAAAAACATTACAAAGTACACATAGAAATTACGTTCCCAAAGCACTTGAAGGCAAATTACTGTGACAGGCACAAGTTACAAAAAAGCCTTAAATAACTCGAGCTTAGGATTCTTATAGCTACGACAGAAATCATCTCAAAAGGGGAATTAAGTGAGAGAGCGGGGAATCAATCAATTGAAACATTTCAAACACAAAGATTATGTCAATGAAATCTATTGGTCGTATAAATAGAACTGGGATTATTTTTTTTCATTGTTTGATGTACAGTTTTACTTGGGTTCATTAACATTGCAAACTAATATATATATATATATAGTTTATATATATATATAAAGTGAATGTGTCGATCAAATTACAGAACATTTGAAAAAAATTATTTTATTCCACACATCAGTGTAATCTTGTTAAATTAACATCAAAGCATTTTGTCTCCCCCAATAAAAATGTGCACAAGTACAGCGTGAGGAGAAATGAGTAGGTCATGACCGAACGGTCCCAAAGGCCACAGAAGAACGCACGCACACACACACGCACACACTCTACATCATATAAAGAAATATAGATATATATTCATTAGGTTTTAACAGTTTCTTGGTGTTACACACTTAGGCCTACAGTGCAACTGTATGGCTATACAGACATAGATCATCTGAGGGCAATAGCTACAGGAGCCGCTTCACTCTTCCATGTATCACAAGGGTGGAGCGGTAAGCATGGAACTAGTGAACAACGTGGAAAAGATAACTATAATAGGTGCATTTTCCTATTCTCATCCAATAAAATAAATGACTGCCAACTGACGAACAGCGAGGTGGTCTTAGGATCTGAACTCAAAGACTGTGTTGAGTTGGGGGTCGATTCACTTTCAATCAAGGGAGCGGATTTTCTTCCGAGAGTCAAATATTAAGTAACTTTTGCCGTGTTGTCCCATACAAACGACAAACGGTTAACTGAGAATGAAAGTACTGTCATTAGCAAATAAACAAATGTCAATTTTTTTTAATTGATTTAACTGAAAGTGAATTGACCCGAACCCTGGCAATTTCCTATCTGATCCAAACGGAATATAACACATGGTTGGAGTGAGGGCAAGGTCGCCTCCGAATCTGACCTCCGGGCGGGTCAGACACTAGAATCTCATGTCGAAGGGCTTTTGTTTGACAGCTCCAAAACGTGTATATCCCTTAGAAAAGTGACACTAGACCCTCTTTGGGCCAGAAATGAGGCAAAAACAAAACAAAACGGCTAGATTTTCACTTCCAGTTACGCGAGAGAGCTCTTAACGTGCAGTGGTTCACCTTGTTTTCCTCAACCACTCACTTCATAAAACAAAACTGTCTAGACATAGATGCTGCTGGTCGTCCCAGAACACAGCAGCTACCCTCTAGACATGTAGGTCACAACGTTGGGCGGTAAACGAGTGGCTACACTCTTCTAGTCGCCTCAAGTCATCTGAGCAGAGCACTGATATCTACTGCGGTAATAAACCATGGTGTTACGCAGACAGGGTGATAAGTCTCTGAGTTTAAACACATAATGACAATGTTAACTGGCTTCCCGACTACAGCCATGAGAGTTATCAGCATGATGCCCTATTGACTGACTGACTGGAGGGGAGACCAGACGGAAACTGAAAATGCTTTTTCTTTTTAAATATATTTTTATTCCTTCGTGGCACAGGTACGATTTTCTTAAAAATCTTGATTCCGTCGCTTGGACGGTTCCCAAGGTCACTTGCACACAGTAAGGGTGTATAGAGTTAAAACATGGAGACATTTCGGCATCAAGCCATCACCAGTGTCTCTTGTCCAAACATCTGCTTCTCTGCTCCTGAATTCATCTTTAAATAAGGAACATGTGGATGTGTTCACAGGGTCGTCCTTGTTTCAGACGACCATGATCAGACCTGTGCCACGGAGGATAAAAAAATTGGATAATTTTCTTTTTCACTCGTGTAAATGGGCATCTATGGAGGGACGAGTCTTTTGGGGTCAGTGGGTTGCATCGGTGTGCGTTTCTTTCGCTGCTAGCTGCAGCAGAGGCAAAGTGAAGTTCCACGCCTTTTCGTCCATAGATACACATGTAGTGACTCGTATCTTATGGCCTACACCTAAAACAGTTTCTCTTTAAAGGTGCTTCGAATGTCTTGAGGTTTCAGAGACAATACATTCATACTGCGGTAGAGGCACAGCTGAGGGAGATAGACATCTGTAGTGGTGGTTAAAGAGTTAGCATTTCTAAGGCACTCAAATGACACTATGGCACAGCTAGTTTAACCAAAACAAATAAGAGAAGAAGCCCAAACTAGACGTATGCCGTCATCGGCCGACGGCGGGTATAATCCCCGGAATAGCCGAATCCTCGCGGACACCTTTTGACCGCGCCACTGATCTGGCCACAGCCTCGGAGGAGTAGGAACAAATGGCGGTGATATAGTTTTTACGCGTCACTTTCGTATAGATAACGACGTTAGGATATCACAAAGTAATGACATGGGTCAAACGTCATCGTGATCGGACAGGCCGATGAGGAATAGTTGTTTTAGTTTTGTGAGAATAGCGGCACCATGAGGCCAAATGATTGGAAACGGCAATGGCCTCCTTATTATAGGACAAACAAGAGTTCAGAAGTAACACATCAAATTCCTGTTTACCATGCATTTCTCCTAAGTTTGATTGGATCTTTAATCATCAATTATCTAAATGGCATATTTAAAGATGCTGGTCCCTAGATGCCACACAGCAGGTTTAGTGAGAATCTGGTGAACAGGGGGAGTAGGGAAAAAAGTGTCAAAACATTCTAAATGGTGGAAAATCCAATATGGCATCACAACATAAGTCCCCCTTATTCTCCACGAGGCGCTGCATCTATGGCCTTTGGCCTGATGGTGGCGCTAGAAGAAAGGTAATGGGGTCACCAAAATCAAGAGGATTCTTCCTCTAGGGGTCATGAATATACACAGCAAATTTGAAAAGATTAGAATAAAAGGTGTTGGAGTTATCGTGTTCACACCGAGGATCCGTGGCGGTGGACGCAGTGAATCCATAATGTCCACGACACCCAACACACACCACCACTCGTACAGTTACATCCAACATAGTACTGGACTGCACACAAGTACTTCTTATTCACAGTTGCAAAAAAAGAAATCAATGGAAATTGTTTAACTTTACCCCCCGTCGGGTAAATCAGACACATTACCCTCCTCCTGGGGGCAACAGTGACATTTTCCCTGGGAGAAAGACCCCTTTATTTACATACTCTAACTAGGGGAGGGCTGCTACTCTGTGTTCTCTATGTACACTCTACACTCTGGGGCTCTAGCGTGGGCTGGGCCCAGGGGCTGCAGGGAGAGGGGTGGGGCTCAGCTAGACTGGGCTGGGGACTGAGGTGAGCTGAGTACTAACATCCACAAGGCTCGTTCCAGGCAGGTTCTGGACCGAGCACGAATCCAGCAGTAGGGAAAAGTCTGCACACTGCAAAGTAGGACTGACTGCACGACGTACCGATTTTGCCAGCGGTGAGTTTTAACTCGGGAAGCAGTGCTGAACTGAGGGGCTGTCGTCACCGTGTAAACAGAACACATATTTTACGGTCTGTTCTTGCAATAATTTATATTATGAATACTATGAAAAGTCACGTTTATCCATCTGCAACATTCAAACAATAACTTACTTTGCCAAACTAGCTTAAAATTCCTATGATAACATTATGCTAATGTTTATTAGTCAGTTTACCAAATGACTGCAAAGAACGGTCCACACTTGACAATATAAACCGTTTCACGTAACGTTTTGGCTAACGTTCTCTTAACAAGTCACAACCTCAAACTTTCCACATCCCCCCCAGTCAGTTTACCTTTGCAAATGACTTCAAATAATCTGTCATCATAACTTGTGACACTATAAAGCGGCTTAACGTCACGTCACGTTTGGCTAACGTTCTCACCAGTCGAGTCCTCACTTGAGGAACCACAGTCGAGTCCCTCACTTGAGGAACCACAGTTGAGTCCCTCACTTGAGGGAGTGAGTTGGGAGAACGAGGGACAAGGCAGTGGGTGAAGGCGAGGGGAAGGAATCGGACGTTGTGATTGGTGGAACTCCTCTTCTTCTTGTCATCTGGCGTGGTGTAACCCGAGTAACGTTACTGGACAACTGGTCTCACAAGGCGTCACCAGCTTCTTGTGTATTTGAGTGACAACCAGTGCACTTTGATGTCAAACTGAGTACCTAATATGCTAAATGTGACGTGAATGTTGTTTTACGAAACAGGAACTTCCCTACAGGGCTTATAGGCGGCATACATGCCACTCACAAGAGCTTAGCTTAAATGTTATATCGAATCATTGTCTTTTAAGTGACAGAAACAGACGTTGCAATAGCTAAATATAGCAAAATCCCTGTTCAATTTGACTTGCTAACCCAGAGCCTTTCGTTTTGATCCGAGCAAACCTCCCTCCACGACAACCTTACGTTTCCATAGAAACGTCACGGTGAGATGTGGTGGTCGTTTTTGGCTTCACAGTGTGCAGACTTTTTTTTCTTCCTTTTTTTACTACTAGGGACTGAGGTGGCCGCCTTCTGGACCGGGGGTATGTCCAGTCTGGTCCCAGCTCAGATCTCCTGCAGAGAGTGGGTGATCTCGATCCTCTCTCTCTTGACAGCCGGCTCGCTGGACCCTCGAGTCACATCGCCATCACTGCCCATGTCGCTCATGTCGTCGGAGAAAGACTGGTCTGGTGGAAGAAGGGTCAGATGACGGGTCAGATGGAGCTGCAGCTAATACCACCACACTGTCAGCATGTGTTACACAGTACACAGAACATCGTTAGGGCGGACTCCTAATACCTGGACTCTCAACTCTGTTTACATACAACACTATCAAATGGACCATTAAGATGGTGTGTAGTCAACTGGCCCATTTCCAAGTTCAACCTTAGTTTGTCCCAACATTGGGATCCAGCCTTGCCTTCAGCTCTGCTTTCATGGTGCTATGGGGATCATAAAACTACTTTTAACGTGGTTAGAATGTCCTCGTGATATGCTCACAGGGAGATCATGGAGATTGTGATATAATATATATATATTATATTATTCCTGCATAAACCACACTTCAATTTATATTCAGAACTTTCACCATAGCTGCTCTGACACTCTTTTAGTAACTGTATCCCATGTGTGACAGTCTTTCTCCGGCATCTCTGACACTCATTTAGGCAGTGTCCTAACCTGTCCACTAACTGTCCTAACCTGTCCACTAACTGTCCTAACCTGTCCACTAACTGTCCTAACCTGTCCACTAACTGTCCTAACCTCTCCACTAACTGTCCACTAACTGTCTTAACCTGTCCACTAACTGTCCTAACCTGTCCACTAACTGTCTTAACCTGTCCACTAACTGTCCTAACCTGTCCACTAACTGTCCTAACCTGTCCACTAACTGTCCTAACCTGTCCACTAACTGTCTTAACCTGTCCACTAACTGTCCTAACCTGTCCACTAACTGTCCTAACCTGTCCACTAACTGTCCTAACCTGTCCACTAACTGTCTTAACCTGTCCACTAACTGTCCTAACCTGTCCACTAACTGTCCTAACCTCTCCACTAACTGTCCTAACCTGTCCACTAACTGTCCTAACCTGTCCACTAACTGTCCTAACCTCTCCACTAACTGTCCTAACCTGTCCACTAACTGTCCTAACCTCTCCACTAACTGTCCTAACCTGTCCACTAACTGTCCACTAACTGTCCTAACCTCTCCACTAACTGTCCTAACCTGTCCACTAACTGTCCACTAACTGTCCTAACCTCTCCACTAACTGTCCTAACCTGTCCACTAACCTGTCCACTAACTGTCCTAACCTGTCCACTAACTGTCCTAACCTGTCTACTAACCTGTCCACTAACTGTCCTAACCTGTCCACTAACTGTCCTAACCTGTCCACTAACTGTCCTAACCTCTCCACTAACTGTCCTAACCTGTCCACTAACTGTCCTAACCTGTCCACTAACTGTCCACTAACTGTCCTAACTGTCCACTAACTGTCCTAACCTGTCCACTAACTGTCCTAACCTGTCCACTAACTGTCCTAACCTGTCCACTAACTGTCCTAACCTGTCCACTAACTGTCCTAACCTGTCCACTAACTGTCCACTAACTGTCCTAACCTGTCCACTAACTGTCCTAACCTGTCCACTAACTGTCCACTAACTGTCCTAACCTGTCCACTAACTGTCCTAACCTGTCCACTAACTGTCCTAACCGGTCCACTAACTGTCCTAACCTGTCCACTAACTGTCCTAACTGTCCACTAACTGTCCTAACCTGTCCACTTACTGTCCTTACCTGTCCACTAACTGTCCTAACCGGTCCACTAACTGTCCTAACTGTCCACTAACTGTCTTAACCTGTCCACTTACTGTCAACTAACGGTCTTAACCTGTCCACTTACTGTCAACTAACGGTCTTAACCTGTCCACTAACTGTCCTAACCTGTCCACTAACTGTCCTAACCTGTCCACTAACTGTCCTAACTAGGGATGTCCCGATCCCGATCACGTGATTTTCCGAAGATCGGGATCGGCAAAAAAATAAATAAAAAATCTGGATTTTTTTTTTATACATTTCTTTTTATTATAATTTTTTTTCCAACAAACATGACCATGTTCACGTCTTAAACTCATACTGAGGCATTCGTTTTGGTTTTAAATTGCATATCATCATTAATTAATTTATTGTCACACAGAGCAGAAGAATTTTGCCAAAACAAACCAATAGTAACCAGCTGCAGAACGGCAGACCAGCCACACTCTCAGACCCAAATAATTTTTTTTATTTAAATTTTTAATATCCCAATTACATTCACCCTGAATGTTGACGTTATCCAGGTGAAAAGTTAACTTCATTCAAGCGAGGCATTGCAATCCTTGACATAAATCATTTGATGTATAATTAAATCAAAGGAAATGCGTTTGGGTCTGAGAGTGTGGCTGGTCTGCCATTCTGCAGCTGGATACTATTGGTTTGTTTTGGCAAAATTCTTCTGCTCTGTGACAATAAATAAATGAATGATGATATGCAATTTAACACCAAAACTAAGGCCTCAGTATAAGTTTAAGACGTGAACATGGTCATGTTTGTTGAATAAAAAATAAATAAGTATTAAAAAAAAATAAAAAATTATCGGATCGGGAAAGATCGGTATCGGTAGATACTCAAAATCACATGATCGGGATCGGATCGGGAGCAAAAAAACGTGATTGGGACATCCCTAGTCCTAACCTGTCCACTAACTGTCCTAACCTGTCCACTAATAATAGCCCTTTTACACCAGCCAGGCTCCGTGCTGGAGCCGGTTCCCGAACGTAATCTCACACCGGCTGGCGCGTTCAGACCGGGATTAATTGGTTCAGAACGTGACAAATCGGTGCTCAGCTGGCACCGGAAAATAGTTGCTTTTTCCTCGCGAACCGTGACATCATCAGTGGGCGTGTCATAGTGGGCTGTGAAGACGAGTAGTAGCGAGTCAGCGCGAGAGCCAACACACAAAAGAATACACGCACACACACGCTGTATACGTTATAAATTAATCGTTCCAGCAAAGTAGGCTTCTATTATCCTAATTACTGTTTTAATGGGTATCACAGTAGTAAGTCCTACTGTAGAACATGACATACCGGTATTAGCATGACATCCGATTTACTAATGCCAATAATAAACGACAACCGCAATTGGCACTTGAAAAGTGTAAATGATGGATTAGTCAGTCGCAATTCATGGCAGCCCGTTTAGCTCAGCAGGTTAGTTTCCATGCCTGTGGAGCAAAAGGTCCCGAGTTTGAATCTTGGTAAATTCTTTTTTTTTGTAACGTTAATTAATTTATACTCTGGTTGATAAGATAAGATATTCCTTTATTGATCCCCTTGGGGAAATTCAGGCATCATAGCAGCATGGGGGATGGGGGTACAGGTAGTAGAAACTACACAAGCAGTGTAAACAAATAAATCAATATAATTTACTATCTAACTAACTGAAATATACAGTATCACAGTATTCACATAAGGTGCAGTATGCATAAGGTCGTGTTATTGTCCTTTTTGGGACACCAGTGTATAAATTAATTAACGTTACAGAAAAAAATTAAAAGTTACCAAGATTCGAACTCGGGACCTTTCGCCCCACAGGCATGGAAACTAACCTGCTGAGCTAGACAGGCTGCCATGAATTGCAACCGACTAATCCATTATTTACACTTTTCAAGTGTCAATTGCGGTTGTCGTTTATTATTGGCATTAGCAAATCAGATGTCATGCTAATATGTCATGTTCTACAGTAGGACTTACTACTGTGATGCCCATTAAAACAGTAATTAGAATAATAGAAGCCTACTTTGCTGGAACGATTCATTTCAAACGTATACAGTGCGTGTGTGTGCTCGCCCGTTGAGGCTCGCTCTCCACGCATTATTTCTACCTCCGCCTGGGTAACGCCCCCGTTGATGACGGAGACGGTGGAATGTTGGTTCTGCTTAAATGGGTGTAAACGCGGGGTGGTTCGCCAGAGAGCACCAGGGTTCAGAGGGTTCAGAACGGAGCTGGAGCTTGAACCGGAGCCTGGTCGGTTTAAAAGCGCTATAACTGTCTTAACCTGTCCACTAACTGTCCTAACCTGTCCACTTACTGAAGTTCAATCTTTAAAACACTGTCAGAGGTCTTGGAAATGGAAATTCAGCCAGATCCTATGATAGCTATTTTTGGCAAAAGAGGAGAAAATAATGAGTGTCTCTGGAACTAAACTCCAGATACCTACATGTGTAACACTGCTAGCATGGAGAGACTGATCTTCCCTCACTGTCTCCTCTCCCACCGAGCTGAGCCGAGAGGTGATGCAGCATCTTAAACTAGCTGGACTCAGTGTCAGAGAGGTGATGCAGCATCTTAAACTAGCTGGACTCAGTGTCAGAGAGGTGATGCAGCATCTTAAACTAGCTGGACTCGGTGTCAGAGAGGTGATGCAGCATCTTAAACTAGCTGGACTTGGTGTCAGAGAGGTGATGCAGCATCTTAAACTAGCTGGACTCTGTGTCAGAGAGGTGATGCAGCATCTTAAACTAGCTGGACTCGGTGTCAGAGAGGTGATGCAGCATCTTAAACTAGCTGGACTCGGTGTCAGAGAGGTGATGCAGCATCTTAAACTAGCTGGACTCTGTGTCAGAGAGGTGATGCAGCATCTTAAACTAGCTGGACTCAGTGACAAGTTTTGAGACAAGGTATGGAGTCCAGTTAGGGACTATATTAAAGTTAAGTTATGCCCCCACCTTCATAATGTGTAGCACTAGCTAATGATGTGTCTTTTTTCCCTTTCTTGTTTTTTCTTTTTCATTATTGTTGGATGTGTTTTTATCTTAAAAAGATATATTTTTTAAAGTACATTAACAATGTATATAAACTACAACAAGACGAAGGGAGCTCACCTTTATCCATGAGCGACGGCATCATAGAGCTAAGGTCAGTGAACTGAGGAGAGAGAGGACTTGACGTCAGTAATCAGCTGTTACAGGTTAGCAGATATAGCGGAGAGAGAGGACTTGACGTCAGTAATCAGCTGTTACAGGTTAGCAGATATAGCTCACACTCATGTCACATTCATTCTTATTATTTTAATAACATATCACTGAGAAAACATTGAAAGTCCAACTAAATCTTCCAGAATCTACTCGTATGGGAAAGACGAGTGACGGCAGAGCCACCAGAAAGCACAGTAGAAAAGCTCTCGGAGGTGAACAAGCAGGAAAACTCAAATCTCTAACACAGATTAGGGCTGGGCGATATAACGATAAATATCGTGATATATTTTAATAATCGATATCGAATATCTGGGGAAAAAAAATCGAAATTCTTATTTTTTTTTATAATTCTTTTTTTGTGTGACCTGCAACAGGGCAGTTTTAAAACCAGAGACAGTGGACAGGCTTGTCTTTCTTGCCTGCAACTTAAAGTAATGGCTTTGCTTGTCCAAATGACAATACTGACCAAATTGAGATTTATTTTTCTCTTGTCCATTTATTTTGTTTGCTTTCTAATTTAAAATACAGTTTGAAACCGTCTGTACACAGTAGGCTATGAGTGCTAGCAGAGCTAGACTCCAGTCACGAGTCACGGTGCACATGTGCGGTGGTTTGTCCACCAAAAAAGCGCCACAAGATCGAAAATAAACTAGCAGAGCCAGAACTGTTCAACTCCCCTGGAGCCACAGCCAGCAGAGAAGCCGGTTTACTTTCGCTTTTAAACCAGCTGCAGCCTGAGAACTGGAGTGTGAGGGGATGTAACACTAAATATGGCGGCAACGACAAAGAATTGCTGCAAAATAAACATACATCTGTTGTTTTAAAAAAAAATCTAAAAAATAAAACGTTTTTTTTTAAATTATTATTATAATTTTTTACTTATAACAATTCCGCTAATTATCGATATAGAGAAATATGATAACATTATCATATCGTTATCGCGATATGATTTTTTTCCATATCGCCCAGCCCTAACACAGATGGATCATAATTGGGCGTTCAAAAGCAGTAAAATCCTTATTTGAAAAATAAATGAATATAAACAGAAAGAATGACATCCCTGGGACGTCTCATTTATGTTCTAACTCTAATAATACACTTATTCACCATCTTCCCAACAGCCAAACGAGAAGACTGATATCCATTTCTGGCTAACTGCTTCCCCCTGGTGCCAGCCATTGTGCTAAGCTAGGTGAGCATGCACTCTGTACTGGATGCACAGACATGAAATTAACATGAATCCTCTCGTCTGACTCTGGTTGAAGATGGCGAATAAGTGTATTTCCCAAAATGTTGGGGAGTGTTCCTTTAACTCATTGAACGAGTATACTCACGAGTATTTAAATTTTTGGCGGCCAACGAATGGGAGGCAAAAACGAGTATACCGGCGGTACTTGTTTTTGCCTCCCATTCGTTGGCCGCCAAAAACGTAAATACTCGTTTTTTTCTTTCTATTATTATTATTATACTAAACAGTCAGCCGGACCTTCTTGTGTGATCCTGGTAGCTCTGAGTGAATTGGACTTGAAATGACGATCGAATCCCGATAGGTGGCAGTATCGCCTACCTTTTGAACTGGGCTAGTTTACTGTGGGGGAGGGTTTGCTCACTCACTGCTGGCCAGATTAGTTGCTGCCGGAGTTGAGAGCACTCCAGACAGAGGCAACTGGTACCGGCGTTTGCGAACTATTGGAGATTATGATATCACCAGACTACATTGGACTCTGCACTTCTGGTAAATCATAAAAATACTATACTAAGAGGACAAATGGTGACGATCCATCCATAGCATAAGGTGCGTTTTCACCAGACTATGTTGGATTCTAGTATTTTCAAACAGGCTGTTTGGATGTAACGTTATGATCTGTTGGGCGCTGCCATAGCCAACTAATGTTATTTATTTAAATTGTTCCTGTTCTGACTCAGACACTTCGGAGCAAGAGTGGACGGGGTTTTGGTGGACCTGCTGACAAAGGTAACGTCTATTTTACCGAACCCCATCATAAAACATGCCTTTGTAATGATCCCAGCGTCTGACGACCCCCCCCCCCCATGGTTTGTGAATCATTCTACTATGGTCATGTTATCTTTGACCTGGAAATAATTAGGGCTGACCCCTATTAGTCGATTAGTCGACTAATCGGTCGAAAGGAGCCGTAGTCGACTGCCAACCTCTTAGTCCAATAAAAAAAAAAAAAAAAAACGTATTTATTAAAAGATATTTCTCTTCTTTTTTTATCATTCTTTCCAAAAGAAAATAGGCCTAGATGCGTGGCTGACGCTAATGGCACGCATACTAGAGGCTAACTGCCTACGAAAACAGGCACAGAGGCACTGAAAGAGGATTTCACCCATCTAATGAACACACTAGACTAGACAAATATCAAGATGTATCCATCAGTGGACCAATTGCATGCTTTTGCAGAGGACAAGAAGTCTTCAGTCGACCTTTTTTTTGTCAACCAATAGTCGACTAACGGCAAATTTTGGCCAATCATAGTCGACTATCCAAATCCTTAGTCGGGGACAGCCCTAGAAATAATATAGGTATCAGGTGAGCAACAAGCACGAAATGCGCACATGCGCACAAAACACGTCATATCTCGTGTTCCAGGAAACAAAACTGGATAATTTTGAAACGGTTTTCTGCATGGGATAGCGCAGGAACGAAGGTATGTAGAACTAAACGGTTTGTTCCCTGTTGGAGTATACATATTTCCTTTCAAATGAGCCATACTATTGTCTCCATATAGCTATAATATAGAATATACAATGGGTCTGCAAACATCGTGAAAATGGTCAAAAAACACTGGCGCCAGGGAGTACAGATGGAAAAATAGCGTAGCAGTCTCAAAGAGTTAAACCACGGGTCGAGATCCAAAGCGGGTCGCAGGCCGTCTTCTGGCGGGACCCCACATGACAGCGGTAGTAATGCAGTATGTTTATGACATGGTTAAGTGAGCTGGTGGTTCCCTGACATGAAGTCATGCTGTAACTCTCCAGCTCTGCCTGCTCTGGCTCCTCACCTCTCCCATGACGGCGATGGGCGTCTCTCCGGTAGCCTGGGCTACGCGGTGCTCCACCAGGTAGAACATGTACTCATCGTACAGCAGCCGGATCAGATGGAAGGAGCCGAAACTGGCAGCGCTACGCAGGGTCAGGTCTCTGATCACCATGGAGCTGCAGCAGGGAGGAGGACATATATAAGTAACTGTGCTTTTATTATAATAACACATTTACATCGTATTGTGAATGTCTTGAGGCAAAGATCTGTCCTCTCCACTATCAGAAACCCTTCTCATCACTAGAGTAGACACACAACACTGAAGGACCACACAACACTGGAGATCATGGAATCAAACAGTCCAGTGTCTGACAGACCATGCTAGACTCTTTATAAAGGGTTGAAACCTCCACCACTCTGACAGACCATACTAGACTCTTATAAAGGGCTGTTGTAACCTCCACCACTCTGACAGACCATACTAGACTCTTATAAAGGGCTGTTGTAACCTCCATCACTCTGACAGACCATACTAGACTCTTATAAAGGGCTGTTGTAACCTCCACCTCTCTGACAGACCATGCTAGACTCTTATAAAGGGCTGTTGTAACCTCCACCACTCTCTGACAGACCATACTAGACTCTTATAAAGGGCTGTTGTAACCTCCACCACTCTGACAGACCATACTAGACTCTTATAAAGGGCTGTTGTAACCTCCACCACTCTGACAGACCATGCTAGACTCTTATAAAGGCCTGTTGTAACCTCCACCACTCTGACAGACCATACTAGACTCTTATAAAGGGCTGTTGTAACCTCCAACACTCTGACAGACCATACTAGACTCTTAGATGATGTTCTGTATTTCCTCTCTCCTATGAGCTCATAATAAATGTTTATAACCAGACTGTATTTCTGATTCCGGCCTTACTTCTTACCTGTAGAAGGACCATTTAAGGAGGAACTGGCGCGCAGCCCTGGGGAAGCTGGGGCTGCCCTGGTGGGGCTTTAGGACCTGGGAGACCACGTTGTCCAGCCAGGCCGCCCACTGGTCCAAGGAGCTCTGCTGCTGCAGGGTCACCTTGAAGTCCTGCTCCAAACGCTGAACCACACTCTCGTCACACTGACACACCCACGATGCCTGCTCCTGTTGGACGCAAACAGTGAGTGAGTGAGTGAGTGAGTGAGTGAGTGAGAGAGTGAGAGAGAGAGAGGTTGTGTAACTAGCCATTATATGGTTTTCATAATTTATGTTCTTTACAGGGGCGGCTACGTGGCGTAGTGGGCAAGGCGCTCGCCACAAAATGCTGGAGACGCTGGGCTCGTCAGTTCGAGCCCAGCGCTCCACATTTGCTTTCAGTTTAGCTGGTCGTCCGTACTAATACACATTGGCCGTATTAGGGGGTGGGAAACTGATGGGTGGGGATCGGGCGTTGTGGACAGCGACTCCTACAGGTCGGTTGGTGCACCTGCGCAGTAGAATCAGGAAGTGTCGGGGGCAGCGTGAGCCTCCCACGCGTTACTCCTCGCCACTGAGAGATCGAGCTGCGCAGGTGAAAAGATGCGACTGCTGTTACCTCAAGTACCGGAGGGGACTTGTGCTATGTATGACTTAGTCCACATTGCAGCCGGCTTGTGGGAGGCAAGAAACAGCGTCCGTGACAGGGGAGGGTTGAATTGGATGATACGAAATTGGGATGGGAGAAAATATAGAAAATGGGAGAAAAAGTGGATAAAAAAAAAAAATTATGTTCTTTACGTTTTTGTAACCCTAATGTAATATTTGAGAATGTATTTGTTGCATTTCTTATCCCTTTGTTATTTAATTTGCTACACATAGTACCTTTATTTTGAAGTCTCAGTTATATATAGTGTCCCGTTGGACTGCTCTCGCGTGTGTGTTTTGGGACTAATTGTGACACCTGCAAGCAAGCAGCAGGGCTGGTCAGCATTATGCTCCGGTGAAAGTTTGATCATTTAACTAATATGACGGTTACAAGAACAGAAGACAGAAGATTTTCCCCCTTTGTGTAGCTGCAGCCAACAGGGTATTTAGTGTTCGTTTGTGTTTTACTTTGGTAAAGGATTATTTTTAGGGCTGTGAAAGTTAATGCTTTAACTTGAGATTCATTCAAATGATTTAAAGCATTAAAAAAAGTGTATCTAGATTAATCTATGGTTATTTGCAGTATCTTTGCTTGTTCTTTTTTTGCATTGACTCATGCACCTTTTTGAAAATCATCTGACATGAAGATGGAACACATTTTTGTTGTTAATGATTTATATTACTGGTAGTTCATACAAGACATTATCGTCCTCTAAGCCAATCTGCACTTTAACATAGGCCTGGGTTGTTTTTATTTCTGTTAGCGCCGCGGATATAAGAAAGAGGTATTTAAAGCTGAGTCAATGTTGATGGTTTTGTTGAACATTTGTATTTTACAGGAGAGAAACTGTATTCAAAGATCAAAGAAAGCTATTAAAA
The DNA here is from genome assembly GCF_963971535.1 of Notolepis coatsorum. Lineage (NCBI taxonomy): Eukaryota > Metazoa > Chordata > Actinopteri > Aulopiformes > Paralepididae > Notolepis > Notolepis coatsorum. The sequence goes on from NC_140167.1 coordinate 60,564,945, forward strand.
TAGTCTTTGAATCTAAATATACTTTCTTTGTGTTGATTCTACATTAATTCCATGATTTTACTCAAGTAAATATCTGTTACAAGCTTCGGTCTTAAGTAGAAAAATGCGATTTTTTTATCTAATCTAGATTAATTACAGAAAATTGAGATTAATTGGTAAATTATTTTTTATCTATTGACAGCACTAATTATTTCACATGCTGTGCGTGTTATTATTTTATGTTAAACTAACATGGCTTATGTTTCTCTTTTTAAGTTTTCACGTGGATTTTGGAGTAACAAGGCTTCAATAAACCTGTAGCAAGAAACCCACTTGTGTCTGCCTGTGCTTGGAGGGAATTACAGGTTGTATTATATACACAAACTACTCTGTACTCTATGACAGGAGCAAGACTAAACTCATTGTATATCATAACAAACAGTAATAAGTAGTTTTGCCAACATAATCACATGATGTTGAATCCTGCACTCTGCACATCATGAAAACAAACCACTGTTAACATTCCAACATCCAGCTTCAGATAAGTGGAGACATTCAGACCCTGAGCCCAGGCACGTGCACACATAGAGCCCAAGGGGTGCTTGAGCACCTGCCTTTTTGAGCCTCATAAAAAAAGTGCAATTTTATTAAAAAAATTTACCGTTACGCATATAGACTGCCCTTCCAACTGAAAAATTTCAGGATAGAATCAAAATATTAGGTAAAGAGAGAGAGATGCCCCATATTCCATTGCAGTTTGCACGGCCTCCTCAGCGTGCCTCTCCACGGACCTATATATTTTATGCATAGCGTGGGTGGTGATGATGATGATGATAGAAACTAGTGATCGGGATCGGCGTCGATCACATGCTTTTCAGAGGATCGGGGATCGGGAAAAAATTATTATAAAAAACGGCAGTCAAAAAAAGAAAAATTTTATTCAACAAACATGACCATGTCCACGTCTTAAACTCATACGGAGGCCTTAGTTTTGGTTTTAAATTACATATAATATATCATCAATGTATTTATTGTCACACAGAGCAGAATAATTGTCCACAACAAACACATTCCCCTTTAATTTACACCGTTGCAACAAACACATCCCCTTTAATTTACACCGGCTACACGCTACACGCTCCACATCACAACAACAGTACAACACGTCGCTCCCGAAACACGGTTAATATCCACTGACTTGAGCAGCTAGACTTAATGTCAGAGGTTTGGAACTAAGCATTTTAAAATAGAAAGTCAAGCCAGTTGCAATGTTTGCAAGGAGGACAGGCTGGAGGCGAAGTTTTCAGACTAACTTTTCACCTGGAGGATAACGTGACTGAGGATTATCGTCGGCGTTTCAGACCAGAATGGACCATTACGTAAGTCAAACACTGAATGTATACTAATGTGCAAACATATATTGAAACTTTTAATATTTCTCATATGAAGCAGAAGCACATTTCTCAGGGTGAATGTAATAACAAAAGCCTCCGCGCTCGCGCCCCGGACTATAGGCAACAGATGGGCTTGTCTCGCTCTGCCAGTTTCTGACAAAAATGCGTCAAAATTGATTACTAATGTGAAAGATCGGATCAGAAACGATCGGATCGATAGATATTTAAAATCACATGATCGGGATCGGATCGGAAGCAAAAAAAGACGATCGGGACATCCCTAATAGAAACCGCTGTGGCGCATACAGTTGAATGCTGGTATTACACTCATTGAGGGACACGAAGAAGTCAAGTCCGATGGGATTTGGGAATCTCAAATACAAATCGGGATTGGAATAAAAAAGGCATTTATATTAAACAATACAGAATATACAGCACTTCTTGGGGTCTGTAGGGTAAGCACTTATTCCCTCCCCCCTGAACATTTATGGAGATGTATGGGCCTTTTAAGTCAGTGATAAAAGTGTCTTTCAAGGATAAGTGAGCTCCTGCACTGATTATTATAGTTCAATATTCAATATTTGATCACCAAAACCCCCCAAAAAGCATAAAAAGGGGGCCCCCCCCCCCCCGCCCGAAAAGGGCCCTTTTCAGCCTTTGAGCACCTGCCCCTCTAAAGTCCTGTGCACGTCCCTGCCTGAGCCAATGATAAAAACAGTTTTGACATTGTGGTTTGCGACACCGCAGTCCTGCTCCATGGCCGCTACATAACGAGATTCTATCCCAGACGATTTTTAGAATGTTCTCATCTTCTCAGCATGTCATGTTATGGTAGCCTGGATCCAGCCCCCTGAATTGCACTTGACCAAATTTCATAATTCTATCATTCAATTCAAGCAACCCCCTGAATGGCCTGAACTGAGGACAGAAGAGGGTGATTCAGGGGGCTGGATCCGGGCTAATGTTATGCAGTCCACCGTTACGTTTGCAGCCAACAATCAGCTTTAGAGAAACAAGGGGCATCAGCATGATGACACCCATAGCACCAACCTGCCCTCTTCTGAGCCCATACCTGTACGTTGGCGAAGTCGACCCGGTTGAGGTCGGAGAGCATCTGGTTGATCTGGGAGGTATTCTGGAGGACGGCGCGGGCCGCCTGGGCCAGGTGGTTCAGACTGGTGTAGCGCCGCAGCGTCTGGGCGAACGCACTCACCACCGCCGCTTTGGTGCGGACGATCTCTTGAGGGAAGTCAGTCATGGCGGTGGTCAGCCAGCCCTCCAAACTTTTGGCAAAGTTACGGATGGCCTGAGTCAGAGTGCCTGCAAATCAAAACACAGCCTGGATCACTACCAAGGGATGACAGTAGTACTAAAACACAGCCTGGATCACTACCAAGGGATGACAGTAGTACTAAAACACAGCCTGGATCACTACCAAGGGATGACAGTAGTACTAAAACACAGCCTGGATCACTACCAAGGGATGACTACCAAAGAAAAAACTTCCAGCAATATACAATAAACTTACTTAAAATTCATTGCAGACTACTTTAATTTAGCTGATTTCAGTCTCGTAACTATGTCTAGAAATATGCATGAGGAAATATGAGGAACAATATGAGGAAACCAACCATAGATGGAGCTCTAGTGTAATTCTATTAGATCAGTATTAGTGTGCTTTACACAGTACACAGTACACAGCCTGGCGCATCAGGAATGTAGTATTGGACTTTCATTCTGTATCACTATCTGGAATTGACCTGTAGTTTAGTATTCAGTTGAGTAGTGTCTAGTGCTAACTGTGTACAGGGTGCAGTACATCACGGAATGTATGGTGGACTTTAGGTTAGTATGTCTAACTCAGTTCAGTATGTAGTACGTGTACTCACTGGGTACGGGGCGCAGGACGTCAGGGATCAGGATCTCCACTAGGGTCTGGTACAGGATGTGGTCACAGCTCCTCATCCACACTCTGACAGGCTCGTATTTACACAGAGCCACCAGTGTCTCCCTGGGAAGCATACCCTCCATGTCATCATCACTACACACACAGAGAGAAAAGAACACCGGACATTTAGGTTACACTTGGAAAGATCTGATTGTTTCATCCATCCACACATAAAGCATTTAGCATGAAATGATAAGACCCAACCTGGATCTCACAGGGTTAAAACTCCACTGTGTTTGAATAAACAGCATTTACTCAGTGTTGGAGACACGTACATGGGAGACAAACACTAAATCTAATCAAATCTAAAACAGAAAAGAAAATCGTTGTACTGTAGATTGTACATTCAAGTTTTACATTATAGCCATTTAAAATCCAACCATGTAAAATAAAAGTATAAACGAAAGATAAATCAAAATGTTCTAACAAATTTCCATATTCTTCAGTTTAATTTTAAGTAGTAGTAGCAGTAGCAGTAGTAGTAGTAGTAGTAGTATCTTCTGACCTGTTGGGAATGGTGGTGTTTCCGTCACTAGATGGCGCTGTTGAATACCAGAAGGTCTGCCACAGCTTCTCAATGTAGTGAAACTGAAGGTTCATCACCACATCCAGAGTAGCCTGGAGGGAGGGAGGTAGGGAGGGAACAGGGAGGGAGGAGAGGGAGGGAGGCAAGTGGAGGGAAGAGAGGAGGGAAAAGAGAGGGGGAGGACAAAACACACAGAGCTGAGCCATGGCAACCAGACACACAACAAAGTTTCAACAGGCAGACTCCCTCTCTCTGTCTGTCTGTCTTACTCTCTCTCTCTTTCTTTTTCATTCTTTCTTTCTTTCTCACTGTCTCTTTCCATCTCTGTCCGTCACTTTCTTTCTCTCCGTCTCTTTCTATCTCTGTTTGTTTGTTTGTTTGTTTCTGTCTCTTTCTCTCCGTCTGCGAGTCTCTCATTGCCTGTTCTACTCAATCTCTTTCTTTCTCTTTCTGTATGTCTTACCTTCTTTCTCTCTCAGTCTTACCCTTTCTTTCGCTCTCTCTCTCTCTAGCTCAGCACTGTCCCATACACATAAATCAGCCAGCAGATTCCAATCAACAGGCAATGTTGAAGCTTTATCTGGACTTTAATTTGAAGTCACAGTCACTCAGTATTTTTCTTGTTGTTGTGCGATGGCCTAAAAACGACAGCCTTCAATATTGAACTGATTCAACTGACTGGCTCATGTGACTTCCTGTTTCCTGTTCATATGTATGAGCTTCTTAGAAAGCAGGCTGTGTCAGATATTCAGACATTTCGAGCAACACTGTACTTATTGTACTTATTTTATTCCTAGTATTATGTCTGCACTTTCTACATTGCACTACTTTTATAGCTATGCTTATGTCTGCACTTTATGCATTGCTTTTATTCTGTCAGCTGTACGCTAATTGTATGCCTATGTCCATTTTATGCTGCAATCCATGTATGAAAGGTGCTATATAACACACACACACTTGATTCTTGAATGAAATTGTTTAGATACCTTTTTTTCTTTTCAGACAACTGGCCTGGAGGATTTAAAGGGCCAAAACTAAATAAATATGTGCATAATGAATTGCTTAAATAAATGAATAAATACATAATTATATAATGTCATGCTTAATTGTCCCCATAAATAAATGACATATTTAACAAGACATTAAATATATAGATATGGCATTTATTAATTAATATATTTATTTATCCATATGTTTATTTATTTACACATCTATCTATTTATATATAGATTTTTATTTATTTGTTGCAGCGGAATGCCTAAATGTGTCAACTTCCTCCATCAAAAGGCAGGGGGCGGGCTAAAACCTCTGATTGGTGAATGAAACCACATGACTGAACCAGCAGACTCACCAGTCGACTGAGCTGTGAACCACCGCGGTCAGGTATTCTCTGGTTGCTTACCCAGAACAAGTCTGTGGACATGATTATTTCTTTAATGCAAGCTATAAAAGTGTGTTGTCAGATGAAAGGAACATGGAACAAACTTCAACACCACCATGCCAGGAGCCAGGAGCAGCATACTGCAGCTTACTGCAAACTACAAATGCTGGGGAAATATTCTGAGAAATTCAATGTGATGTGATTTCATGTTTAGTCAAATAGTAATTTTCTGCATCTTGAGGTGAATTTTTTAGAAGATGAAAGGTGAGAGTTTTAGAAGATATTTAGAAAATATATATATATATCTGGTCACCTCTACATTGTATATTACTATTGCATTTTACTGTTACATTTGCACTCTGGTTGGATGCCAAACTTATTTTTGCTTGTGCTGTATAATGACAATAAATTATAATGTAATCTAATAATGATCTCTGCCAAAAGGCTGGGAATCGCAGTGAGTGGTTGCCATGGTAACTAAGGACTCTGGCAGAAACTACTGGAAGTTCCATGGAAACGGAAGTCATGGCACCGCAATCTTCCATGATCGTTACCGAATCATTACCAAATCATTACCGATATGGTAATGCAGAGACTTTTGGGGCGGGGCAGATTTTACTTTTCGAGGGAGAGAAAATGGATATGGATTTCTTCATATGACCATGAGTTTTCGGCACAGTGATAAATGGATGGGAACTAGGTGCAGACGATGCTCATGCAAAAGCAGTAAATGTTTTTCTGTACTTCTGTTAACGAGCACATAAGTTACTCCTGCATTTCTTATCTTGCACTAATGTCAGGCTATGTCTGTTGAAACTGCCAAATCACGAAGGCTACATCCTTCTTTACTCAAGATCAGAGAAAAGTTCTTGTCTGAGAATGTTCTGCAACACATAGCCTGTGTGTGTGTGTTGTCTGACCAAATTAGTATACGTTCCCTGGGCGAAATCAAGATGTTATGCCATAAAATGAAGATTACACTTATTGTATATCTAAAACCAATGATAGTGCCTTAAGGAATTTCCATGCCTGCTTTTTACTCATATAAACTGTATCAATAATGAATGTACTTGAATATTACTGTCTGCTCTGTGTGAACATTCAGATTATTGTCTTGGTACCGAAATAAACCTCTACATTTCTGTACTCTTGACCTTTGTGGGAAATCCTTTCTTTACTCAAAGTAACAGGAGAAATTCCACCACATGGTGCATGATCTAAGTGGAAAATGGCATTTTTCTATCACAAAATTATAAATTTCGACCAACGTAACTGTTGACTTAATATTCTGTTGAAGTTGGCAATGCTGTTTAGGGGCCATTATGGGCCACATAATACAGTCGTAGTGTGTAATTCCATAGTAAGTATTTATAGGCATGTTAGACTTTCTTTTGGCAATGGGAGTGGGTTTCTTCATTGAGTGCTTATCCTCATCATTAGGACACAAGTATCTTGTGTTTTATTATAATAAATGTAAAAAAAAAAAAATTAAAATAATTACCAGTGACTTGTGAAATATGAAAGAGAAACAATGATATGTATGACAGATTCAACCACCAATCACAGGGCATCCACCCCCCTGACTTTTGATGGATGGATTTATTTATTCTGCTGCAGCAATTTACACTATGGATAAATGAAAGTATAATATAAATACATTAAATTATGAATAGATAAATAAATGTGCGAATGAATGAGTAAATAAATAAATAAATGTATATACAAATAAATAAATACACAAATATATATTTATATATGTAATGGTTTATTTAATTTCTAATGTATCTATTTATCATGACAAGTAAGCATTTAATTATATAGTTATTCATTTATTTAAGCATTTAATTATACATTTATTTATTTATTTATTTATTTAGTTCTGGCCCTTTAAATCCTCCATACTGGCCATGTTACATGTCTATCCAGGTTAACAATGAGTGACCGTCAGCACTGTCAAAGCAAGGAGGAGTAGTAGTAGTAGTAGTAGTAGTAGTAAGCTACCGGTATTTATAAGTATCAATAAAATACACAGGGCTTGAAATATGTCATCAGCCAGATACTAGTAATGTCTCTAAAAAGCACTTTGACTGACAAAGAAAAGTAAGTTGGTTGAAATTCAGAATCTACAAGCATCTGTTCATGTTCTGGTTAAAACCACTGAGTAAAACTACTCTTCAAGGCGCTTGGAATCAACAGGAAAATCTACCCTAATATCTGTCTCCCAAATACACACAAGGATAAGAAGGGGAGGACTTTGGCTAACACTTGTTGAGCCATTCATAAGAACAGAGGAAGCGTCAAACCCTCAACCACCTTGGGCAGAAGTGAAACCAGTGTGTGTCTTGTTGTTCACTGTGTGTTAAACAGTGTCTGATGAGTGTAATTCCCACCATGCCTAGAGATTCTTCTCTCTCTCCCTCACACACTCTCTCTCCGCCTCGCTCTCTGTGGCTCTCCCTCTCGCTCTTTGTGTGTCTCTCTAAGTGTCTCTGTCTCTCTCTGTCAATTAAATTCAATTCATTCCCATTGACATGGGAAACATATGTTTACATTGCCAAAGCCAGTGTTAAAACAAACAACAAAGCAAAACAATCAAACAGTACATATAGTGCAGGAACTTTTGTGTGATTGACAGTCTTTATGGTGGTTGTATTCCGTTGAATGTAATTTTCTTGTCACAGCAGCTCACAAATCTTGCTGCTGTGTTTGCACATTGTTGTATTTCACCCAGTAGGTATGGGAGTTTTGCGTTGTTTGCCATGTTTTCAAAGTCTCTTTGGGTGTTTGCAATTTGTGGGAAGTATGTCTCTGATGTCTTGGTGGGCTCTGTGTCTCTCTCTCGCTCTCTCTCTCTCTCCCTCTGGATCTTGTTACACAGCAGTGTGGGCTTTCCTCTCAATCACATGATATGTTTTTGCTTCCTCTCCCCCGGCCGTCACCATGGCAACCTTGTTTACCGTTGCCCCCGGCAACGGCTCAAACACAGTACTCCAAAACAAAAAAAAGGGGGGGGGGGGGGGGGGGTAGATAGAGAATTCCCCAGCAGCCCTGCTACAAAAGAGCACGCCTTTTCACCTTCAACTGCACAGGAAAAACGGCATACTTCCAGAGAGAGAAAAAAGAAAAGTTAAAGAGAGAGAGAGAGACAGAGAGAGAGGGACACACACACCGACAGACACACTCGCTCACTCATACATACATAGAGGCCCAGCAGGGCCCCCCACCCCCACCGTACATACACACATACATGTGTACATGCACACTCAACACAGATATTAAAAACTCACAAATATAGGCTGTAGCAGTTATTTGGATCTCTTGGATGTAAACTCTGACTTGAATAAATGAATGCAACATGTGGTACAACGTCTGTTTACGTCACAGCTCACAAACACTACAAGAGGTGTTTCTATACCTCGCCTTAACCTGTTGCCTTCGTTTGTGTTGTCAATTTAAATCATGCCAATAAAAAGGTTTATATAGCGAGTTAACAGGTTTCTGTTCGCTCACAAAAGAGAAGGAAAACAGGAAGGCATTAACATCAGACTTAAATGCACTACGACAGAGAGAGAGAGAGAGAGAGAGAGAGAGAGAGAGAGAGAGAGAGAGAGAGAGAGAGAGTGACAGAGAGAGAGAGAGAGAGAGACGGAGAGAGTGACAGAGAGAGAGAGACACATACAGAGAGAGAGAGAGAGAGAGAGAGAGAGAGTGACAGAAATGCTCTGGCAGACAAAGACAGACCCATGTGTGCGTCCACAGACAAGGCGGCACAAAGGCCCGTGGGGAGGCCGGCACAAAGACACCAAGATGTCCACCCAGCGCGCTGAAAGGTTAATTGGCATGTCTTGAAAGCCGCACAGAGATGAAAGGATGCCTGGAACAAAAGGAGTGTGGTGTGGCTGGACAGGGGGAGGGCAGGATAATATGATAAAGCCAGAGCTTCACTCGCTTTAATCAGGCCCTCCTCCCTCCTCCCGCCATACTACGCTCTCACTCTCTGGCCTTCTCTCTCTCTCTCCCTTTCTCTCTCTCTCTCCATCAGTACCCTCAGTCTCTCTCTGTCCTGTCCTCCTCTCTTTCCCTCCATGCTCCCATCTACCTTTCTCTGCTCTCCTCTCTGCTAGGAGAACCCCCAGATTTTAACATTCAATACTCTCTCTTTTTGCCCACGGCCATTCTACTGGACGGCTGTGTGGACAGAGACACTGTACTGGACGGCTGTGTGGACAGAGAGACTATACTGGACAGAGACACTGTACTGGACGGCTGTGTGGACAGAGAGACTATACTGGACAGAGAGACTATACTGGACAGCTGTGTGGACAGAGACTATACTGGACAGAGACACTGTAATGGACGGCTGTGTGGACAGAGACTATACTGGACAGAGACACTGTACTGGACGGCTGTGTGGACAGAGAGACTATACTGGACAGCTGTGTGGACAGAGACACTATACTGGACAGAGACACTATACTGGACAGCTGTGTGGACAGAGACACTATACTGGACAGAGACACTATACTGGACAGCTGTGTGGACAGAGACACTATACTGGACAGCTGTGTGGACAGAGACACTATACTGGACAGAGACACTATACTGGACAGAGACACTATACTAGACGGCTGTGTGGACAGAGACACTATACTGGACAGTCATTTGTTGATACATCATTAACATAATTTCATCACCTTGGTCAGTGCTGCCGAGAGAGACACCTGTTGAGTCCTGGAGCTCTAGTCTCTCTCTCTCTCTCTCTCTCTCTCAATTAAATTCAATTCAAAGGGGCTTTATTGACATGGGAAACATATGTTTACATTGCCAAAGTCAGTATTAAAACAAACAAAACTAAGCAAAACAATCAAACAGAGATCAGTACAGTTACAGTACAGATAGTGCAGGAATATATGTGTGATTGGATTCCATTCGATGTCCTTTTCTTGTCACAGCAGCTCACAACTCTTGCTGCTGTGTTTGCACATTGTTGCATTTCACCCAGTAGGTATGAGAGTTTTGCGTTATTTGCCATGTTTTCAAAGTCTCTTTGGGTGTTTGCAATTTGTGGGAAGTATATGTCTCTGATGTATTGGTATAGTGGGCAGGTTGTTAGGAAGTGTAGCTTGGTTTCCACCTCATCTTGTGTGCAGTGGGTGCACAGTCTTCTCTTGGGAGCCAGGTCTGCCTATGGCGGCCTTTCTCGATGGCTAGGCTGTGCTCGCCGAGTCTGTACCTAGTTAAAGATGTCCTTAGTTTTGGATCAGTCACAGTGCTCAGGTATTCTGCCACTATGTACTCTCTGTTTAGGGCCACATAGCATTCCAATTTGCTCTGGTTTTGGGTTGATTCTTTCCAATGTGTCAGATAGTTTTCTTTTTGTTGTCTTATTATAATTTTGTTTAGTCCAGTGTGGTTTCTGTCTGGTGGCTCTGCTTGTGTTTGTGAACAGAGTCCCAGAACCAGAACCAAGAATATGCAAATGGACCTTGTAGAAGTGGAGCAATCTTCCATTTACGTACTTGGGTATGTACTTTTAGGTGAGATTTCTGAAAATATGGCTAGGCCTTAAGAGGTTAAGAGACTTAAGAGTGATATTGTGAATGTGAATATTCTTTTGATACCAGATATGAGCTTATCCTTTTCCTGTAATGACTAATGATTTGTATCTCATTCAGAATAAATTATTTTAATAAAACTTGCCAAGGGGTGTGCATCGTGATATCGCCATACTTTAGTCCACAATATTTATATAGATAAGTGAGGTACCGTGATATTTGTCATGTAACTTTTTCCAGGCCTTTAATGAAAGACCATACATACATAATATAGTAAAAATAAACCTTGTAGCAGATAGATACATTTACCATCCCTTTACCTTTGTTTATTTTATACAGTTATTAATTTATAGAATCCTGCAAGAATGTGTATTTAAAATACAAATAAAAAATCTCTCCTTACAGACTTCACGAAACACTTTGGACGGGATCCACTAAGAATGGATTGCGCGGTGGGAATTGCACCATTAACTGCATAGGGTTTGCATGCAGATTCTGGTCCGTCTTTGCGAGCTATCCACTAAGGACATTGCGTGGATGAGATACCAGCGCAGACACGCCCATTATGTGTGGCAGTCTGCACTCCTGACAGCGCTGTTGGCAGATATCAGGAAGTGGAAAAATAAGCCCGAAATGAGGAATAAGTCCAATGCACACGGCAGGCGAGCAACGTCTGTAACTGTGTGTGTGTGTGTGTGTGTGTGTGTGTGTGTGTGTGTGTGTGTGTGTGTGTGTGTGTGTGTGTGTGTGTGTGTGTGTGTGTGTGTGTGTGTGTGTGTGTGTGTGTGTGTGTGTGTGTGTGTGTGTGTGTGTGTGTGTGTGTGTGTGTGTGTGTGTGTGTGTGTGTGTGTGAGAGACGGAGAGAGGAAGAGAAATGGGTTGTTTCATTCATAACAATGGAAGCGATACAATTCTGTCGGTCGCCTCGCTTAAAAAGTCGGTCGCCTGGCAAAAATCGCCCACCGCGTGCGTGGGACTATAGACACAAAATACAAATTAAGCAAGCTCTATACATTAACGAAATACAATACGAAATGAACGGAATACTAATGGTGAAAAATATGTTATGCACATAACATATTTTTCACCATTAGTATTCCGTTCATTTCGTATTGTACTTCGTTTACTTCGTAATGTATAGAGCTTGCTTAATTTGTATTTTCATGACACATTGTGTCCTGTGTTTTTGTCACTATCTTTTGTCATTGCATATGTTTGTAATGTCCTATTCCAATTACATTTGTCACATATAGTATATTCTATTGTGCTATATTTAATTTAGTTTATATCCCATTTAATTGTATTCAATCTCTTTATTAAGTTGTAAAGCCCTGGCCTATATTTGATTTCATAATTATATTATATTCTATTGTGCTTAACTTAGTTCCTATTTCATTTTATATTACACCACCTCTTTATTGTGATTATAACCTAACCCTGCAGCACCCAAAGGAGTGAAGGAGGAGTTATTTTTCATTTAATAATAATAATAAAAAAAACTGCAGGTGTTGGGGCGGTCAGGTGGCGTAGCGGAGATTGCGCTCGTCACCAATGCAAGAGGCTGCGGTCTCGACTCCCGGAGTCAGCATTGCTTGGGGCTTGGGCTGATCGCTATACTAACCCGTTTGGCTGGGTTAGGGGGAGGGCAAGTCATGGGTGGGAATCTGGCGTTGTGGACAGCGACACCTACAGGTCAGGTCTGGGCGCTTGCTCAGCGGAGGCAGGACTTGATGAAGGCAGCGTGACCTCCCACACGTTACACTTCACCAATGAGAGTCCTCGCTGCCAGGTGAAAAAATAGTCAATGGCTGTCGCCGCGCGTGTCGGAGGAAGCGTGCAGATGACTTCAGGGTTCCCTTGCACCGACCAGTAGGAGAACATGCGCACAACAACCAGGTAGGGGAGGGGGGGAATTGGCACAACGACTAAATTGAGACGGGGAGAAAACAGAGAAAAATATATAAAAAAAAAAGAAAAAAGAAAAAACGGCGGGTGCGTTGCGTTAACTGGTCGGTGCAATTGCCGGCGGCTTTTCTGGATATCGAGCAGATTCTGACGAGGCTCATTTGCATAGAAAGGGGACATGTGCGGTCAAGTGGCGTAACAGAGATTGCGTTCATCACCAACCCCGGAGCGGCTGGATTCGCCTGTTCGAATCCAGCTCACAGCTCCGGGGTTGTCACCAGCTTGGCTGGCTGTTCACACTAATACAATTGGCAGTATTAGAGGGTGGGAGAAGCTGGCGGGGTGGGTCCGGGTCGTTGTAAACAGCGACTCCTACAGTTCGGTCGGGGCGCCTGCTAAGCGCGGATAGGATCTAAAGTGGGATTAGTGTGATCCTTCCACACGCTACGCCCTCTCAGTGAGAATCCGCGCTGCCAGGTGAAAAGAAGCGTGTGTCGGAGGAAGCACGTGGTAGCCTCCACTCTCCCAGACCGACTGTGGGGGGTAAGTGCGCAGCGACCAGGAAGGGGATTGGGAATTGGCATAACGACTAACATTGGGATGGGAGAAAATCGGAGGAAAAAGGAGGGGGAAAAAGATCAATAAAAAGAAGAAAGGGGACATGTTCCACCCATATTACCTAATTTAAATACGCGCCAATTGCACCGGATGCAATGCTGATGGAACGCATGCGTCACCTCATTTCACCCGTTGCACATCCTCTGTGGATACCAAACAGCGTTTCAGAGCGATATGCACCGGCTTTCCGTCGGAAAAAGCCGCGCAAACCCTTTGTGGATCCCGCCCTTTGTGTCTACGGAGGTGTTTTCTATATACCTTAATATTTTCCTCAAATTTTGACATCCTAAAAATACAATACATTGCAGTGCTTAATATAGTATCGCAATATGTCGCAATGTATTGAATCATGACCCCTATGTCGTATGTATCCTATCGCCAGATTCTTGCCAATGCACAGCTGCCTGCAACATGGCTGCTGCCCCATCGTGGTGCTGGGATGACATACCTCACAGTGGTCCCTGTAGAGAGACTGGAGCTTCTTGACGTCGTTCATGTTGATGCGCTCAGGCAGCGGTTGGGTGCCCAGGTCAGGAAGGGGGAACGGGGGCAAGGCATGGGACACATCTGCAAACAGCAACCACACACACAGGTGTCACTCGAACAGCAACCACATGCACGTACACATACAGGTGTCACTCAAACAGCAACCACACACAGAAACCACACACACACACACAGGTGTCACTCAAACAGCAACCACACACACAGGTGTCACTCAAACAGCAACCACACGCACAGGTGTCACTCAAACAGCAACCACACACACACACTCACAGGTGTCACTCAAACAGCAACCACACACACACAGGTGTCACTCAAACAGAAACCACACACACACACACACAGGTGTCACTCAAACAGCAACCACACAGGTGTCACTCAAACAGCAACCACACGCAGAGATGTCAATCAATCAGTATACACACACAAGCACCTGTGTGTAAGCATAGGAGCAAGTACACACAAACACACACACTCATTTGCACACACATGTACCTGCTTACAAACATTCTCATAAAGCATATTAAGCACGCATGCACACAAATACATACGCCCACGTGAATAGGCATGTATGCATGCTCTCACACACACAAAATTATACCATATGTTCCTATGATAGAACTGAAATAGAGATTTGATGAATATGGGTTTCAAAATAGTTCAACACATTCAATCAGTCCAGAATGCAGTGAGGTGATTACAAACAGACAAATAATGTATAGCTGCACTTGAAAAAAGATTGAAAAACGTAAAAAATATTAACGTTGCAAGACTGTTCATAACAGCTGTATAATCTGTTGATGGCCTTATTGGTCAGTTTGAGCTTTCCCTCCAAAACCTGTGAACACCAGCGAGAGCACCTATTTTAGGATTTATTGGGAGCAGGCTAGAATCATGGGTATCGTAGTAGTTGCCATGGAAACGTCACATGCAGACTGTGAAAAGAAAGAAAGAAAGAAAGAAAGAAAGAAAGAAAGAGAAAGAAAGAAAGAAAGAAAGAAAGAAAGAAAGAAAGAAAGAAAGAAAGAAAGAAAGAAAGAAAGAAAGAAAGAAAGAAAGAAAGAAAGAAAGAAAGAAAGAAAAAACAAATAAAGAATCCTTGCCAGAGGCATTATGTCGGACGGGTTCAGAGAATGATACAAACCAGAGCAGCATGGGGCTGACACATGCTCTCTTGAGGCAGAACAATGCAAAGTGTAAGACGAGGCCAAACACACATACCAGCACTGCCTCACCCTACACACCTGACAAACCAGTGGCATGGATGGAGAGGTGAGATTACCAGCATGGTGTGTAATGCTGTGTGTGGACCTAGCAGCGCCGGCCCAGAGCCTAGATGGTTAGTTCCACTGACATGAAGGCCCTACTGGCATCCCATGCGTCCTGCTCTAATCGAATATGTCCTATAAGCTGATCATGTAAAGCAACAAATACAATTCCCGTCAGTAAGAAACCAGAGTTTTTTTTCTGTCAGCTAAATCTAATTCCAGGAATAAGACGGGGGGGGGGGGGGGGGGACAGAATGACTGAAGGCTTGAAATATTTCAACACCCCATACTGTCTCAAATTGTATAAACACAAGCCAGGGAGGCAAGCTCACTTGTTGTCCACCAGTCACAGTGGTTGATGCTAATTATTTCTATGAACAGATTAAGGAGCTGGCTCATAGATTAGATTAATTCACCAGCCACAGCCACAGTTTACCCGGTTTTGGCTGGTGTTGTGGCTGTGGCTGGTAAATTAATCTAATCCACATTTTTCAGAGGCTAAATCTGATTGGTCACAAATGAGGGTTCTTTCAGTCCAACCGAAAAGCACTCGCACCAATGTTTTGTTATCAAATCCTACAGGCTTCTTGTAAAATTTGAACTATCTCTATTTCTCCTGGATAAAAGGCTTGGCTGGCTGGAGAGGGTATAACGGTTATGACCCCTGGCTTTGGGACATCTATCCCTGCTAGCAGAGGGATGTGTGTTCCCTACTCTGTCTCCCTCTCAGCCTTGCTACTGTCTCAATACAGTAAGGCTCCGAGCGGCTACAGACTGCTCTCTATCACCTATGTACTGCTGGCTCTGAGCGGCTACAGACTGCTCTGGCTCTTACCTATGTACTGCTGGTGGTGCTGGCTCTGAGCGGCTACAGACTGCTCTGGCTCTTACCTATGTACTGCTGGTGGTGCTGGCTCTGAGCGGCTACAGACTGCTCTGGCTCTTACCTATGTACTGCTGGTGGTGCTGGCTCTGAGCGGCTACACACTGCTCTGGCTCTTACCTATGTACTGCTGGTGGTGCTGGCTCTGAGCGGCTACAGACTGCTCTGGCTCTTACCTATGTACTGCTGGTGGTGCTGGCTCTGAGCGGCTACACACTGCTCTGGCTCTTACCTATGTACTGCTGGTGGTGCTGGCTCTGAGCGGCTACACACTGCTCTGGCTCTTACCTATGTACTGCTGGTGGTGCTGGCTCTGAGCGGCTACAGACTGCTCTGGCTCTTACCTATGTACTGCTGGTGGTGCTGGCTCTGAGCGGCTACACACTGCTCTGGCTCTTACCTATGTACTGCTGGTGGTGCTGGCTCTGAGCGGCTACACACTGCTCTGGCTCTTACCTATGTACTGCTGGTGGTGCTGGCTCTGAGCGGCTACAGACTGCTCTGGCTCTTACCTATGTACTGCTGGTGGTGCTGGCTCTGAGCGGCTACAGACTGCTCTGGCGTGCTGGTAGAGTGCTGGGAGCCAACGTTCAGGCTGTTGTCCATCTTCTGTAGGGGCTTGAACCTGCGCAGAGGAGAGAAGAGAGGAGAACTAGGTTGACTGGGAGGAACTAATGGAGCACTGTGGGGGAAGGAGGAGGAGGAAACAGGAGGAAGATGTTAATGAGGTGACAGATGAGAGAGATAAAGAGGAGGAAAAGGTCTCAGCAGCTGAATGTGTCCTGCTTGCTGAGGCTGTCTTGGGCCCGAGAACAGGAAGGACCTGTCAGGGACGGTGAATATGGTTAGGAGGATCCTAGGGAAACCAGAGACAACCCTGAGATATACAGGCAGACAGTCCAGCAGATTTGGAGTAATTCCCTTTATGATGAATGCGATCAGCTCCCCTCTGGGAGCCACCACAGGATACCCAGGGCCACAAAGAACATATTTAAGAATGCAATTTGCCTGATGAATTCTTAATCTATTAATACCCGCCTACTCACTTCTGCACTCTGATGAGCAAGTAATTCAAGACAAAGAACCATATAAGGCACAATGTTTTCAAACATTATTATCTAAAAGATGGCAAGTTAAACGTGTCGTGTTTAGATTAAGACAGTAGAGGTTGAGTACTTTCTTGTGACGGATCACATTCACACTAACCAAGTGATATGGCTTGACTTTACAACTGCAAACACATGGGCTGTCCAAAGAAAATGCAAAAACAGAGTTGGTTCTTCAGTGCAAGCTTTCCATTGCTGTGCTTGAAGATCTATGTTATGTTGTGTCCTGTGCTGTCTGTTTGCGGTCTGTTTGCTGTCTGTTTGCGGTCGGTTTGCTGTCTGTTTGCGGTCTGATTGCTGTCTGTTTGCGGTCTGATTGCTGTCTGTTTGCTGTCTGTTTGCGGTCTGTTTGCGGTCTGTTTGCTGTCTGTTTGCGGTCTGATTGCTGTCTGTTTGCGGTCTGATTGCTGTCTGTTTGCTGTCTGTTTGTCATCTGTTTGTGGTCTGTTTGCTGTATGTTTGTGGTCTGTTTGTTGTCTGTTTGTTGTCCGTTTGCGCTTATTTTTGCGCTGTTTTGGATGCAGCCATGGTGAAGCCCAAGACACATTTTCCAGAAATGGATAATAACAAATGCACTGGAAGAAAAAGAAGAGAGAAGAGGGGAAGAGGAGGAGCAGGAAGAAGAGAGGAGAAGAAAAGAGAGGAGGGGGAGCAGGAAGAGAGGAGAGGAGAGAAGGAGAGAAGAGAGGAGGGGGAGCAGGAAGAGAGGAGAGGGGGAGGAGCAGGAAGAAGAGGAGGAGGAGAAGAGAGGAGGGGGAGCAGGAAGAGAGGAGAGGAGGAGAGAAGAGAGGAGGGGGAACAGGAAGAAGAGAGGAAGAGAGGAGGGGGAGCAGGAAGAAAAGAGGAGGAGAGAAGAGATGAGGGGGAGCAGGAAGAAGAGAGGAGGAGAGAAGAGATGAGGGGGAGCAGGAAGAAGAGAGGAGAGAAGAGTGGAGGGGGAGCAGGAAGAAGAGGAGGAGGAGAGAAGAGATGAGGGGGAGCAGGAAGAAGAGAGGAGGAGAGAAGAGTCAAGTCAAGAGTTTTATTTGTCACGGCATTCAAGTATACAATGAAATGCGGGTGGTCTTGCCCGCAACGATGTGCAATACAGTAGTAACAACATATAATAGAATCCAATAAAACAACATTGTGCAATAAACAAGTAACATAGTAGGGCATATCGGTATTTGTACATGGTTATTTACATTTTTTATACAATCTCAGGTTATGCTATACTATTTTTAAAGTGACCTTTCCTTAGTGGCCATAAGTGTGGGCGTGTGCAGCATGAGTGTGTGCTTGCTCATGTTAAAGTGGCTGCTAGTGTGTGAGCGTGTACAGTGTGTGTGCTTGTGTGTGTAGAGTTCAGTGTTCAGGGCTCTGATGAGAGGAGGGGGAGCAGGAAGAAGAGAGGAGGAGCAGGAAGAAGAGGAGGAGGAAGCGTGATGAGCAGTAGATGGAGGAAGGGAGGACAGGATGAAAGGCAGGTGTGTGAGGGGTTACTGAGTCAGGTCAGAATTCTGGGCCCCCAGCGCCACTTCCTACTCACCAATGTTGTCGCTGGGCTGAAAGTGATTATTTCAGGGCTTGTACAGACTGAAGCGTGGCCCTACATTGGCTTTGTGTCTAACGAGCCAGATCTGTCCAGTATGAAGAGCAGCAGTGGATTGTGCCGCGAGAAGACTCTTACCGATCAACAGCATCATTGGTTAAGTAGGAGCGTTGGGCTTAGGGGTCCAGAGTTCTGACCTTACCCTTTCATCGTGCCGCACACAGGCTTGCTGCTGGACGAGGCAAAGCTCTGCGTTTCAACAACCCCAAAACTCACTGAGGCCAGAGCAGGGGAGCATTTAATAATATGGCTTTAAAATGACACATGATCAAAGGAAAATGGATCAAAGCTTTTGGTGTGGGCTGTTTGGGCCAGATGTGCGTGCGTGTGTGTGTGTGTGTGTGTGTGTGTGTGTGTGAGAGAGAGAGCGCTCAGGATGTGACAAAGACAACACAAAAAAATCATGACATAATGGGAGTGGAGGATAGGAAAGCAGAAGTAGGAGTATTGATTTTAGACTATTTTACCTGGTGAAGTTCTATAGTCATTTGATCTGAACACAGATCCTAGATCAGTAATTCAATTGGGAATTGAAACTAACATTTAACCAACTGTCTACAGTGGCTAGGTGTGTATTAAGAACTACACCGGCCAATTTAATTTCATAACTTTTTTTAGTGCCAACTAGGGCTGAACCGAATGCTTCCGAGCTTCAGTCGTTGCCATGGTAATTGACCCCCCCCCCCATTTGTCCCGTTGGCCATTGTGCCGCATTGTCCGTGCATGGGTGATATGCCTCGCTTAGGCAGAGTGCAACATTATTACCGTCTTCTCCAGAGTCAGACAAGAAGATAGATACCAATTTCCTCTCTGTGCGTTCAGTAGAAAGCCATCTAGCTAAAGATAGCCTAGTTTAGCACAAATTAATGGAAGCCGATGCACTCATATAATTTAAAGCTCCATGTATGTTAGTTTGTGTTGCACTCATATCACTCAAAGCTCCTTTTATACAAAATGCTTCTTACTGTTACGCTCCAGAGACTGTGCAAGACAAGATAAGTATGAAATAAAATAACATAGTTTACATGCTATACTATGTTATTTTATTTCATACTTATCTTGTCTTGCACAGTCTCTGGAGCGTAACAGTAAGAAGCATTTTGTATAAAAGTATTCTGTACTTCTGTATGACAACTATTAAAGAAACTTGAGCTCTGTTAGTTTGTGTTGCACTCATATAATTTAAAGCTCCAGCTCTGTTAGTTTGTGTTGCACTCATATCACTCAAAGCTCCAGCTCTGTTAGTTTGTGTTGCACTCATATCACTCAAAGCTCCAGCTCTGTTAGTTTGTGTTGCACTCATATCACTCAAAGCTCCAGCTCTGTTAGTTTGTGTTGCACTCATATCACTCAAAGCTCCAGCTCTGTTAGTTTGTGTTGCACTCATATCACTCAAAGCTCCAGCTCTGTTAGTTTGTGTTGCACTCATATCACTCAAAGCTCCAGCTCTGTTAGTTTGTGTTGCACTCATATCACTCAAAGCTCCAGCTCTGTTAGTTTGTGTTGCACTCATATCACTCAAAGCTCCATGTATGTTAGTTTGTGTTTAGGTTTAGACCACAGCTGTAATTCATGTTTTTGCTTCGAGTGGATATGCTTGTTCATTTAGTTTGATCAATACACACTTAAGAGTGACGGCATGATTTTATGTATAACTTTTTTCATACATTTATTGTGCTTTTATTAAGCCTCAAATTACTTTATTTTTGTTCATGTTAATCCTAAGGCAAGCACTGGAGTCCGATGTTGCCTTTGTCTCTCAACAGCATAATATTTACAATAATGAAGCGTAATGATAGCGTGTGATAAAGACATAATTAATAAATAATAACAGCAAGTTTGAAAAATCACCCCTCCCCCCAAAGCTTCGAAGACCCAAAAAAGGTATTTGGGACAAACCCTAGTCCCAACACTTTCTACCCATTGAAATAGTTCACAACTGGGCCAAATAAAGATGGTTGCCAAAAGTCCCCCTGTAGACAATGGGCATTCAATGACACCTTCCATTCTATGGATTCCAATTCTACGCCAATACCCACATCCAAACTTTTCCCACCCATTTCGACTGATACCAATGCAGATACCAATGCGGATACCAATGAATTTCAGTCCAAAACTATTTACGTTTTTCCGCCCTGTCAGTCTTAACCCTTTCACTGCCACATGACAGGTTAACCCTTTACTAATCACACAACCGTCGCCACAGTGAAAGGGTTAACCGGCTGTCGTGTGGCAGTGAAAGGGTTAACCTTCGGTGTATTGTCGCAGTGAAAGGGTTAACCGTTTTGGTAGTGCGGCAGTGAAAGGGTTAAGACAATCAAGACGCTATCATAATCAAAAGGAAACAACCATGTCAACAAAGGAGATGTAATGTATTAATTTCTTAAACAAAAGTCTTTGTCTGTGATATTCTGTTGTACTAAAGCCCAGTAAAATGGTCAAGAAAATAAATCTAATTCTAATATCGGCCACGGAAGCACAATGGTCCGTGGATACACGGGGGCATCCCTACTAGAGAGCATGGAGGACGGGAGAGCGAGCGAGAAGACTGACCTCTGTTTCTGGTGGACCGGCTGCTGCCTCATGGCCATGTACTGGAGGTCATCCTGGAGCTTGGTGAGCGGCGAGTCCGGTTTCAGCCGGATGCCGTAGTAGTGATACTTGGAGTTGCCTCTGGGAGGAAGAGAGGAGAGATTCAGCGGGAAGCGGGCAGAAGGCTCCAGCATAATCACCATCATTACCATCAGCCGGTCTCCCTCAGGCCTGCATCACGGTGCTCCTTGGATCTATAATGGGTTACGACGTGATTACCATCATCGTACTCGACGACCCCCACCCCCCCGGTGTCTAACCTACCTGGTGCCGAGGCGACGGGTCTTGAGGCCCATGAAGACGGAACGGACCAGTTTGCCGAAGGAGGCGGCGTTGACCGGGTCCAGCTTCTGCTCCTGGCAGTGGCGCAGGTACTGGTTGTACAGCGAGCACCTGGACAAGCTCACTCCCTCGGCCGTCTCGTAGTTGTCCAGCAGCCACTGCAGCTGAAAACCACACACACACACACACGACAAGCCGGGGGGGGGGGGACAGAGGGTCACCGATCTGTCGCACCTAACGGACCAGAGCTCCCGATTATCACATCAAAAAGGCATGCTCTGCTCGGGATTCGCCGAGCCACCCCGTTTCAGTCGAATGTGGGAGGAACCGTGCCGGCTGAGGCCAGCGCCACACCACCTCCAGCGGGGGAGAACACCGGCAGGTGTGACTATCTGATATATTACATCTTCAATATAAATGCTGTTGAGCATTACTACTGCCTCTCCACATTTGCTACTAAATGCTTTTATCTGAATGTCTGCCTCTTCCGTGTCTGAGGCAGTAGACGGCTGCCATGTAGGGAATGGCTCAGTGATTTATTTATACTGATTTATAATCTTATTATACCGATAAAGACACCGGTCAGACCCTGGTCTGCGGGTGGAATAATCACAAAGAGGCCTAAAAAGTTAACAATTACTGCTTCAAATGCTTCAGTTATTAGACACATGGTAAATTCCAATCACGGCCATGGCGGATTGAGTGGCAAAGGGTGGACAGGAGTGTTTGGGGACAGTATTAACAGTGTGACGGATATAGCTGGATGATGTGGAGACTGTGGGAAGGTCGGTCGGGGTTAAGAGCCTAACAGCGTAGAGTCAAGTAGTATTGAATCTCATTTCCATTTCATTGTGCGCTCATAATGGGGACACTTGTGTCTCAACAACAGGACGCACATCATACAGCAATATAATTTAGTGACTTTGAGTGTATGAGTGTGTGTGCGTGCGCGTGTGCGTGTGTCTTGATGCGCACATGCAATAGCGGGGAGAGGATTGTGTGTGTGTCGCAGAGGGAGCACAGCAATCACACAGCTGTCGCTGCAGTGGAAAAATAGCACAGGGCAGTCTGAACATCAATCAGCCTCAAGTGCATGCAGAGGATCACACAAGGCAAACATTCTGGAGCAACAAGTGAGAGCAAATAGCAAGTTCAGACTCAGGATGAAAACAGACACAGCAAGTTAACGGGACGGTGCACGGACATGTACGGCTAGCAGTGTGCGGCGTGTTCACTATAGACCCTTTTCAATGGAATTGCGTTGCTAGGGAACCAACTCCAGTTTATTTCCTGTCGGCTACTGTATGGCCAAACACTGCCATGGGAATTACACTCTGGCCCATTCAGAATGTTTTGAGAGAGTTGGAAAGGGTCTATAGCATGAACTGAACACAGGAGCAGCCAAGTTTTTTTTTTTGTTGTTTTATTAATTCATTAATTTAGTATTTTCTCTCTCAAGTGCTTTTTGTTGATAGTTTCCCCGGTTGACTTACATGGCTGTTGAGCAGGCTGCTTTTGTGAGTTGCAATCCCTTCAGACTTATGGAGGTTTTCAATCGCCATTTCAAGCTAAAGAAAAAACAGGAGCATGCAAAATATGAAAAAGAAAAGAGAGGAGTGGATAGAGAAGAAGAAGAGGAGGGGGGGGGGTAATAGAAAATGAGTGTGAGAGAGAGGGGGGAGAGAGAGAAAGAAAGAGAGAGAAAGGGAGTGAGAGATAAATTAAAGAGGGGTAGACAGCGAAAGGAGAAAGAAAAACAAGAACACAGAAAGGAAATCAGAACTGTTAGCAGGAAGCCAGATCTTTCTTGCATTTTCATTACACTCAAGTCAGTGTTGCAGACAAATTCATTATTGGCTGACAAAAGCATGCAAATCAAGGGACTCAGAGGGTTAAGCTGCCAACTGAAAGCTTCTGCTGTCAGACACTCTAATGTATGCAAATAGGAACCACAAACAGGGCCACAGGTCACATAGAGCCCCGGGACAATGGGCAACAATGTATCCCCCCCCCCCCCCCCCCGACACACACACACACAGACAGACCTAAATACCCCCCTGGCCCACCCGCGCCCCAAAACTGACCACACAAAATATATAAATAACCCAGAGGAGGTTATGTGAAATACAGTGGTGCGTTGTAACTAAAGATGGGGTGATGACAAGTCAGTGTGGGACAGAAAATATATTTCCATATCGTTCTTTTGCTTTGTGTTTCCACTAGGTATCCCCCCCGAGGACCCCGTTCCAATGAACAAACCAGACCGCTGAGGCTTTTCAGTGGTGCGGTCCGGACTAGAGAAAATAACGGAGAGAGTTAAAAAACCGGCGGACGCTGGCGAACGACAAAACCAGGGACTTTCTTTCTTTTAAGCTTTCGGGAAGAAAATAAAGAGGAGGAGGAGGAGGAGGAGGAGAGGGGGAAAAAGGAGTTGAATAACGTTTTAAAAAAGAAAAAGAAAAAAGATGTGCGGTACGGCGGCCAAACTGGAGAAGAAGAAAGAAGAAAGTAGGAGAAGCAGGGAGGAGAGGAGAGAAAAGGAAGCAGGCAACGTTCCAAGCCTTAAGGAGGCTCCCGGGGGCTTCCACATGGTAATGAGCCCCAGGGGTGGCTTTGTTTTGCTGGGCGCTCAAGTGCCTGTGAAAACCTCTAAAACAAGGCAATGCCCTGCTTCCATGTCCTCTCTCTCTCTCTCTGCACCGGGGGGTCGTCCCGACACCCTGCTTCCCCTCCATGTCCCCTCTCTCTTTCTTTCTCTCTCTCTCTCTTTCTGCACCAGGAGCCACAGACCAGGGGGTTGTCCCGTGACCCTGCTTCCCCTCCATGTCCTCTCTCTCTCTCTCTGCACCGGGGGGTTGTCCCGACACCCTGCTTCCCCTCCATGTCCCCTCTCTCTTTCTCTCTCTCGCTCTCTCTTTCTGCACCAGGAGCCACAGAACAGGGGGTTGTCCCGAGACCCTGCCTCTCCCTCCATGTCCCCTCTCTCTCTCTCTGCACCGGGGAGTCATCTCCAACACCCTGCTTCCCCTCAGACCCGGCGGCATGGGCGGGCATTGGGGGTCCGGGCCCGCCCACTGAGTGAGCTGTGCCCACCCTGGCTCTGTTCCTAGGATGATGACGGAATGACCCGCCCTACTCTGCCTCTGATTGGTTTACACTGATATTCCTAGTTTCGTACTACCTAACCAATCCAACCAACGAAGGTAACATACTAGCCAATCACAGGCAGAGTAGTGCGGGTGACGAGTCATTGACTCATACCGGCGTCGCCATCTTTGAAACGTTAGCTTAGCAAAAATATGGATCATGGACATCAGACGTTTTTATTATTATTTATTATTACGAGACACGTTATGGAAAGTTCAAGACTGGACCACAAAGCTTCTGAAAAGTGCTAATTACCCGCAACGCTTCCGACGGTGATGGTCTACTCAGAGCAGAAAAAGTTAGTCTATCAGACGCTGTGTTATGATAATTATTAGGGATGCACCGAATATTCGGCCACCGAAAATTATCTGCCGAAAATGGTTAAAAAGGCACTTTCGGCCGAAAGGGTTTTAGCACGACAATATATCACAGAATGTCAAAGAACAGGGTTACGTAACGTTCGAACTCCGCGAGCAACGCATCCAATAAATGCGTCTTTAACAATCATGCTTTATATCCTCGCCATTACTATATGCCCGTCGCGGTTAAAACCTTTTTAACTAACGTTAGCGTTAAGCTAGCTAACAATGCTTCCATTCCTCTTTGACCCGTCTCTCGTAAGCTACGTCATCCCCCGCTAAGAGTCACAGGAGATGTAGTAAATACAACAGTCCTTCCATGTAGGCTAGAACGCCGTGAATTATGACAGTAGCCACTACAGTAACATCATTAAGTCTGCTATAAGCTATTCTCCCTCTCGTGTGTGTGTGTCTTTATGCAGATCTTTATGCAGTCTTAAAGGGGAACTATCTTATAAATGGCCTTTTTGAGTGTTTAGCATTGTTTCCTAGCTATGTGAACTTATATTAATATGATCTATGTCTCAAAATTCTCATATTGGCGCATTCTTCCAATTCTCCTCTCACAATATTCACCCTCACTGAACTGAGTCATTTGAAAATGTGCCCTATATGTGATGTCATAAAGACACCGCTGCATGTTAATGTTCAGGCGAACCAGAACGCGCGCAGTGGTTTAGGAGCCCAGGCTCAAAACAGCTCGAGATCTTGAGGTAGAAAAATGCTGTTTTTGAGGACTTGATTAGAAATACAAAACAATGAATAAAAAAAATATATATATTACAGAGGTGTTCCATAGACTCACAGGAATTGTGTAAAAGTGCCCAAATAGTGAAAGAAATAGTAAAATAGTTCCCCTTTAAAGCACCGTGGCTTTGTTCTAAATGCACTTTGTTGTAGTTATCCTACAGAGAAAAGAAAATGCACTTGAGTTTAATGCACATTTAGTTGTATGCAAAGAGAAAATGTTTAAATTGTCTGGAATTAATGTATGCATTCAAAAGTGCTGAATAAATGTTTTATGGGCCCATAATAGTGATTATTAATATTATTTAAGTTAAGTTTTGCCATAATCATGTCTTTTGCCATAATCAGGTAGCTGAAAAAAAAAAAAACATTATATATATATTTATATTAATCATTTTTGGCCTTTCGACATTCGGTGTTTCCTATTTTCGGTATCGGTTTCACTTTCGGCCAAGAATTTCCCATTCGGTGCATCCCTAATAATTATGATACAAAATGTAACGGTTGTACTATTCTCCCGTACACGGTAGCTCCGAACTCAGCTGAGGGTTAAAAAGTACGACAGCTGGGTCGGAGAATCGTGAGGAAACGGGCACTGCGGGAGGATGATCCAAATATATATATCCGTTGAGTCTGTTTTTGTATAAGTGAATGTTCTTAAGCCTGAGCGGCTTGTACCTGTATGAGATTGATATCACGCCATAAATCCATCTCTACAGAATGTATGAATTAATGTTGCATGTACATTTTTCAAATGTAGAGACCCTTACCCTGTCAAAACAGCAGTCAAAGTGTATATTTTCAGCACTACATTTGTTTACCAATGATTTTAAGTGTTATTACTAGTGAAATATGAGTATAGAAATGTGAAATATGAGTATAGAAATCACACCAGCCCCTGTCAATCATCTGACTTCTAGCGTGTCTTTCTTCTTTCTCTTATTTTTCTGGATCATATCCCACAAACCTGAACGTTATTGCCATAAAACAGAACGCAGTTAGTTTCTCTACCTTTCAGTGAACGTCTAACAAAAAACGGCGTTGCAATCTGATGAAAAATTATCTATATTTCAAATTGTATGTGTCTGGATGGCAGAATTCAGTACTGTATCTACAAAACCTCCTGTTAAGCATCTGCCCTTTATTCATTTGCTTAGATTCTTTGTACACGTGATCTCAAGAAGGTGCTGAATGAGCTCAGTGGCAATTTTTCATGTCTGGTCAATTTTAGTATCACCGTCAAAGATGAAAAAAGAAAATTGATATTCTCCTTTGGTTCATTACAA
Source organism: Notolepis coatsorum (assembly GCF_963971535.1). Classification (NCBI taxonomy): domain Eukaryota; kingdom Metazoa; phylum Chordata; class Actinopteri; order Aulopiformes; family Paralepididae; genus Notolepis; species Notolepis coatsorum. Next base: position 60,592,016 of record NC_140167.1, read on the forward strand.
TTATTTACTCAAGCCTAGTAACAAGACACATTTCTGACAGTGGGAATACACTCCCTGAGATCCATAGATGTCCCTGGATACCAAGAACATGCAAATCGCCTTGTAGAAGTGGAGCAATCTTCCATTTACTTAGGTATGTATTTTTAGGCGGATCTTCTGAAAATATGGCTAGAAAAAATTTAGATTTTTCAGTTGCCTCTCTGCTGTTTAGTTCAGCACCGTGGGCAGCGCCAAGCAAGCCACAGCGCCGCTGTCCCAGCTGAAACGGATGAAAAAAATCATTGTGCCACCCCAAGAAAATTGTATGTAATTTGTTTCTGCAGCCGGGTCTGCTTCCCCTCCATATCCCCTCTCTCTCCCCCTCCCTCCCTCTCTCTGCACCGGGGGGTCGTCCAGACTCCCCCCTCCCTCCCTCTCTCTGCACCGGGGGGGTCGTCCAGACTCCCCCCTCCCTCCCTCCCTCTCTCTGCACCGGGGGGTCGTCCAGACTCCCCCCTCCCTCCCTCTCTCTGCACCGGGGGGTCGTCCAGACTCCCCCCTCCCCCCCTCTCTCTGCACCGGGGGGTCGTCCAGACTCCCCCCTCCCTCTCTCTGCACCGGGGGGTCGTCCAGACTCCCCCCTCCCTCCCTCTCTCTGCACCGGGGGGTCGTCCAGACTCCCCCCTCCCTCTCTCTCTCTCTCTGCACCGGGGGGTCGTCCAGACTCCCCCCTCCCTCCCTCTCTCTGCACCGGGGGGTCGTCCAGACTCCCCCCTCCCTCCCTCTCTCTGCACCGGGGGGTCGTCCAGACTCCCCCCTCCCTCTCTCTCTCTCTGCACCGGGGGGTCGTCCAGACTCCCCCCTCCCTCCCTCTCTCTGCACCGGGGGGTCGTCCAGACTCCCCCCTCCCTCTCTCTCTCTCTGCACCGGGGGGTCGTCCAGACTCCCCCCTCCCTCCCTCTCTCTGCACCGGGGGGTCGTCCAGACTCCCCCCTCCCTCTCTCTCTCTGCACCGGGGGGGTCGTCCAGACTCCCCCCTCCCTCTCTCTCTCTCTGCACCGGGGGGTCGTCCAGACTCCCCCCTCCCTCCCTCTCTCTGCACCGGGGGGTCGTCCAGACTCCCCCCTCCCTCTCTCTCTCTCTGCACCGGGGGGTCGTCCAGACTCCCCCCTCCCTCCCTCTCTCTGCACCGGGGGGTCGTCCAGACTCCCCCCTCCCTCTCTCTCTCTCTGCACCGGGGGGTCGTCCAGACCATAGATATCTATATAGAACACTAGATAGCTTAAGGCGGAGTCACCAGCATCACTGAACCGCCGCCATCTTGCCCCAGTCAGCCTTGAGTGAGGGTGAGTGAGCTGCACAGACAAAAATACTCATAACTCGCTGAAATATTGACGGATTTACAAACGGTTTGGTTTATTACACGCATTATTAACGTGGCTATGATTCAAGCGGTTTGTAAAAAAACATCTTTAAAAAAAATAAAACATTTTTCTAAGTATGCAGTATCATAACTACATCTTTGATGTTTATAGCAAACCAACCCGTTTGAAAATCGGTAAAGAATTGAGCAATCTATGGTTATTTAAATAGTACATGCACCATAGACGTTAATGTTATCAGTAGCTGAGCTGCCTGGGGCAAGATGGCCGCCCTACGACGACGTTGCTCTCCATTGGCCGGCAGCGCGGGTAAGCTATCTAGTGTTCTATATATATCTATGGTCCAGACTCCCCCCTCCCTCCCTCTCTCTCTGCATCGGGGGGTCGTCCAGACTCCCTGCTTCTCCTCCATGTCCCCTCTCTCTCTCCGCCCCCTTCAGACTAGGGCCAGGGGTGATATTACGCCAATATCACATCGCCATATGATACTCGACGGTAAAAACAAAGTGTTTGATGGTATTTCCAGTAGGACTCACAGTATGATCCGACATATCTTTTTATGTTGTTATCTTGTAATTATATTTGTCACTGTGCCATTTCATTCCAAATGGTTTCTTTACATTTTCAAAACACTGCTGTGCATAAATAAAATAAAAAATGCATTAACTAAAAAATGTACAGTATGTATTCACATAAGGTATTACAGCTCTGCTTCAGACTGTGGCAGTAGACGGTGAACCAGACATCATAACTTCTGAATGAGAGATGACGATAACAATCTGCCAGCACCAGCGGCAGAATGAACGCCCTGCGGTAGAAGTTGAAATATGTCACCTCGGCTCTTCAGGGCAGACGTTGAGCCTGTCGTGATTCCGAAAACTAGCGATTTGTCAGAATTGTTTTATTATCATCACAAATTACCTCCCAATAACTTTTGTAAAATTTGTAAAATACAATAGGGAAAAATCAAAAGTGTTTTTCTTGTCTATGGTGAAAATCAACTGTGTTTTTCTTGTCTATGGAGAAAATCAACTGTGTTTTTGTCGTTCAGATTGTGTTTGGGGTGATAGGTGACGTTGTACAGGAGGATTATATTATATGTATGCTCACTACCATAGCCTATTCTTATGAGCCACACTGTACACACTAAAGAAGCAGATGTTGCAGCACCCCCCCCCCCCACTATGAGAATGCACTGAGGCTGGTGAACTGAAGTTGAAGCTATGCTGCTATGCTAAGCAGCCATTTTTAAATACGCTTCCAAATTCAACATTTTCTCTTCCTCTGGCAGGCAAGGCAGTCAGCAGACTAGGCAGTAGCGATGACACCCACATGCGCGACACAAGCCCATGTGTTGGCAAGGATGTTGGCTATGCAGGGTGACTAGTGTGTGGTGTGGTGTGTGTGTGTGTGTGTGTGTGTGTGTGTGTGTGTGTGTGTGTGTGTGTGTGTGTGTGTGTGTGTGTGTGTGTGTGTGTGTGTGTGTGTGTGTGTGTGTGTGTGTGTGTGTGTGTGTGTGTGTGTGTGTGTGTGTGTGTGTGTGTGTGTGTGTGTGTAACTACTAACTAATGATTTATGCAGCCTGGAGAGAGGAAACTTTAATCTGGACCCTCCGTAGCACAGCGGGACATGGAAGAAAAACAATAATCCCTGGAGTATAAACAGTCTGACTGACCTTCACATGCCTTCTGTGTCTCTGGAGGGATTACGCTCCGTCATTACAGCGTTTTCCCCTCCGCTATTACAATACCAGTCCACGGAAATCCCTCACAGACTTAAAGAAAAGAGTCTATTCCATTGCTAATGTCCCAGCGTGAGTGAGCGCCAGGCCTGAATATCATATCGACGTTGTGCACATGAGCTCAGCGCGGTGGTGACATCGCAGGAAGACACGATGCAAGGTGTGATAGGCACATCGGTTGTGTCGCGCTAAACATTGTTTTTTGGGGGGGGGTTGCTGTACATTTCGGACAATAAAAAATATTTTGTGTCATTTATTGGGTTCTTGTTTATACCTGCTGCACACAAACACACGCTCAAGATTCCTTGACACGTGTACGGGTGGTGATGGTTGAACAAAATTATGTTAGAACTGCTTTGTCGTCAGAAGAAGTCGTGTTGAAATACCGTTCAATGTGGCGCTCTTTTGGTGATTCTATATCTAGCCCCATGTCTACGTTCTATCTCTTTATGATTAGTCCATTAGCCGCTATATGTGACAGAAGGTTTAGAATAGAATAGAATCGAATAGAAATACTTTTATTATCCCGTGGGAAATTTGACACTGCAAATCGCTCAACATTTAAACAGAACAGGTTACGAATTAGAATAATAAAATGAATCAAATCAAGTTGCCTAGGATAAGAGTAGAGTAAAATAGAATAAAAATGGAATAAAATATACAGTAAAAATATACTGAGGTCTACAGTAGGTGTAGTATTGCGGGGGTAGTTTCAGGGGGTTCAGGCTTATCGCTACTTGCCGACGTCTGCTGCAAGTGCTCAGAGAAAGTCAAAGGTAGCGCGGAGCAGGCGACACGGTCCAGCAGCGCTTCTAGCGACTGAGAGTGCTGATGTGTACAGGAGTGTCTCTTCTATATATTATTATGTTTCTATGATCTGCACATTAGTGGTTTGGGTGGGTTCATCCCTGCCTCTGAGTGTGTGTGTGTGTCGCCTCTGCTCACCATAGCCGAGGAGGAGCGCGCAGAGTGGGAGGCCGGGTGGCGGCTGAACTCCATACCCCCTCCGTGGATCAGGTAGGTGCCCCCCCCGCTGGAGATGACCTGGCTGGCGCCCACGTCCATGGCGATGCCCACCATGCTGTGCGGGGACATCCCGCTGCTGGCGGAGGAGACCACGGTGGTGACCTGGGCCCCCCCGGCCTGCGAGTCAAAGTAGGACCCTCCACTCCCCTGGCCGTACAGCTGGGCCTCTGGGCTGTAGGAGTATGCCGTGGTGGGCGTGAACCGGCTGTGGGGAGGGAGGGAGAGAGAGAGAGAGAGACATGTTTTCTTTGTTAGAAATGGGAGATAATATCCAAATAATATAAAATCCTGGAGAAGAAAAGAAGAAAAGAAAGAACAGAAATGCTGAAATTCACTCCCCATAAAAATTCCATTGCATTTTCTTACATTACCAAAACAAAGGCATTTTGGTAGAGAAACTGGTATTTATGACAGAGCGGCCGCCACAGCCGACGCACACGGTAATGACTTCCACTAGCTGTAAAAGGTGCCTATCGTGAGAATACTGTGATGCAACACTTGGACTTACAGAGACTGCGGAGCGAGTAATATTATTATTATCGCATTACTCTTGGCTGAGGCGCTTATTGCACATTGAATTGGAAAATCACACTGCATTCAATTAGCTCTTATGGGGCTTTCATTGGGAGCACTTTAAAAGCAGCTGGGTCTTATACAGGGGAGCGGGTGAACAGAGCAGCCTTGAAAGCGCTGCTGTTTATTCACCAATGATCATACAGAAGCAATTCATATAGAACTGGTCACGATTCAGAATCAAAGCTACAGCGCTTTTTTGTGCGTGTGTGTGTTTTCTTTGTCAGTGGTTCTTTTTCAAGTATTTATTTGATGAACATGTTGTACCCCGGACGTGGAAATTGTCTACAATCATCCCTGTACCTAAAAAGGCTCATAGTCGACCACCTGACAGCAGCCATATCCAACTGTCTGGTGCTTATAAACATGGACGGGGGCACTGGTGATGCAACACTCACACTAGTCAATTCAAAGAGTTTAGACTAGTTAGACTCTTTTAGACTAGCTGTCTAAAAGAGTTTTATTTAGTTTTAGACTTTTGTTCAGCATTTAACACAATGACAACACATATGTTATCTAAATATTGGTATTAATGGTGGAATTATATTATGGATCAAAGACTTTCTCACTGATCAACCTCAGAAAGTCTCTGTTAATGGCACCTTGTCAGAGCCGACTATTCTAAACACAGGTGCTCCTCAAAGTTGTGTTTTATCACCAAGTAGTGGACTTCGTCACATGGTGCGATAAAAACCACCTGCAGCTAAATGTGGCGAAGACCAGGGAACTGGTTGTGGAGCTGGGGAGGACGGAGGAGTGCACCTGTGACCCCCGTATCCATCAGGGGAGTTGATGTGGACATGGTTGAGGTGTACAAATATCTCGGTGTGCACATCGACAACAAACTGAACGGGGCAAAACACGCAGAGGCACTGTACAAGAAGGGCCAGAGCCGACTCTACTTCCTCAGAAGGCTGAGATCCTTCAATGTGTGTACAAGGATGTTGGGGATGTTATATGAGTCGGTGGTGGCGGGCGCCTTCTTGTACGCTGTGACCTGCTAGGGCAGCGGACTGAGAGCGGGGGACGCAAACAGGCTGGGTAAGCTGGTCAGGAAGGCCAGTAGCGTGGTTGGGGTGGAGCTGGACTCTAGCGATGGTGGCGGAGAGGAGGAGCCTTGCTAAGCTCCAGGCCATCAGGGAAAACCCCTCCCACCCACTATACACAGACTTGGCTGACAGGAGGAGCATGTTCAGTGCTAGACTAACACTCCCTAAATGTAGCACTGAACGGCACAGGAAGTTCTTCATTCCGACAGCCATCAGACTTTACAATGCATCAATGTGCCTCACTGCATCACTGAGCACAGGGTGACAGTTACCATCTTCCTGGACTTTTACTTTTAAAACAACACTGTTCAATATTACACTTACTTAAGCACTCTACAGATATCGTGTGTCATGCCCGGTAATACCGGTGGTGTCATTAGTTTATTAGTCATGGGAAATTCCACATCACCGTGGCAACCCTAATGGCCAGTAAAGTTATAGGGAGTTATATGTACTCCGGAATAGGGACAAGGCTCCGCAAATATTGTCGGATCCTTTGTATCCCCTTCATAGTGAGTTTGACAAGCTTCCATCTGGAAGGGGCTATAGTCCCCTGACCCCCACATGCCATTGGTCTGATCTGACTAAATCTCACTCTGGGATCGAGTCGCATTGAAACATATAGGTAATCTTATAAAGCTGGGACCGGATTTAACCAATTTTGGGTCCCGAGCCATAGTTTAAGAAACACTGTTCAAAACACTTCAGAAACTTTCTATGTTACATTGGCTATATATATATAAAATAATTTAAAATAAATGATAATACAAATACAAATTTTTTATAAAAAAAAGGAAAAGGGGGACAAAAACATTAAATCTATTTTCCCTCATCCAGTATATAATTAACTACATCACGATTCTAAATGGGCCCAAGTTTATTTCCTGTTGCAGTGTTTGTTAATACAATAGCTGACAGGAAATCATTTGGGCCCAAGCTGTTCCCTAGCAACGCAATTCCATTGAAGAAGGGTCTTCTATACAGAGAGGAGAAAGAAATTAAACACGGGCCCGAACTGGACTCAAACACAAGCAGTTACACTTTGACTTGATGCTGCTTACATGGTTCCGTTGGTGTAAACTGCATCTCCTCCCTCCCCCACATACTGGACCTGGGACGGGTAGGCATGCTGGACCTGCTGGACCTACAGAAACACACCAGAATAAACACTCAGTACCTACCAAACCCACACCTCAAACAAGATCACATTAGTCTAGATGGAAACATAGGGCCACCTGCATGGTCTGGATTTTTTTACGCCACCTGTTTTTTTTTAATCCTTGAAGTGTCTATTTTAAGATTTTAACAGGTAACAGGTTGAAATAATGTCCCATGGGGTTTATTTTTAACCCTTTATTACACCTAACCTGAACAAAAACCTGAAAAAGAAGAAAAAGAAAACAGCATAACTTTTGAAGTTAACAACATATAGAGACAAATTAAAACATTTCCCCAAACAATATTGACCCAAGGAATTCAGTAAAATTGTTATTTTTAAGATCCAAACACATCTTGATTCTATTTCAGGACAAGAAAATGCAAAAAAAGCTGAAAATGTTTAGATCACATCTCTATTTTCCCACTTTACTCAAATCAGATGAGATCAATTTGAGGTTAATATTGGAAATACAATGTTAATAAAGATTGTATCATGCCGTTATTCCCTAAATATTGTAGATTTTGTGTAAACAAGGCCAAAAGTGAAAGACTAATGTGAAAAGACGAATTCGTACTACATAGACAAATTAACACATTTTCCTATAGAATTTGAAATCCAGTGAAATATGTTTTGTTAAGGTTCAAACACTATTACAGTACATCTTCTCTGTTGGCACAACATTAAAACCTAAACTACTACTAATCATCATCATCATCATCATCATCAAAGGAGGATGGAGAGTACGAGTGTGATGAGGGTGGAGATTGGAGAGATAGACTTTGACGATCTCTTTGATGATGATGATGATGATGATGATGATGATGATTAGTAGTTTAGGTTTTAATGTTGTGCCAACAGAGAAGATGTACTGTAATAGTACTTTGTTTGAACCTTAACAAAACATATTTCACTGGATTTCAAATTGTATAGGAAAATGTGTTAATTTGTCTATGTAGTACGAATTAGTCTTTTCACATTAGTCTTCCACTTTTGGCCTTGTTTACACAAAATCTACAATATTTATGGCATAACAGCATGATACAATTTGACTGAATTCCTTGGGTCAATATTGTTTGGGGAAATGTTTTAATTATGTTAGTTATGCTGTTTTCTTTTTCAGGTTTTCGTTCAGGATAGGTGTAATAAAGGGTTAAAAATAAACTCCATGGGACATTATTTCAACCAGTTACCTGTTAAAATCTTAAACTAGACACTTCAAGGATTAAGAAAAAACAAGCGACAAAAAATCCAGATCATGCAGGATTTCCATCTTCTAGACTATCAGATAAGGTACTTCTAGATTAGGGCATCAAAGCAGCATTGCCAGATAACAAATGTACAAGTTATACAAATATTAAAGAATAGTATATATAAAGGTGAGTAAACATAAGAGGGAGAGTACATACATGATACACGTACAGATACACGATGAGCAGCAATGTACTCAGGTGTAAACAGCAGTGTACTGTACTCTGGTGTAACACATGATGAGAGCAGTCTACTCTGGTGTAAACATGATGAGAGCAGTCTACTCTGGTGTAAACATGATGAGAGCAGTCTACTCTGGTGTAAACATGATGAGAGCAGTCTACTCTGGTGTAAACATGATGAGAGCAGTCTACTCTGGTGTAAACATGATGAGAGCAGTCTACTCTGGTGTAAACATGATGAGCAGCAGTCTACTCTGGTGTAACACATGATGAGAGCAGTCTACTCTGGTGTAAACATGATGAGAGCAGCAGTCTACTCTGGTGTAACACATGATGAGAGCAGTCTACTCTGGTGTAAACATGATGAGAGCAGTCTACTCTGGTGTAAACATGATGAGAGCAGTCTACTCTGGTGTAACACATGATGAGAGCAGTCTACTCTGGTGTAAACATGATGAGAGCAGTCTACTCTGGTGTAAACATGATGAGAGCAGTCTACTCTGGTGTAACACATGATGAGAGCAGTCTACTCTGGTGTAACACATGATGAGAGCAGTCTACTCTGGTGTAAACATGATGAGAGCAGTCTACTCTGGTGTAACACATGATGAGAGCAGTCTACTCTGGTGTAACACATGATGAGAGCGGTCTACTCTGGTGTAAACATGATGAGATCAGTCTACTCTGGTGTAAACATGATGAGAGCAGTCTACTCTGGTGTAACACATGATGAGAGCAGTCTACTCTGGTGTAACACATGATGAGAGCAGTCTACTCTGGTGTAACACATGATGAGAGCAGTCTACTCTGGTGTAAACATGATGAGCAGTCTACTCTGGTGTAAACATGATGAGAGCAGTCTACTCTGGTGTAACACATGATGAGAGCAGTCTACTCTGGTGTAAACATGATGAGAGCAGTCTACTCTGGTGTAAACATGATGAGAGCAGTCTACTCTGGTGTAACACATGATGAGAGCAGTCTACTCTGGTGTAACACATGATGAGAGCAGTCTACTCTGGTGTAAACATGATGAGAGCAGTCTACTCTGGTGTAACACATGATGAGAGCAGTCTACTCTGGTGTAACACATGATGAGAGCAGTCTACTCTGGTGTAACACATGATGAGAGCAGTCTACTCTGGTGTAACACATGATGAGAGCAGTCTACTCTGGTGTAAACATGATGAGCAGTCTACTCTGGTGTAACACATGATGAGCAGTCTACTCTGGTGTAACACATGATGAGCAGTCTACTCTGGTGTAAACATGATGAGCAGTCTACTCTGGTGTAAACATGATGAGAGCAGTCTACTCTGGTGTAAACATGATGAGAGCAGTCTACTCTGGTGTAACACATGATGAGAGCAGTCTACTCTGGTGTAAACATGATGAGAGCAGTCTACTCTGGTGTAAACATGATGAGCAGTCTACTCTGGTGTAAACATGATGAGAGCAGTCTACTCTGGTGTAACACATGATGAGAGCAGTCTACTCTGGTGTAACACACGATGAGCAGTCTACTCTGGTGTAACACATGATGAGAGCAGTCTACTCTGGTGTAACACATGATGAGAGCAGTCTACTCTGGTGTAACACACGATGAGCAGTCTACTCTGGTGTAAACATGATGAGAGCAGTCTACTCTGGTGTAACACATGATGAGAGCAGTCTACTCTGGTGTAACACATGATGAGCAGTCTACTCTGGTGTAAACATGATGAGAGCAGTCTACTCTGGTGTAACATGATGAGAGCAGTCTACTCTGGTGTAACACACGATGAGCAGTCTACTCTGGTGTAAACATGATGAGAGCAGTCTACTCTGGTGTAACACATGATGAGAGCAGTCTACTCTGGTGTAACACATGATGAGCAGTCTACTCTGGTGTAAACATGATGAGAGCAGTCTACTCTGGTGTAACACATGATGAGAGCAGTCTACTCTGGTGTAACACATGATGAGAGCAGTCTACTCTGGTGTAAACATGATGAGAGCAGTCTACTCTGGTGTAAACATGATGAGAGCAGTCTACTCTGGTGTAACACATGATGAGAGCAGTCTACTCTGGTGTAACACATGATGAGAGCAGTCTACTCTGGTGTAAACATGATGAGAGCAGTCTACTCTGGTGTAAACATGATGAGAGCAGTCTACTCTGGTGTAAACATGATGAGAGCAGTCTACTCTGGTGTAAACATGATGAGAGCAGTCTACTCTGGTGTAACACATGATGAGAGCAGTCTACTCTGGTGTAACACATGATGAGAGCAGTCTACTCTGGTGTAAACATGATGAGAGCAGTCTACTCTGGTGTAACACATGATGAGCAGCAGTCTACTCTGGTGTAACACATGATGAGAGCAGTCTACTCTGGTGTAACACATGATGAGAGCAGTCTACTCTGGTGTAAACATGATGAGAGCAGTCTACTCTGGTGTAAACATGATGAGAGCAGTCTACTCTGGTGTAACACATGATGAGAGCAGTCTACTCTGGTGTAAACATGATGAGAGCAGTCTACTCTGGTGTAAACATGATGAGAGCAGTCTACTCTGGTGTAACACATGATGAGAGCAGTCTACTCTGGTGTAAACATGATGAGAGCAGTCTACTCTGGTGTAAACATGATGAGAGCAGTCTACTCTGGTGTAAACATGATGAGAGCAGTCTACTCTGGTGTAACACATGATGAGAGCAGTCTACTCTGGTGTAACACATGATGAGAGCAGTCTACTCTGGTGTAAACATGATGAGAGCAGTCTACTCTGGTGTAAACATGATGAGAGCAGTCTACTCTGGTGTAAACATGATGAGAGCAGTCTACTCTGGTGTAACACATGATGAGAGCAGTCTACTCTGGTGTAAACATGAGAGCAGTCTACTCTGGTGTAACACATGAGAGCAGTCTACTCTGGTGTAACACATGATGAGAGCAGTCTACTCTGGTGTAAACATGATGAGAGCAGTCTACTCTGGTGTAACACATGATGAGAGCAGTCTACTCTGGTGTAAACATGATGAGAGCAGTCTACTCTGGTGTAACACATGATGAGAGCAGTCTACTCTGGTGTAACACATGATGAGCAGTCTACTCTGGTGTAACACATGATGAGAGCAGTCTACTCTGGTGTAAACATGATGAGAGCAGTCTACTCTGGTGTAACACATGATGAGAGCAGTCTACTCTGGTGTAACACATGATGAGAGCAGTCTACTCTGGTGTAACATGATGAGAGCAGTCTACTCTGGTGTAACACATGATGAGCAGTCTACTCTGGTGTAACACATGATGAGCAGCAGTCTACTCTGGTGTAAACATGATGAGAGCAGTCTACTCTGGTGTAACACATAATGAGAGCAGTCTACTCTGGTGTAAACATGATGAGAGCAGTCTACTCTTGTGTAACACATGATGAGAGCAGTCTACTCTGGTGTAAACATGATGAGAGCAGTCTACTCTGGTGTAAACATGATGAGAGCAGCAGTCTACTCTGGTGTAACACATGATGAGAGCAGTCTACTCTGGTGTAAACATGATGAGAGCAGCAGTCTACTCTGGTGTAACACATGATGAGCAGTCTACTCTGGTGTAACACATGATGAGCAGTCTACTCTGGTGTAACACATGATGAGCAGTCTACTCTGGTGTAACACATGATGAGCAGCAGTCTACTCTGGTGTAAACATGATGAGAGCAGTCTACTCTGGTGTAAACATGATGAGAGCAGTCTACTCTGGTGTAAACATGATGAGAGCAGTCTACTCTGGTGTAAACATGATGAGATCAGTCTACTCTGGTGTAACACATGATGAGAGCAGTCTACTCTGGTGTAACACATGATGAGAGCAGTCTACTCTGGTGTAACACATGATGAGAGCAGTCTACTCTGGTGTAAACATGATGAGAGCAGTCTACTCTGGTGTAAACATGATGAGAGCAGTCTACTCTGGTGTAAACATGATGAGAGCAGTCTACTCTGGTGTAAACATGATGAGAGCAGTCTACTCTGGTGTAACACATGATGAGAGCAGTCTACTCTGGTGTAAACATGATGAGAGCAGTCTACTCTGGTGTAAACATGATGAGCAGCAGTCTACTCTGGTGTAAACATGATGAGAGCAGTCTACTCTGGTGTAACACATGATGAGAGCAGTCTACTCTGGTGTAAACATGATGAGAGCAGTCTACTCTGGTGTAAACATGATGAGAGCAGTCTACTCTGGTGTAACACATGATTAGAGCAGTCTACTCTGGTGTAAACATGATGAGAGCAGTCTACTCTGGTGTAACACATGATGAGAGCAGTCTACTCTGGTGTAACACATGATGAGAGCGGTCTACTCTGGTGTAAACATGATGAGAGCAGTCTACTCTGGTGTAAACATGATGAGAGCAGTCTACTCTGGTGTAACACATGATGAGAGCAGTCTACTCTGGTGTAAACATGATGAGAGCAGTCTACTCTGGTGTAAACATGATGAGAGCAGTCTACTCTGGTGTAACATGATGAGAGCAGTCTACTCTGGTGTAAACATGAGAGCAGTCTACTCTGGTGTAAACATGATGAGAGCAGTCTACTCTGGTGTAAACATGATGAGAGCAGTCTACTCTGGTGTAAACATGATGAGAGCAGTCTACTCTGGTGTAACACATGATGATCCAACTCTTAACTCTTTTAATTGTGGAATTAAATAAGAGAGCAAGAGGGGGGAGGGGGGGGCTGGGGTTGGCAGTGTTTCTATTTCCACCTCTGTGTGTGTGTGTGTGTGTGTGTGTGTGTGTATGTGTGTGTGTGTGTGTGTGTACCTGCTGAGGTACCTGTTGGACCCTTGGTACTGAAAGCTGCTGTACCTGTGCTCCTTTCTGAGCCGAACCCGTGGCTTGAACCAGCACTCTCTGTAGAGAAACACACAGAATACAGTCTCACACACATGCCTCCATAGATCGATGAAACACACAGAACACAGTCACACACAGGCATCCATAGATGAAACACACAGAACACAGTCACACACAGGCACAGGATCCATAGATGAAACACACACCACAGTTACATGCAGGCCTCCATAGATGAAACACACACAACACACATGCAGTCCTCCATAGATGAAACAGTTACAACACAGTCACATACAGGCCTCCATAGATGAAACAGACACAACAGTCACATGTAAGCTCAGCTGTGACAGTTTGGCCCAGGAGTGCACATACTGTTCAACTGAGAACTTAAGCAGGATGATCAGTGGAAATCAGTGAAAAAAAATCCCTGTCACTACTTCGCAAATCACAGAGACTAATTTTTTGCCGGTAGTGTAGTGTCGATTCATATTTTGGAGGGTATGCTACTACAAATTGGCGGCGGCACCATGGAACTGCAGACAGGCGTGCACATTATAACACAAACAAGCTCAAATTCACAAAAGCCACAACCTTTTTGTGAGAGGCATTACCACGCCCCCTTTTAGCCGCTTGGCATGAACACAAACACAAACACACACAAACACACACTTGACTTCCATGCCTGATTTCAGCCTCCTAGGGCGAAACCTGTGGCCGGTAGATGGTGGGGACATTTCTGTAGAGACCAACCGACCAACCTACAAGAGCTGCTGGTCTCAGCTAACAAGGTCCAGCTGTTAACATAACGGACAGCAGAAGCTCTTGACCTCCGAGGTTACTTAGAGCACGGGGCAAACTCAAACGTTTCAATGTCTTTTTTTCTTTTTTTTTGTCAATTAACTGACATATTCAGAGGGAGTGCTTGTGGGAGAGAGGATGGCGACGTTCAGCCTCCCCTGCCAACACTTTTATTCTCAGACCATTTCTGGTCTTTGATAATTAGATGCGAGCAGGTCTGGTATGTTATGTTTGAGGCGGGAGGTTTTTTTTTCTTCCGTGGTTGCGGCCGCTCCTGGGGGGGGGGGCTTTCATTCTGACTCGCCACTCTCCCTCGTGCTCTCCTTAGTCTCCTGCCCATCAGTGGAGCTGCTCGGAAGTATTACTGTTAATATGAACCGTTTTGGTTTCTGTGGATTCTGTGGACAATATTGTCCTTTTTTTGTCTTGCCCCGGCCTGGGTTAGCTGGGGTAAGAGGCCTGGGTTAGCTGGGGTAAGAGGGGTAAGAGGGGTTAGCTGAGGTAAGCGGCCTGGGTTAGCTGGGGTAAGAGGGGTTAGCTGAGGTAAGCGGCCTGGGTTAGCTGGGGTAAGAGGCCTGGGTTAGCTGGGGTAAGAGGCGTGGGTTAGCTGGGGTAAGAGGCCTGGGTTAGCTGGGATAAGAGGCGTGGGTTAGCTGGGGTAAGAGGCCTGGGTTAGCTGGGGTAAGAGGGGTTAGCTGGAGTAAGAGGCCTGGGTTAGCTGGGGTAAGAGGGGTTAGCTGGAGTAAGAGGCCTGGGTTAGCTGGGGTAAGAGGGGTTAGCTGGGGTAAGAGGCCTGGGTTAGCTGGGGTAAGAGGGGTTAGCTGGGGTAAGAGGCCTGGGTTAGCTGGGGTAAGAGGGGTTAGCTGGGGTAAGAGGCCTGGGTTAGCTGGGGTAAGAGGGGTTAGCTGGGGTAAGAGGGGTTTTCAGGGCAGGAGCGCACCTGCTGTTGGGATGGAGAAGTATATGCTGCATATTAGCTCCACAGGAGAGGAAGATAATAATAATTTCTGTCTCTAACTTAACGTTGCCGTAACTGGAAGCCCCGTTTGAAGCATTAGCTAGTAGCTACACTACTACAATTCATAATGTTTTGAAATATATTAAGCACTGCAAGTTGACACAGGGCTATATTGTGATTCAGGTAACACTTGTCTATAGACATGTCTATATATTCTATTGTCAAAAAGCATTCAGAATATTTACAAGTAACTCACCTATATTTATTTATTTAAATGTTCTCTCTGTTTTGTCTCTAAACTGTCTCCCTTTCTCTGTAGTATCCCCACCATGTTGTCATTGTGAATGTCCATGTACTGTGTATGTCCAACTGTGTTTGTCCATGTACTTTAAGTGTAAAGTGCTTTGCGATACCATTTGTAATACAATCTATTATTATTATTATTATTATTATTATTATTATTATTATTATTATTATTATTATTATTATTATTACTACCGTGATTTACTACAGTTTGTTTGTTTGTTTTATTACACTGTATTACTACTGCTGTGAAACTTAAACCTAAAGCTTTAGGGCAACAAAATGCAAAGGGCTGTGCGTCGATTAGTAGAGGAAACCCCAGACTCTTCCTACCTGTTGTGAGGCTGGCACAGGCTGAACCACGGGGGCCTGGGCCGACGTGGACGTACACAGCGTCACGCTGGACCCTGAGTCCGAACCTCCGTCTGGACTCTGCATGCTGGGGCTACAGGAGAGAGAGAGGAGAGGAAAATACATATATTATAATGGGGACATTCCAGACAGAACTTTAAAAACTCACAACGCGAACATCACAGTCAGAAAGAACAGGATAAGAGAATTCCAACGCCATCCACAGGGACAGATGGCCGCGCCAAATAAATTGCTCTTTTCACCCCCTTGCCTCTTGGAGGCGCCAGGCCGTTCACAAAGGCCCGGGGGGCCTGTGGCTTTGCCAAGTCGAGCTGAGTCAGTCAATCTCTCAGAGCCCTGGAGGCCGGCAATCCTCCTGGAGTAATAACACGGACATCGCTACTCCTACTGGGCCCTTCCCAGACAGTCTAACCTGGGCTCGTTTGCCTTCTCACCAAGAAAAAGTGACATGGGTTGGGCCGGCTACTTCTATGTCAAATGGAGAACTTTGATTGTGAAGTCGTGTTTTCAAATCCTCTTATCGGACTGTGTTAGATAGTAAGGGGGGGTGGAATATTTAGCTATTCTGACTGTCACCAATGTGCTGCTGTGGATCAGCTGCTGGCACCATGTGTCAGGCGCCCCAGTTGCCCCCAGAGACCCGACAAACGAAGAGAAACCCTCGCTAGAACCAGATGGAAAACTCTACTGCAAAACCGGGCAACCAGTAGGACCTTATTTACTGTTGTCATGTCCCCCCCCCCTGAAGACTGGGCCCACATCCTCACCGAACCCTATGCTTCTCAACTGGGTGACAATGTGAGTGGAATAGTAAAGGAATCGTAAGCTAAAAATGGGAGTGACACAAAGGCTGGTTCTCTGAAAGAGAGGGAAGGAGCGCAGGAGTGAAGGAGGGGTACGAGAAGAAGAATAGAACTGCGTGGGGGGAGCGAGCGAATAATAATAAAAAAAAAAAACGTCCCCATTCCTCTTTAAAAAAAAATAAAAAGTGCTGTTGGGGGGGTTAAATGGCAGTGGGGCTCGGTCCCCCGCCAGAGTTCCTGATGATTTCCAGCGTTTGTTTCCAATGAGAACCGTTCTCTTGGGGGCTCCAATAATCCAGCTGATATGAGGAAATTCCTCAATGCTTTGTAAACGTTTGTCGGTTGCTATGGTGAGGAATCCATGACGACCACCCCTAACTCTCACCCCTTCCCCTCCTCCTTCTGCCCCCACCCCACTCACTCCTCTCCCTCCTTCCTCTCCCCCTCCTCTCTCTGCCTTCCCCCCTCCACTCCCCTTTTCTTTTTAAAGCTCATGCACAGGAACTTTAGAGTGTGGCCACAGAGAGGAGAGGAGGAGTAGCAGAGAATGGGAACAAGAGGAGGAGATGTGGCAGGGGTTGAGTGAGATAGGAGAGGGAGGAACGATGGAGAGGAGAGAGAGAGGGGAGAGAAAGAAGAGACGAGGGAGAGGAGAGAGAGAAGAGAGAGAGATGTAGGCGGGTAAATTGGATTAGATGGGTAGATGACATTACAAATACGAGTGGCTTAGGAGGTAGAGCAGCCGTCTGGTAATCCGGAGGTTCCCGGTTAGATTCCCGCTCCTCCCAGGCAGCGTGTCGAAGTGTCCTTGAGCAAGACACCTAAACCCTAATTGCTCCCGATGAGCAGATATGGTTGCCTCCGCCATCTATGTGTGAATGTGAGTGAATGGGTAAAATGTGAGGAAAAAAAGCACTATATAAATGCAGGCATTTACCATTTACCAAATACAAACTCTTTGACAGATACGTTTTTTTTCTGGGTAACTCTTCTCAGAAAGGCAGCAGTTAAAATGAGTCCACCTCCACACATGAGTCAGTACTTGAAGGAGACACACAGTAACAAGCTGCTTCACACAGCGAAAGGATCACAAGACACAACCTGCTCAAGACGGCAAACAGCCTCCTTGTCCTTGAGAAAACAAGATCACTCATTGGAACATACTAGTGCCGCTTCCAGTTGACTGTAAGAAGAAGAAAAAACTGCTGACACCATGCCAGTAGCATGCACTGCAGTAATCAACTGTTCCAAAGTTGCCGAGCTGTACCACATTTTAGTACCATTACATGTTTAGTATAAGAGTGTAATATACTAGACAAGAGGGAGCCTTTTTCACAAATATATATATTACTGTCCCATCTCTTGGGTCTTTGGAAAGACCAGATGAGGTCAGAGGAGTTTGATAATATTTACTGAGGATGGCCAGATAATGTTGATATTTAAACATTTAAAAACACAATACATGATCATGCGAGTTATTTTGTGTGATGTGTTACAAATAGCAAAATGTTCTAAATAAATAATGTTGAAATTGAGAAGTTTGGATTTTTTCAAATGTATTTTCTTTCTGTATTTTTGAAATAAACTATAATCGTCAAGTTAAATACCCCAAAAAAGGTACCGTTGGGCACCGATACCGAATTCCAGGAACTGGTACCGTAGGGATGGGCATGAGTAATCGATTACTCGTAGCTATGAGAAAAATCGATCTTAAATAATTAATAGTTTTTATGAAATAAAAAGTTTTAAATATATATTTTTTTACAGTTTCACATGTATGTGTAAGATTATAACTGTTTGTTGGTTTCCTTAAACATATACGTGAATGAACAAAATTAACAAAAAAAAAAATATTTAGCTATAGGCTATATATATATTATTATTTTTTCGAAAAAGAAATTCTTTAAGTCAAAAAGATCAAAATGTAGAACTTCTTAAAACCCACAACTTATACACTGCAAGTCCAATAGACAGGAAGCCTTGTACATATCCACCTGTCTGCCATGTTGGATTTTCCACCCATTTGTAACTTTTTCCTGTCATCCTTGGCTGTTCACTTGATTATCACGGAACGTGCTGCGTGTGGCATCTAGGGAGTAGGGACCAACGTATGCAATCCAGAAAGTTGCCACATGGCGATGTTTGGAAGAAGGCATGATAAAACAGGAAGTGACGTGTTATGGTAAACACTAAACAGTGTGCTGTTTGCACCCGACGCGACACGTGGCTTGGGAGGCGTGCATGAAGGTAAATGGCAGCGAGTAACGGTAAGAACGGTGGGGTTTCCTGCAACCAGACTGGTGGCAGCTTATCACACATTATGTGCTGGTTTCAGTGTCGCAATAAAAACAAACCAAATTGTTAACGTGATGGCTTGATGAGCCTAACCTGAATGTTAGTCATGATTCAAGACCACTCAGTCCTCAGCAAAACACTGTAAGACACTGCTTACTGTAGCGTTGCTTCTAATTCACTGTAGCGTTGCCTAAAGCTCTCGCCGCAGCGCTTACGCTACAAGGTACATTATCAACAGATTAAGTCTTAGACCATAAGGATCCACAGGTTCATGTTTGAGCAACAGGTGCGGTAAAGGCTTTTCTGTCGTCTCTCCCAAGACGAGCAGCAGCAGTCCATATCCTAACTCAGACCTGCTCTTGGTACAAAGCTGTTCCACACTAAGTTCTGACACACAGAAGTGATTCCTGGCCCTTTCTGTGGTGAGTGTTCATTTTGGCGTGGGCCTCGCTCAGGCCTGTGAGCTGGTGAGTGAAGGATATCCCCAGGCCTGACAATACCAGGCATGCAACTGTGGAGGAGGATCGCTTGTTCTAAACAAAAGACTACAATGTATACCTGCAGTCGACCTGAACAAACCAAAAGCCTCTCACACAGACGGATTGTGAAATCTCGTGATTCTTAGCAGGACTAGAGTTGGGTGTGTCGCCGCTGACATGTTCCCAGCGTGGAGATTTCGCCACGGGCAAAAGACGCGGCTCTCTCGTCTACGTGACTAATGAGCGTGGCTCAGGACTACGTGACTAATGAGCTGAGCGGAGGAGGCCCATGTTGAAATTCCTGACATGTGTCAATCGCTGCCTCGTCATCGTTCACACCATGAGGCTAGGTTAGGAGAGACGGAATGTGCCACTAAATGTAAACACTGCTCTCTTAAGTTAGCATCACGCAAGTGTAGTGGAAGGACGGGGATCAGTTTGGGTTCTAGTGGGACCTCAGTCTCGCCTCTATCCCCGACTGACCACATTGACACGGCGGCCGCTTGGCTCTTACGTCATGCTGGGGCTGCTGTTCCTTTCCACCCTGTTCCCAGTGTCATTTCTAGTACATTTTCACATTTAGTCATTTAGCTGACGCTTAATCCAAAGCGAAGTTACAAGGTCAGCAGGAAGGGTTCAACATTTTATTGTACAAAAATACTTTTATTGAGCTACTTATTCATCATAGGCTACAGGGTGTGTGTGCGGCTGCATGTCGTTTGCGTGCGCGTGCATGTGCATGTGTGTGCGGTAAGGCTGTCCCCGAAGCCTGTTTTTGGGATTCGAACTTCGTCAGGGTTTTTCTAACCTTCGTTTTGACTTAAAAAAAATTTTAATATTTTTTTATCTTTTTTTTGTATCCTCAAACTAAATCCTCAATTTTAATAAAGTGATTAATCTGATTAAATCAGCCTTTTTTTTATTAAATCAACTTTCCAGACCCAGCCCAGGGAGAAGCCCCAGCCCAACAAAATCTTAAACTTTCTTTAATGAATATAACTCAGTTTTCTTTTATTATATACTATAATATTAGTGTAGCCTAATCGTTATCTGCAACTGTGAAGAAAAACCCCATTGGTTTAAATGAATATTAAAAATTTTAAATTCTAATGTTGATTTAGAATTCGAATGCCAACGTAACGAATGAAGGTTCGAACGTCCGAACGTTTGGGCTCAGCCCTAGTGTGCGGCTGCATGTCGTTGGTGTGCACGTGCATGTTGTGTGTGTGCGGCTGCATGTCGTTGGTGTGCACGTGCATGTTGCGTGTGTTCGGCTGCATGTCGTTGGTGTGCACGTGCATGTTGCGTGTGTTCGGCTGCATGTCGTTGGTGTGCACGTGCATGTTGCGTGTGTTCGGCTGCATGTCGTTGGTGTGCACGTGCATGTTGTGTGTGTGCGGCTGCATGTCGTTTGTGTGCGTGTGCATGTTGTGTGTGTGCGGCTGCATGTCGTTTGTGTGCGTGTGCATGTTGTGTGTGTGCGGCTGCATGTCGTTGGTGTGCACGTGCATGTTGTGTGTGTGCGGCTGCATGTCGTTGGTGTGCACGTGCATGTTGTGTGTGTTCGGCTGCATGTCGTTTGTGTGCACGTGCATGTTGTGTGTGTGTGTGTGTGCGGCTGCATGTTGTTTGTGTGCACATGCATGTTGCGTGTGTTCGGCTGCATGTAGTTTGTGTGCACGTGCATGTTGTGTGTGTGCGGCTGCATGTCGTTTGTGTGCACGTGCATGTTGTGTGTGTGTGTGTGCGGCTGCATGTTGTTTGTGTGCACGTGCATGTTGTGTGTGTGTGCGGCTGCATGTTGTTTGTGTGCACGTGCATGTTGTGTGTGTGTGTGCGGCTGCATGTCGTTTGTGTGCATGTGCATGTTGTGTGTGTGTGTGCGGCTGCATGTCGTTTGTGTGCATGTGCATGTTGTGTGTGTGTGCATGTTGTGTGTGTGCGGCTGCATGTCGTTTGTGTGCACGTGCATGTTGGTGTGTGTGTGCGGCTGCATGTCGTTTGTGTGCACGTGCATGTTGTGTGTGTGTGTGTGTGTGTGTGTGTGTGTGCGGCTGCATGTGTTCGTGAGTGAATTTGATACAGGGTTGTTTTTTATTACTTGTATTTACTTAGTTAGCCTTTTTTTCTAGCAATGTGGGGAAACATCCAACAGTGGGGAGGGAGGGGGGTTCATCTTTCCCTGTGACATCCAGTCTGTCAGAGACGGTCTCTCTCTCCAGTGTACTTGTCAAGATAGGGGGGAAATTAGCACACTTCCGTGAGGACCTTCCAGACTATGGGCAGGGAATCCCTCCTATTCTACAACCGTTCTAAAACCATGCTTTTCTCCTGGCGCGCAAATATCTAAGGACAATTCTTTTTTTTATTGAATGTATAACATGTTTTAATAGCAGCCCTGGTGTTCTGACCAAAGGAAGGCGTCATATCTTTCTAAAGGAATCTGTCCATGGGGTGTTATGAATATACTTGTAACAATCCCTCCTAATTATCTTTGGACTTGTTTCCTTTGCATTGTAACTTCACTGTAGAGGGGTGAGAGGGTGAGAGGGAGAGAGGGAGAGAGAGAGGCGCCTGAGGGTTTCTTTGCATTATAAGGGAATGGGTGTCAG
Organism: Notolepis coatsorum; assembly: GCF_963971535.1. Classification (NCBI taxonomy): domain Eukaryota; kingdom Metazoa; phylum Chordata; class Actinopteri; order Aulopiformes; family Paralepididae; genus Notolepis; species Notolepis coatsorum. The sequence goes on from NC_140167.1 coordinate 60,613,818, forward strand.
GGGCAGACAGGCAGGGAGGGAGGGAGGGAGGGAGGTGGGAGGGGGAGGGAGAGAGAGGGGTTGGGTGACAGCCAGGGAGTCATAAAACTGAGCATTGACTGACCAGCATGTTTTCATCCATAAAAGCTCAATTAAAAGAGCCACCTTCAGGAGGAACGGTGAAGTGTACGAAAGCATTGGAACTGGAGCGAGAGCGAGAGCAAGAGCAAGAGCGAGAGCGAGAGAGAATAACTCAGTCCCCAGCAAAAGTTAAAAGCCACACAAGTTCCCCACCAGCAGCCATGAGTGGTACAAAAGCAGATGGCAGCAGGAGAGGCGGTGGACCGCAGCAGAAACCCTACTGTGAAAGGACTGCGCTTCACTTTAGAGCTACAGCCCTTTTCTCTTTCCAGGCCTGAGACAACTTCACACACACGTAAAGCCAAAGAAATGAGCCCATTTTCACTCAGGCAAATGTCAAATGAGCAATTAAGACAATTACATGAGTGGACCCATTTCCCCCTCGATTAGAGAGTCACCTGAGTTTTAAAGGAAATGAAAATATTTTTAAGAACTCTGCCATTTTAAAGCTCTATAAAATGGCAATAACCCTATCGCCTACCTGCTGCTAAAATATGGAAGTCTGGGCAAGATTTAAACATCTGCTACTGACAAATCTAACTTAAACAGTGCTCCATCACAGAAAAACACATACAGATGTTCAATTAAAACCAGGAGCCCACAGTCTCTTGGCTCATGTTTGCACTGGCCCACATTGTTTGCAGAGCAACAACAGTTGCTAGTGGCAACACTGTCCACTCCCGTTTCCAGGAGCCTGTTGCTATGCAACCAACAGAATACTTCCCAAACCAAACAATGCCATCCCCCCCAACTGATCCCTCTATCTCGCGCTAAGCAGGAACGCGCTAAGCAGGAACTTACAACAATAAATATGTAAGCTATTAATTTCTGACACCGGAGGGAAGACAGGAGAGGGCAGACTCGTCCACGTGCCCCTGCCGCCGCCGGGCGGAAAGATTCCACAAAGAATGTTGAGACTCGCCGCTGGTTTCAGACGTGATTGAAGAGGACAAGAGTGAAGTGTTCCCTTTTCTCGGTGGTCAAATGAGGGAGGAATGTTTAAATCATCAGCGAGGCGAACGCCCCTCTCTGAACCGACACGGCCAAATCCATCTCCCCCAGATTGGCAGCCTATGCAGGTCAGACCGTGCGGACAGAGAGAGGCACCTGGAGGAGAGACTAGAGCTACTTCAAGAGCGCTCGGTTGTCTTTTACAACCAGCGCGGCAATAAAGCAGAGACACTTGTTGCTGTTAAGAGGGGACGTCAGTGGGAGACATTTGCACAGCGCCGCTTTTATTACGGATGAGCCACCTGCACTTTGTCTCGTCCCCCTGGTCTATTCAACCCCGTCCACCCCCGCCCCTACCCGTAAGATCCCTACAGTAAACACGTATGAACACCCAGGACAATCAACATGTTTCTGAGGACTCGACTCGTCCATATGCATGCTTTACTCACTCAATCAATAGAATCTTTATCTCTTTAACTTAACTTAATCTTTCATTCAATGGCTGTTTTCCTATTAGGAGAAACTCAGATTGACTTAACTTTCTTTTGAATTAATTTCTGTTGAAAGGATTGAATGCTACTCGAGAAAGTGACTGGTTTCTGATGAGGATTTAACACGAGTTTCTTTGTACGAGTTCATTCTAGCAATATAGCCTAATCTTTACTGAGAAAGCAGATCGATAGCCATTTTCCCGCTAGGGGAGAGACACTAGGTCTCTAGGGACATTCTGGTAAGAGAGGCTAAAGTAACACGGACAGGTTGTAAAAAATATGTGTCGTCCAGACTGTCCCCGGAGAATTCCATGAGACCAAATTGCGTGTGCATCCTGAAACGTCATCATTGTTTAAGTAAAAAAAAAATTATTTTAAATGTATTAAAAAGTAATGATGTCCATGATGATGGCATGATGTCCAACAGTAATTTAAAAATGCAGAATAGTGACAGGTTACTGCTTAACACTTTAACATTTCTTAGTCCCAGTTTATTCACTAACTAAGAAGGACACTCAGAGATGGCTCCACCCACGTAAGCAGGCAAAGCCGACCCATCTTGGTAACAACAGCTATATACACCTACTAAAATTGGTTGGAAGACTACTATGAAAGACGCCTCACTAGAATTTACCTCAACTTTGTCCGACAGCTGTGCGCACTGCAGTGCACGCGCACTCACGCAACCACTGGAACCCGTCCGTTTATGAACCGTAATGGCGCACCTGATAACGCACCACAGTCATCTCCAATTCTGCTTCTAGTCTCTTATTTAAATTTGTCTCCCTCTTAATTTATTTGGATTTCACTTGTAAATAAAGTTGAATTCTCACCTTTTCCACCTCTACGGTAGACCAGCCATCTCGTTTGGCCAAATTGCGAACATTCAAAATAAGTCACCTTTAAACACAACGTTGTCTAGCTAACACAATCTGCTGGGAAAAAAATATTGATTCCTAGATCACTGGATTTCTCAACTTATAATACGCATTTAACATGGGCATCAATACTTGATCTACAAACCATATTGATGTAACCAAGAGATTTGCCGGGGGGAAAGTATTTGCACAGGTGTTTCACCTACAATACGAGGCTGACTTGGAGAGCTGATTACAGGAGTCTAGGTGAGGCTTTGTGTAGTAGTGCCCTCTTGCTTTTATGTTTACCCCCATTATTGATTTCAACGGGCAATGATGGGAATTAATTCAAGTGAAATAATCAAAGTTTCAACCAAATAGGATCAGAACTGTAAGAGTTATGGCTGGTGCAGACAGACGTGCATGAATGTAATAAGAAACGTTATTCAATGATCATTTTCCTATTTCAAGAAACTCAGGTTCACTTTTCATTCCTTTTCTTTGATTTGATTAAGGGGAAAAAACTATCTATGGAGAGCACACACACAGGCACGCACGTGCTGGCACAAAGAGCGAATTAAGATATGATAAGAGATTTCCACAACCGATGCTGTTCTTCAAGTCTGTCTCATTAATTCATGGCTAATCCAATCAAAGCAGCTCTTGGGGTCTGCAGATGGCAGGACTGGAGAGAGAGAGAGAGAGAGAGAGAGAGAGAGAGAGAGAGAGGGGAGAGAAAGATGGGAGAGAAAGATAGAGGGAAGGGATGAAGGGGTAAACAGGGTGAGAAAAAGAGATAAGGCGAGGAAAACAGAGAGAAGAGGAAGATAGATAAAGAAAGAACAAAAGATGGAAAGAGAGGGAAATGGAGAGGGGGAAGAGAGATGGAAAGAGAAACGTTGCCAACCCCAGCCTCTGATCCTACCCCCCCCCCCTCTCTCTCTCTCTCTCTCCACCACCTCTGGTCACTACCACAACCTGTCCACTCCATCCGTCTCCATGTGCCACATAGGCCGCGGCAGTCACGCGGAGGAAGAGAGAAAGAGAGAAGTGATCAAACCGTTACCATGGAGACGGTGTGTTCTACCCATACACTCTGCACACACTACCACCCCTCCCCCCAGCCCCACCACCACCTCTCATAACCCCTTCCAGATTTCTACCTCATCCCCCCCCACCCCCACCGTTTAACATCTCCAGATGAAGGAGAAGAATAGGGGCTTCTGCCTGGACAGTATGGCAAGTTAAACATTGGGTCACAGAAGAAGGGGGTGGGGGGGTTGGAGAGCCTTCAAATTAATCAGACTAATTAAACATCTCCAGATGAAGGATAGGGATTCTTAAGTAAAACAGTTTAGGTTATGATGACAAGTTAAAACAACAGTAGGAAACAAAAGAGGAGCCGACAGAGGGAGGGAGGGAGGGAGGGAGAGAGGGAGGGGACAGTCCCAAAGCTAATAACGGTTCACAAAATCGACGGTTCGGTTCGTATCACGGTTTTAGGTTTTCGGTTAATGTTTTTTTTTTTTTTTTTATGTAACACTGCAAAAATACCATACATCAACATAGATATAGCCTAAAAATAATCCAACTTTTCAGTTATTATCAAGGACGTAGTCATGCAAAAACTGAAAGAATGAGGCCATTTGACATCAGGCACATTATTTTGACAGTGACGGTTAGAGCTAGGAGAGATTTTGGTACAGCAAGAGGGGAGGCATTGCTGATTTTAAACATGCTTCTCATTTATTTGGTAGAAAAAAAGGTTTACCTTTAATAATGTTTGGCACACAAAGACCGAACTGACTGAAAAATATAGGCAACATTTGTCAAAGTATTAACTTAGTGCAAACAAACAAAATAATAAAACCTTAACATTTTTGTGGCCACATTATAGACAAAGGCCAACATAAAGTATGCGTAATGTTCAACCAGCACTAGACTTTCTTATCAAAAAGTAAGTCACAGAAAAGATGATTAGGGTTTTAAATAAGGACGTTTATGGGGTTTCTAATAACACTATTTTAGTCTAACATCTCCAGGTGAAGATTACAGGAGTACAGGATTCCAAATCCTGGAATTCATTTGGAATAGATTTGGGGGAAGTGGAAACAGAGGGAGCCAGGTTATGATAAGGTTTATGGCACGTTACAACTAGGAAACACACCAGTAAGGAGGAGCAGGAAGGAAGGGAAAGCCCTGTGAGGAATGACATTCATTTAACATTTCCAGATAAAGAATAAAACATTTGAAGAAAAAAATGTAATGTTGGAGCTGGTCAAGGAGGGAAATGATTTAACATTATCCACCTTGTACCCTTGCTTGTAGTAGGCTCTGGGTGGATAATCAGTCTACTCTAGGGCTGGGCGATTCTTGCTAAAATGTGAATCACGATTTTTCTCTCTAAGAATTGAGATCACGATTCCCTCACGATTCTTATTTTTGCAATAAAATCATTAAAAAAAGTAAAGTAAAAAGTAAAAAAAAAGTCATAACTTAGAAATGAGATTGCATAGGTCTATGAATTGAGATCGCGATTTCTTTTCCGATTAATTGCCCAGCCCTAGTCTACTCTATTGTGTACATTTAGACATTTAGCAGATGCTCTTATCCAGACAACACATGCAACAGTAGGTGAAGCTCAAGTTATAGTATCACCAATGTCGCAAGCAGGGGCGTAGCTGGGGGGGGGAGCTTAGGATGATTCCAAGGGCCCAGCACTGGGGGGGGGGGGCCCAAACATTTTTTATTTTATTTTTTACTAGACATCACTCAGGTGTATTATCTCATTGATACTATGTTTGTTTCTGAAGTGTGTGTGTGTGTGTGTGTGTGTGTGTGTGTGTGTGTGTGTGTGTGTGTGTGTGTGTGTGTGTGTGTGTGTGAGAGATATATAGAGAGAGAGGGGGGGGCTTTGGTAGACTATTGCATTGGTCCATTCATTGAAGATGAACACAATGCGACATCCTTTACTAGGCTCACCCACCAACAGTGCAGGTGCTGAACTGCTGATCCGAATGTATAGGTAAAAAACCATATTATGCGTTTTCATCAATAAATAAATGGCCAAAAAAAGATCTCTCGCACGCTAACGCGCGCTCACATTCACTGGGGGCCTACAAATACATTCTTTGATGGGGCCCAGAATCGACAGCTAGGCCCCTGGGCGCAAGTAGTGAGAAAAAGCAGTCCTAAGAGCAGTAAAGAGTGCCCAGTTATTCTCTGAACACGTCTGCTTCTTTTCTCAGTTGTTGTCAATGGCAGGTGTATGTCTCCTTTAAACAACACACCTCGCGTCACGTTTTTGTGGTAATAATAATAATAATAATAATAATAATAATAATAATAATAATAATAATAATAATAATAATAATAATAATAATACTACTACATTTTATTTGTAGTGCACTTTTCGTTCAAGCAGATCCCAAAGTGGTACAGTTTTTTTAATTTCTTTATTATAGAAATAGTTATTAGCTAGCAATCAGCGGCCTTTTGGAACAAAAATGTTTTCAGGCCTGGTTTAAAGGAGTCCAGGCTCTGTGGTGCCCTCAGCTGGATGGGGAGGCTGTTCCACAGGCGTGGTGCAGCCAAGCAGAAGGCTTGGTTCCCCCATGGTGCAAATATTCACTAAAAACGTGGTATCTCGTATACCGCCTCATGCACCTCGTCCAATGGGCGGTTATGACTGGGTGTGAGGTCAGGTCAGGGTTAAGGCTGGGCATGAGGTCAGGTCAGGGTTAAGGCTGGGTGTGCGGTCCAACAGGTCAGGGTTAAGGTGGGGTGTGCAGTCCAACAGGTCAGGGTTAAGGTGGGGTGTGAGGTCCAACAGGTCAGGGTTAAGGTGGGGTGTGAGGTCCAACAAGTCAGGGTTAAGGTGGGGTGTGAGGTCCAACAGGTCAGGGTTAAGGTGGGGTGTGAGGTCCAACAGGTCAGGGTTAAGGTGGGGTGTGAGGTCCAACAAGTCAGGGTTAAGGCTGGGCATGAGGTCAGGTCAGGGTTAAGGATAGACGTGAGGTCAGGTCAGGGTCGTTAAGGTGGGGTTAGCCACTTTCGTGACTATGATGCACGCCAACAAGGTTTGGCCGAGTGAATCCACAGTCCCTTGCTCCTCAAATAGGAAACCAACCTAGATTTACCATGAAGAACTGGTCCTACCCGAACCGTTCATTATACAAGTATCACAGAGACATTTCAAAGGTACTCACAGTTGCACGAGGGTCTTGGACAGATAATCGCAATGGTTTGAAAGCTTGGCGTTGCTTAAACATTTTAAATAATTTTATAAACTGGTCAACACTGCTCAAAACGGCTTTAGCTGCCTGATGCGCCTGCGCTGTGATCACAGCGCATGTGCATCAGGCACCCAATGCCGTAAATAAAGCTGTTGACTAGGGATGGGCATTTTAAAGAAAAATCCAGATTGATTGATCACATGGGATACTCGAGTGATCGTGTATTACTTGAAAAGAATTTTTTTTTTTTTTTTTATTTACGTATAATTTTTAAGGAAACCAACAAACAGTTATAATCTTACATGTGAAACAAATGTGTAAAAAAATATATATATTAAAAAAAAATGTATGATCGATTTTTCTCATAGGTACGAGTAATCGATTAACTCACGCCCATCCCTAGTGTTGAACAGTGTTGACCAGTTTATAAAAATTATTTAAAATATTTATTAGCAACGCCGAGCTTTCAAGCCATTGCGATTATCTGTCCAAGACCCTCGTGCAACTGTGCGAGTACCTTAGAAATGTCTCTGTGATACTTGTATAACGAACGGTTCGGGTAGGACCAGTTCTTCATGGTAAATCTAGGTTGGTTTCCTATTGAGGAGCAAGGGACTGTGGATTCACTCTGCCAAACCTTGTTGGCGTGCATCATAGTCACGAAAGGGGCTAAGGTGGGGTGTGAGGTCCAACAGGTCACCGTCAGGGTTAATGTGGGGTGTGAGGTCCAACAAGGTAGGGGTGAGATATCAAGTTTTTAGGCAGTCCTGTGTTTTGGGTGCAGTCAGGCTGAACTTAAGCTGCATCGCACTGCATGTCAGTGTCATCCTCTTGTCAAACCTACTGTTGCTTAGCAACAAGACTGATGTATTGCTCCTTGCTCCCTTGTGCCCTATGCACTAGTGACGCTTGCAGCCTCATTGCTAGCATTTGATTGTGGAAGAGAAGTGTGCCACCTGATCCCAGCCTTAATAGCCAGAAAATAAGAAGCTCATTAGATGGATAGTATTCTACAATTAACACGACATACAAGAACAAACCTACAACCAGAATCTGTTTTTCTGACTGTTAGTTGGTACAGTAGTGAAAGTGGCAGGTGAATTCTGGGACACACCAGCCAACCAACCAACCACTGGGGACGGTGGATGAACATAAGCGTCAGCTTCCAGTCCTGGAGTTGGGCCATGAGATGGCGGGGTGACAAGTTCAAACTAGGAAACTAGGAAACAAACGTCCAGAGATGGAGCAGTGGTAAAGACACTGTGCCTCTGGAAGCTCATGTAACCACTGCTGGCCTGGGATTGAATCCTGCCAGAACCCCAGAGTCAGTGAAATGACAAGGACGAAACAAACATTTCCGACTGTTGGCGACTCTGACGGACTCCTCCTGCTGGTCTTATCACCATGTCAACCATCCTACTGGCTCAATAAAAGAAAAACACTAACTACCTTTCTCCTTTCAAACACTAGGATACAGGATACAGAGAGGGAGGGGAAGTGGGTTGAAGATCCTAAGGTAATCTCAGACTAATCTCTCTTTCTTTCTCTCTTTTCTTTAATGAGCGTTTATCTCCCGCCTTTCAAGTCCAAAGTGGAGGGAACTCCACTCTCTGTTGTCATGCCACCTGGTTGCCAATGGAAACAGCATGAGGTGGGGTGTGGGTGGGGCTGTTTGTGTGAAATGTACCGTTTCCACTTGGCTCTCTAAGCTCTCTAATATGATGTTTAGGAAAAAGACACCATTTAGAAGGTTACATCATTTTAAACTACGACTTTCCCGATACTCCGGCCTAAAGCATGGCTGCCTGTTTCATGTACACAAGACGTCGCTGAAGCCTCAAACATTCCACACACAGCCAGAAGTGAAGCCCGTAAAACAACGGCCTCTAAAGCTCTCGTGTGACGTGACATATTCTCCACGTTACGTTAAGTCTCTTCTTCAAGACGCTGAGATTTCTAAACTGCTACAATGTGGGCTGCTTTCCCCTTTGATAATCCCAAGAAAAACATGACCCGTTTGAAAAGCAAGATCATAGCGGGATCACATTTAATCAAAACAATCCACCATGACGAAGCCCATGGAGCGGGGCCGAGGTCCCGGGGGGCTTGTAGCCCAAGTCCAAACTTGCATCCCTCTCTCCTGTGCCGAGGGAATACGCGCTCACAAACAAGACGCGTAATCTAGCCTGTTTCAAATTTGTTTGCAGTTGCTCTGGCGAAACCAGGGTTAAGTTGCCAGTGAGGAGGGTTTTTGCATGGGGATGGGAAAGAGTGACGAGGGCTCACAACAATAGATAATGCTATTGGAAACCACTATGAAGCCCTGATGCAAGGAAAAGACATTACTGTAGCACACTCAGAAGCCGTATGGAAACAAAAGATACAAAATATCCTGCATGAGTATGACATATTGACGGTTTAAAGGGGAACTATCTTATAAATGGCTTTTTCCAGGGGTTTGCATTGTTTTCTAGCAATGTGGGGTTGTACCAACACTGACTAGATGTGAAATCTCTAGCTAGTCCCGTTTCTTCAGTTCAGCTCAGACAAGAACCTCCCCCGGGTGCTCCAGTAGCACACCATGTTACCGCGCTCGCGCGGGACTCCGTGCTGCGTCACGGATCTGGTTGACTCCGAGTTCGATTCCCGGACCCGCCGTCATTTGCCGAATGTCTCCCCCTGCTCTCTCTCCCGTTTCACCCTGCAACTGTCGGTCATGCTTGACCAGGAAAGCGATAAACGCTAAAAAATAAAGTTTAAAAAAAAAAGAACCTCCCCCACTGAACCAAGCCATTCAGAATTGACTCGCTCCCTGACGTAAGTAGGTGCTGCTGATCTGCATATCTCAGCCCCCTCCGATTTTTTTTTTTTTTTTTTTTTTTTTAAACCTTACAGATGTGTTCCATAGACTCACAGCAATTGTGTAAAATTGCCCAAATAGTGAAAGAAATAGTAAGATAGTTCCCCTTTAAATCTTCATGTAGGTGATCAGAGATGAATATTTAGGTAGGTCGCCCGACAGCATACTGGGAAAGCAGTGGTGACAGGTGTGTATATCCAACCTGGCGATGTTCACCGTGTTTTCTGAGCAGCGAGAGATTCTGTAGGAATGACCTCAGAAGCCGACTCCCTCTATCTTGACCCACAAACCCGAGATAAAGGCAGCGTCTTACGAGTGGAATCTCCATTCTCTTGGCCAAGGACTGCACTCCAAAACAGAAATGACACGACAATTCATCGTCTCTTGCTTTCACAAGCATTGGGCTTCAGCATGAAGCACACCACTGAGTCACGCCGTCCGCTAACGCTTTTAAGATTCAACAGCGTTTTTTTTTTTTCCCATGCAGAGTTGGGACGGTGCACCGTTACTGACCTCACATAGGCTAATCCATCTCAAGAGTTCTATTCCTCTGCAATGCAATATCCTCCTGAGGATCTTATCTCTCCATGAGTGGAACGTGGGCCAAAAACCCATCCAGGTTGTTTGCCAGCTGTTGGGAGGCAGCCGCCCCAAGGGAGTAGTCTCATTTGGCGTGAGAGTCCATGACATGTGAGGGCTGCTTATCAGCTTCGTTCTGACCCAGGTCAATGTTAAAAGGTACACTCAATAACATCTGTACCCGTGTGGAATAAGGCCCGGGTAGACTCAATAAGCACATTGTTTACTGGTCGAGTCGACACAGTACTCGTTCCGAAATCTTCCTGAGTGCACCTTTGAGACCAGGAGGCTGCTCTACGCAGTCTTCTCTACAGCCAATAGCCACACCTCACAGTGTCTGTCCGGATTAGTGTTGAACAACAGCAAAGCCAGTCAATCATTTAGGGCTCGGGAGGTGGGTAAGCAAAGTCAAAGGCGGTTGCTAGGCGTCGCTATGGACGTCGGTCGTCATCTTGATCGTGGGTCGCTGACATCAATTTGCATTGAGGAATCGCTAAAATTACTATAGCCGCGGAAACGAGGAAGGGATGGAGAAAACGAAGGGCTGAGGTTTCTCCTGTGATGGTTCACAACAAGACCTCCAAACCCTTTTAAGATGAAACCCTGCCTGTCAAGTGTCAACACACACAGTCAATGCGAATTACCTTGTACGCGTGGCGGCTCGCCCCGGAAATGTGACGCCGTCAGCTTCCCAAGCCCTATGCCTAATACGCCAGCACCATTCCCACTTTTATTAGGGAAATCACATTATATGGTATTCCTAGGACGTTTGTGATTGTATTGTGTAAGGTGTAGGCTTATTTGCACTAAAAACTACTCGTTGCTGTTTTCAATAATAGTTTTTTTTTTAATATACATTTTCCATATGTTGTTGATGACTGAAAAGCTAGTGTTAATATGTTCCTGTTTTCCAGAATGGGTGGGAACCCTAATCAGTCCGACATGCGACTGCTTATCCGATGACGACTGATACACACCAGGATCTCTGTGCCACTCCTGGCTGTAATGTAATCAAGCTGGCAGGCTGCCCGGTTAACAGACAACCTCAGGCCAGGACCATCTCCAATTAGACTGGAATGTTGTTTGCCTAGGTAAGAGCTGTTAAAGCACACAGAGAAACAATTAAAACTAGTAGGGGATACACAGATATGAGCATTTTGATATGTCAATATTTACCAATATCGATATGATGTGGTCTGTATTAGCCTATACAAAAGGTTCTGGTAGCCTAATGCAATTTAGTACACACTGAAAGTGAGAAGACATGAACACACAGAAAATGGAATGGTCTTTATATCTGTTTCAATGCTGTTGTGCACAGGTAAGAACCCAATCAAAGCCTGCATAGCCAAAAGAAAAACACCACAGAGATGTATCCATAATTAACACACAATGGGCCTCATGCATCAATATTTCTGCATATTTAAAGGTTGGATGTTGACTTAAAACACAAAATATGCATGCCACCTGTTTCCAATGACTTATTAAAATCAAACTTTAAGTGGAAATGAGTGTGAGCCATATATTTAGGTCTAGCTATATATTTAAAAAGCTCTCAATACAAATCTGTGCGTATTTTGCCTGATGCATGAGGCCCAATGCTAGGGTTTAGGGCTGCAACTAATGACTATTTTGGTAGTCGACTAATCTGTCGATTATTTTTTCGATTAGTCGACTAATCGAAAAACAATTATATTTAAAAAAATATATATATATATATATTTTTTTTTTCACTACCTATCTTTGTGAAAGTGGCTTCTCAGCTCTGGTCCAGCTGAAGACAGAGCAGAGGAACAGATTGGACATTGAGCATGACCTCAGAGTTGCTTTGAGACTCTTGTCAGGACCAAACAACATCCCCAGTTATCCCATTAGTCCCCCCAAACTTACTGTCGGTCTGTTATGTTAAGCTAAGAAGTCATCAGCTGGCTGGACCAGAGCTGAGAAGCCACTTTCACAAAGATAGGTAGTGCAAAAAGAAAAATATATAATTTTTTTTTAATGACTAATCGACGCAACAATATCTCGTCGACGATTTTTCCTAATCGTTGCAGCCCGACTAGGGTTCATACTAGTTATACAGTAAACCATTTGAACAGTAAGTTAAAGCTCCAGAGAATAAAGTTCACGCAGCGCGACAACAAAGAAGCATGGGTGACTTGAAATTCAGAGTAAGAAATGTAACTGGCATTTTCAATCGGGTCTATTTTCAGAGCTTGTGCACTCCTCTGAGAAACACAGTAAAGGCCGTAATGCCACTCATAAACATCTCCCCTACAAGCAAGACGGTAAGCAATGTCCCACCAGATTTATTTCCTCTGAGGCACAGGTGGCTACATCTGAAGGCCACTCTCTAACAAGCCTTTTCGCTCGCTACGCAGGCAACCTCCCTCCCTCCACCTGTAAAGCCCCCCCCCAGCGCCTGTTCCCTGTCAGAACTTCTCATTAAAGGCCTTGTGAAGTGCAGCCCTGGAGACCCAGAGAGATAATCACCAGAGAAACCAACAGTATAGGTTGAATCCTCGCTCACTCACAAATCACATCTGGACAAATCTTTGCCAACTAAAGAAAGCAGCCTTGGTTACTCTCATTATCCTCTGGCGAGGTTACAATGACAAGAAGTTGCTTTCGGAGCACGAAAAACATGAAAACAGCCACGTAAAAAAGAAAACATCTCTTAACGAAGTAGACTGGGGAAAAAACACTCAACAAAGGGACAGAAGTGGGGGGGGGGGAGAGAGAGAGAGACACACAGAGAAGACAGAGTGGGGGAGGTCTACTACTCTACTGTCCCTGTCTGAAAGGCTGAGAGGGGGGGGGGGGCTGTCATTGTGATGCAAATGAAGGAGCTCTGTCTGATGTTAGTGACAGGAAATTTAATTAGCAGTCGTGTAGCTAGCTACGATACAAACCAGGTGGAATGTAAAGAATGCCCCTGATGACACAGAGAGAAAGAAAGAGAGGAGAGAGAGAGAGAGAGAAAGATGGTGAAAAACATTTCATTTCACAACAAGTTTTAACTTGTTGCCACCATGTCTAAAGGGCCAATCACGGGTAACATTTTTTGTACATGAAGAGGTTGTTTCTAGGTATCCTAGCAACATGAGACCACAACGATTTCCAAAACCCATTCTACCTGGCGAGCCATGAGGAGACAAAGCGAGTTCACACTAACAAGGGGACACTCAAGATTCAACTATGCTATTCCAACCTTCCATCGTATTTGACCAGCTCCAACACAGCACACCACTTAGGCTGAGCAGGCCCTTCTTCGGGAATATGTATGAAATGTATGAATCTCATACATTTGAGAGATAGGATAAGATATTCCTTTATTGATCCCCTTGGGGGAGGGGAGGTACAGGCATGGGCAGGGTAATAGTAGATAGATATAAATATAGGCAATAAAATTAGATCTGAATATGAAGAAATACATTTTATATATAAAGTGCATGTTACAAATCACACCATAGGCCTATTTCCCGCTTGACAAGCCCTGCGTGGCACTCTCATTCTCCCCCTGGTTGCTCTGCTTCGCTCCGTGACTCAGCTTTGCCCGGAGACCAGGTACCGTAGATAACCCATGAGTCGACACAGTAGGAGCCTGAATGCAATGAACACCGCCGGCTGTAAACAGCAACAACAGCGAGCAGGCCATGGCCTATATCTGGCACATTTGGTGGCAGGGTATTGGTCTGAAAACATCTCCTAGGGGCAGTGAGGCGGGGGCTCATCAAGATGAGCTAAATACAGCATGGGCAAACAACACACACACCACCGAACAGATACACTTGTCACACATACACGCGAGCAAACACATGCGTGGCACGTATAAGAACACACATACAATCACATGCGCATGCACGAACACAAGCACACACACACACAGAAACACAAACACACACTGGACATGTGACCAAAAAAAGCTGCGTTGGGTCATCCCCCCTGCCCAAGGGACCGCTGCAGCTGTCCATTTGAGAGCTGCACTGTGCGAAAGACAAGTCCATTAAAAAGTCAACATGACATCGGAGAGTAACTGTGGACACTGCTAAACACAATCACAGTCAGAGCAGCACCGGGTGCTGCCGGTTAAAAATGAGGTGGGGGGGGGGGGGGGAGTACAGAACCACAGGTCATAGTGGCATATCCATCGCTGGTAGGCACCAGAGCATGGCTGGGATCACAGGCAGCAGGCTGTATCAATAATGGTGTACTTGCTTTACTGCACTTTGCTGTACAAAAGTCTAGTTATGTGAGCGATCGAGTGGGTGCGTGAGCTGTTGGTGTAAAAGATTATTTAGAATACAAGAATAAACTGAAAGGCCATAGAGTCTATTCTATTGTAACTCCATGCCGCCAGCTGCTCTCCGTTTGTTCTGTTCTCTCTGTGAAGAGCACCTTCTCTTCCTGACCTGCCTCTGCAAGCCAAAACTATGTACTCTCCCACCACAAAGAAGGAGATGGAAATAGCCTGATTAAAAACACTGACTTTTAAAAGAATAACATTTTGCCCCCTGGCCCACCCCAGGCTCCTTTCTTTCCATAGCTTTGGGTGTATTTGTATATCAAGTTGCCATGTAAACATAACAGCGGCACGCTCGGATCTAGGGGGGGCGCACACGCACAGTTTCTGTGCCGGTCATTTCTTTATTTTCTTTGTAGCCGAAGAGAGTATGTGACCAATCACTGTTTAGATTCTTCTGGTGACACTTTGTCAAAACAAGTGCAGTGTTCCATTAAAATGTGGATTCAATTCTCACCCTGAAGCCCGAGCCAAAAATAAGACTGTGAAATCAAGTTCTATCAAAACCTTCGCCGGGAAGGAAACTTCATCAGCCCTTCAATTGTATTCACCGGTGTGGGCAAAGCAGCGACGTGGGAACAATTAGCCCAAGTTAGAGGGGTCATTGCGTCTGATAAATAAAGGCCTACTCAGGCTTGTGTACACACAGGACCGAGCACAAATACGGGCCCATTTCGCCTAAAAGCAAACAGGTATTGAGCTGCATCAATAATGCAACTTCCCTGCCATGAATCATTCAGCCCTCCTGCCTCGCAAGATAAATACTATGAAGAAATGCACCTGTTACCGCAGGTAGTCTATTCCATTAGCAGAAACCAGATAAGGGTGTTAACCGAGAGCACATTTTCACGCTGCAGAGATCCTTACTGACGCTTCAGCAACCAAGAGATCTTGTGGAGGACTGAGCGTCCAGCAGCTGCCCTCTAACACCAAGTTCATTAGATTACAATGTGAGAGGGGGGGGGGGGGGGGGGGGGGGGGGAAGAGACAAAGGCAACAGCAGCCTAAAAGGAATTGGTATGGAAAACCACTCAAATATTAAACCTGAAGTAAATATATACAATCTAATAATATGAAAATACATTTATCTTTAATCTCTCTGGATGAGCACCTCTTGTCCATGGCTCACACTCGCCAACCACAGCACACAGCGCTACAGGTCAAACAGCGTAACAATGCAAAATTAGAACAAAATGCATAAACTATGTGGATGCAGCAAAGGAGTATACAGTGATTCTGCTGTACAGGCTAGCATCAACCCCACAAACAACATGGCAAAAGACATCAGATGAAGGCACGTCTCTACTTTATAATAAAATATAACATGTACCAATACGCTTATAAACCAGCAGAAGAAAAGTAGAATGAACATGAATGAACATCTTATGTATGTCATGCATAGTTCAGTGGCATTTATTGACGTGCAGCCCAGCTATAATAAACACATTATCTCAAACAACTCTTTCATAGCAGCGACCAGCAAACCCTGTGACCATCCCTAGTGAGACAAGCACGAAGACAGGAGGAGTGGACCACCTAGCAGGACGAATAACCATCAGCACCACCTAGCTGCTGCTGGGACATCTCTTGATCATTCTCTCTCTCTCTAGTCGTCCCAACAAGCCCCACTCTGCATTTCTCAACAAAAAAACATGTGTAGTAGGCGGAGACGAACTGAAACGGGACTGTTTCTTTAACTCTTTTGACGGGTAAACACGATACGCGACCACAACTCCCCAATACTTCCAATAACTTCTGTATCCACAAAACAGGATTGATTTTTTTTTGTTTTTGTTTACCACGCAGTTTCTAAACCGACCAGGCAACACCGTGTCTGACTACACAGTACTCTCTCCTCCTCGCACAGGTTTGGTAATATACAAAACAACTTTTTTTGGAGATCTCTTCAGACCAGGGGGCGTGTTTCTTCCCTTTTACAACGCATTTAAACAAAAACGCCCGGTGTTCTGAAGAGAGATCTCCAAAGAGTTGTTGTTTTGGAGAGGGGATTTCGTGAAGGAATGGACAACAACGTTATAGCGGCAAGACTTCGGCAACACGAGTAACGTTACTCTGGAGTTTATGAAACACGACTGCATCCAGTTTCCTGACCTGAGTGAAAGTGATCTGAAGTGATCTCAGCCACTGATCCACCCAGAGACTAGTCTGAGCCGCGACACTACTGACACTAGTTGGTTGTCAAGCTGTTGTTCCCGTTAACCTAACGCGTGTGTCTACTACTAACACCTGCTCCGAATGTGGGGAAATGATCAGAAATAGCTCAACGCAACGTTGGCTTTTTTATTTTAATTTTTCGCGAACTACAACGATGTAATATTGCAGCCGAACTTCCACTGCTCACCGTGTTAGTTAGCCTCGGCTAGCGCGCTGCAGTGGGACTCGAACACACGACCCGGGATGGAGCTCCACACACACCACGTAGCAACGAGGGTCAAGTGACGTCGAGACGGGTTCGATGTGGTGGAATAACGTTCACTTTGTTATTGTAACAACTTCAGATGTAGAGTCAACGGTTGACAATAACTGACAATACTTTTGCCAAAGTCCAAGATGACGTTAGTCGCGCAAACAAGTTGTTGGCGAATGTTGTTGTTGGCTAGATTCGCGTTCATGAAGATCCTAAAAAAAATAAAAACGGTTACAACTTGGTGGTGGATGCGACCGAGGAAGGGGAAGTTAGGGGTGTGTGTGTGGTGGAAGAGAATACAGATTTGATAGCAAATGCATTCAATCCCATTATATGTTTTTTTTTTTTTTTAATTATTATTCCAAATTAAGATTAATCCAATGTCTCAATTCGGTAAAGATATAGTCACCTTTGCCTTGAGAAAAG
Source organism: Notolepis coatsorum (assembly GCF_963971535.1). NCBI lineage: Eukaryota > Metazoa > Chordata > Actinopteri > Aulopiformes > Paralepididae > Notolepis > Notolepis coatsorum. The sequence continues at coordinate 60,631,068 of NC_140167.1, forward strand.
TTGTGCCCTGGCTTTCCCCTCTCTCACTTCGCTCGCTGACTTCCAGTTGCTGCTGCTGTTGCTTAGTGTTGCGCCCGTTGGTAAGTAACTGTCTCCACGGCTACAGTCACTATGGAGCTCAGGGGTCTCGAGGCAACTGTTGCTACCCGCTGCTGCTGACGTCAGCGACGGGAGAGGGATGAGTTAACCCCGCCCAATTTTAAATGAGACAACTGTGACCACTAGAGGACGATAGTACGACACGAATTCTTTATATACATTATATAATAATGTGTGTGTATATATAATATATATATATATATATATACACACACACACACACAATAGGTACACACAGACACATAGACAATAATAAATATAACATTTTACATTTTATGACACTAATTGGTAAATGGTGCATTTATATAGCACTTTTATCCAAAGCACTTTACAATTTGTTCCTCTCATTTTACCCATTCTTTCTCTGGTCTGCATCCCCTTAACAATTGTGTGTATTGAGCTGTACTGTATTGGCGCAGTGGGCAAGGTGCTCGCCACTAACGCAGGATATGCTGGGTTCGAGCCCAGCTCTCGGCGTTGCTTCTGGCTTGGCTGGTCGTTCATACTAATACAATTGGCAGTATTAGGGGGTGGGAAAGCCGGTGGGTGGGGATTGGACGTTGTGGACAGCGACTCTTACAGGTAGGTAAGCTGGAGCTGAGGATGCGGAAAAAATTCTTATTGGGGATTGGAACACGGATATGCAACAAAAAGATGCACCCGTCTTCAAATCCTTCAATAGGTTTTGTGATCTGCACGGCCTCAGCCAACTAATCACCCAACCCACAAGGATATGTGAATCAACTCAGACTACCATTGACCTCATACTGACCTCTGACAAGTCCAAGATCTCCAATAAAGGGGTTATAGCATGTGGGTTAAGTGATCATTATATGATATTCTGTACCCGCAAAAAGCTAAAACTAAAGGCTGGCTGTCACAAAACAGTCACATCTAGAGACCTCAAAACCTACTCTAGCAAGGCCTTTAACCTTGAACTGGAGTGTCTGGACTGGTCAGATGAACTCAATGGTACACTGGTTGAAGAAACTTGGTTTGGCTTCAAAACCAAATTTTCATCAATACTAAACAACATGGCCCCCCTAAGAACCACCAGGGTAAAAAATCGCGCTGAGCCATGGATGCACACTGAAATACTGACCGCTATGAAAGCCAGAGACAAAAAATGCTCTGAGTTTCGTAAAAGCCAGTCAAAGCTTACCAAAAGCACGAGCAGTGAACTCCAAGACCACGTGACTGAACTCAAACTAGAAAGAAACAGACTAAGAAATGACGTAAACTCCATGATCAAAACTGCTAAAAAAAATGTCATCAATGACAAAACCGAGGAAAACAAAAATAAACCACGTGAACTTTGGAAATTACTCAACAATCAACCAGGTTCTCAAACATAAACATAAAGACGGACAACACGCTCATCACAGACAAGCTGGATGTAGCCAATTACTTAAACACTTTCTTCACAAACATAGCCACAACACTGGTAAACAAACTACCCTCCCACTCAGGGCAGTATGGGGTAGAACACATAGTAGCATACTACAAGAACCTAGGCGTCCACAAAGACGACTTCAAACTGGAAATGGTAACTACAGATGAGGTACTCAAAAAACTGAGCGCCCTCCAACCAAACAAGGCCACTGGCCATGACAACATCCCCTCCAAATTCCTCAGAGACTCAGCAGCAGCCATCACCCCAGTCATCACACACATAATAAACCTCTCCATAAAACAGGGACACGTCCCCAAGGACTTCAAAATTGCGAGAGTAACACCCCTCACCCCTGCACAAAAAGGGCAGCAAATTAGACCCGGGCAACTACCGCCCTGTTTCTATCCTTACATCCATCTCGAAAGTCATGGAAAAAATAATATACGAACAGATCGAAAAGTACCTTGTGGAAAAAAAATCTAATCTACGAATTCCAATCTGGCTTCAGAACATCCCACTCCACTGACACATGCCTTCTCTACTTGAACGACCACATCAAACAAGAGGTGGACGCGGGCAAATACTGCGGCATGGGCATGCTGGACCTACAAAAGGCCTTCGACACTGTCAATCACACCATTCTGATTGACAAGCTAAAAGCAATTGGTTTTGATAGTTTATCAGTGAGCTGGATACAATCCTACCTGGAGGGGAGGGAACAGATGGTGGAGGTAAACGGTACCCTATCCCCCCCCCTCACAGTGAGCTGTGGTGTTCCACAAGGAAGCATACTAGGACCGCTACTATTCCTAATTTATGCAAATGACATGTCGTCAGCTTGTGACTGCAACTTGTTCCTGTTTGCGGACGACTCAGCCCTGCTGGTCTCTGACAAGAACAAGTTACAGGTTGAAAAAGCCCTCAGCTCGGAACTAGGCAAAATCTGCATATGGCTCGCCGACAACAAACTATCATTACACATGGGCAAAACAGAGTCCATTCTCTTCGGTTCAAATAACAAACTCAGCAAGACCGACGGCTTCTCGGTTACAGTGGGTGACAATATTATCACAAGGAAAGATGAAATTACCTACCTGGGTTCCATTCTAGAGGCTAATCTTTCCTGTGACAAAATGGCATCCAATGTAATAAAAAAAGTCAACCAACGAACGCGATTCTTGTACCGGATCTCCTCTCTGGTAAACAAGAATACCCTGAAGACTCTAGCAGGAGCACTCATTCAAGGGTACTACGACTATGCTTGCACCTCATGGTACCAAAGCACCTCAAAGGCACTAAAAAACAAATTACAAACATCTCAAAACAAGCTAGTCAGACTACTGCTTGACCTGACTCCTAGAACCCACCTCACCCCTGCCCACTTTGACAACCTAGGATGGCTTAGAGTAGACGACAGAGTACAGCAACTTGCAATGGGCCTGGTCTACAAGATACACTATGCGACCAAGGTACCCATGTACATGTCAAAATACTTCCCAAAGTATACCACGATCACAACACCAGAGGGAGCTCCACAAATCATGTAAAACCCAGATTCGGCTCAAACAAGGGACTAAACACGTTTCGCAATTATGCCACATCAATGTGGAACGCCCTACCTAAAGCTGTAAAGGAATGTGAATCACTACCCACTTTCAAAAACACTCTAAAAAAACACCTACGTGAGACTGCAATTCGAAACTGGCCCCTACAAATGTCCTAACCTAGTTGTACAGTAAATGACCAAGTAAGGCTTTGTCAGTATTCCAATGTACAGTGTAAAATGTGTGTGTGTCCCCTACCCAACCCCCCCCCCCCCACCTCCAATGTACAGCCCTCACCCACCCAACCTCCTCCAATGTACAGTTTCTACGCCAAATGTATATACACTCTTTTTCTGGACACTTTTGTATCACAAACAGTACTGTATTTGCAAATCTGATATGTCATAAATGTATAGATGTAGCAGTACTGTCTATCTGTATGTCATGTATGTCATATATGTTATGATGAATTGAAAATGGGGGACCCTGATGTAAACAAGACGAAAGTCTTTCTCTGGTCTGCATCCCCTTAACAATTGTATGTATTGAGCTGTACTGTACTGTACCCATTCTGCAATCTGTTAATAAACTTTTCAATCAATCAATCAATAGTCCACCTTAAATCAGAACGTCGAGGTCCCCTTGAATAATCAAACAAAAAATTACTGTATTCACACCTGGTGAATACGCGAATTGGATAACACGAAATTGGGATGGGAGAAAAATAGAAAATGGGGAGAAAAAGTAGATAATGACATTGAAAAGAAAAGATACAAAAAAGTTAACAGTTTATTTAAAGGTAGAAAAAAAACTTCACAAACTGGCAGCTGTCTCAGATCTGCAGGACACTTGCCTCTCTTTTAAATATGCCACAAATGGACTCCATGACTTTCCCAAAGTACATTTACATTTAGTCATTTATCCAAGGCGACTGAAATTGTGAACAAAAAGTCAGCAGGAAGGGGACATCTTGGTAAGTGGTATTGTTCGTCAAACAGTGTCGAACTTGAGTGTTACACTCTTGAGTGCATGGTTTGGTAGTATAGACATTATTAGCATGGTGGTATATATTTACACATACGTAATCACAGGATCCCCTCCCTGTAAAGGGCCATTCCGACCGCCTCCAGCAATCTAGCAGCGCGGCTGCATTCAATTAATTCCCAATGTAGAGGCGCGTGTGCGGTACCTCGCATGTACCTCGTGGCTGCACGCGCTCCGCTCCTCTACATCGGACATGAATTGAAAGCAGCCGCGATGCTAGACTTGGCTGCTTTGGGTGAGAACGAACCATAAGTCTCAACTTCTCAATTTGAAAACATTAAATATCACCTACTTGGCCACAGAGTCCAGCTTGGTTCGACGAGGACGAGGAGACTTCCAGTGATCCGTCTCTAGCAATGTAACACATTTAGTTATCTATAGCATAGGATTTGGCTATAATTTCCATTTCAAATAGAACAATGACTTTTAATAATACTACAGAGAAAAAAACAGCCTTACTTCATCGCAAGTAGAGTAGCCCCATCAGAGAGATTGTGCGAATGAATGATGAGTCGAATGATTGTACAACAACCCCTCCCCCTCACAAACTATACAATACTGATTACTACAACGTTTTCTTAGCCACTGTATACTATATTACTGTGTGTGTGTTATATATTTTTCACAGTATTTTTACAGTATTATTTGCATATGAACAGTTTTCTGTAACTTTTTGCATTGTGTTATTACCTATTGTATTATTTTAATTTTTTTGGTATTATTTCATGCTGTGAGAGTGAGCGGAGAGTAAGCATTCCATTGTATACTTGTTACATTATGGGGGGAGGGGGGGGGGGTCGTGAATTTGCATTATAACCGGTCTAGTTCACTTGCTATACAATCTGAAACACATGGTGGCAGCACATGCCTACAATATGAATTGTGAAATAAAGCACTCACCGTCTGTAAGTTACCCCGGAGGCAGGCAGTGTGTACACTTTTGTGATGATATGTCTCGCAACAAGAAAAAGAAAATATGGGACCATGACTTATGAGAAACAATGGTCTAGACTAGAGATACCAGTCAATAATTAGTCTAAATGGCACTCCAATGTGTAATACATAATGGCACAATCAAATACTCATGGCACACATCAGCATAATTAGATTAATGCTTTTCCTGTGAGGAAAGCTTGTTCAAGAAATTTATAATTTATTTCACACAAGTAAGTTCTTTATCATATATTTTATCATTATTATCTGCACTTTATGCATTGCTTTTATTCTGTCAACTGTATGCAAATGTTATGCCTATTCATTTGATGCTATTTGCTATGAAGCACTTTGAGCTGCAAACCATGTATGAAAGGTGCATAAATAAACAAATGTAACAGGGTGGATTATCCCTGCTTCGTGGGAAGGGGTGTGCACAGCCACTGGGTAGCGAGACACAGTAGAGCTCCGTCTGACTGCACCTTCATCTTTGGGCCTGGAGTGTCAACTGGAGTGGGAGTGGATGGGGCCCGGGATTTACCAACCTGGTCTGGTACTCTGGTCTTCCTCGCCTTTCCGGGGCGGTCAGCAGTACTCCCAAACTCGCTCTCACTTCCCCCAATACCTCCTTTAACCCTCCCACACCTAGTGACTGAATTGTAAATAAATAACTTAGTTCCTCCCGCAAGCAGTACCCTCCCTCGGTGACATTAGAAACCTTAATAGTGGAAAGGGGAAGGTGGGGTTTGATTGATTGATTGATTGAAAAGTTTATTAACAGATTGCAGAATGGGTACAGTACAGCTCAATACATACAATTGTTAAGGGGATGCAGACCAGAGAAAGACTTTCGTCTTGTTTACATCAGGGTCCCCCATTTTCAATTCATCATAACATATATGACATACATGACATACAGATAGACAGTACTGCTACATCTATACATTTATGACATATCAGATTTGCAAATACAGTACTGTTTGTGATACAAAAGTGTCCAGAAAAGGAGTGTATATACATTTGGCGTAGAAACTGTACATTGGAGGAGGTTGGATGGGTGGGTTGGGTGAGGGCTGTACATTGGAGGTGGGGGGGGGGGGGGGGGGGTTGGGTAGGGGACACACACACATTTTACACTGTACATTGGAATACTGACAAACCCTTACTTGGTCATTTACTGTACAACTAGGTTAGGACATTTGTAGGGGCCAGTTTCGAATTGCAGGAAGGGGTTAATTGTATTAACGTTACCCACACCAAAATAGTTGATACTAGGCTCAGGAATGGACACGCACACAGCACTCCCATCTAATTCTTTATCGTTACTTATACTGGTCAGTTACAAAGATTTAATGGCAATGGGTCAAATAGAATGAAGTCTTACTATTACCCAATTTGTAACTCAATACCTTATAGACACTTATATTATACACCCACACCGTATAGAACCAGGTATTGCAGACCCAAATATAATATACTTCAATGTGCTTGACTCATCACCCACGTCTGGGTTAGTACCAGGGATAATACCTCTCTCAGGCTTTAATTATATAGTAGTGATAATACCTCTCTAAGGCTTTACTTATAATACCACAGGTCGGTAACCTCCCCACAGGGGAAGGGTTAATTAGATGGGAAAATATTATTAAAGAACAAACACGTTATCACACTCAAAGAAAATGAAAAAGGTGGGCCCACTTTACCAAACAAAAGTCCTATACTAATGCCGGCATGTAATGTTTATGGGGTACCCCTATGAACTGTAGTTAGCAACATTAGCTTCGCCCGTAGGCCGCACCACACTGTGTACTGTGCAATAGGATCCTGAGCACCGAAGCGCTAATGTACTCAACCAAGATGGTTGTCCGGGTGGTAAGATGGCATTGAACGCTCTCGTCACAGGAGCTAGCAAGCGGTGTGGGGCAGAGGGAGCAGTAGCGGGCTGAAGGTGCGTGCTGGGTGATGGCGACCTCTGCTGGACGGGACGAACTCCCGTGCTGGGCTGACGACCGCCGGTGCAGAGCAGATGTAGAACGCCGGTGAAGACAGGCTGCCGGGGCTGGGTTGACGCGCGATAATAATCTGGGCCCTACCTTAACTGAAGCTACTCTGTGGGTCCTAGACAGCCCTCCTGCTAGCCGAAACATACAACGACGCAGGGTGCCTCTAACCACCGGTCCTCTTCAAGCCACGCTGGCTGGGCACCTCACTGGAGGGGATAACGTTAACATAAGCCAACTCTTGGCTATACCGCTTTCTTCTAGGATAACTCGTATCACTAGGGTTATTCAGTGGGGACATGCAACACGCTACTACGCTTATATTTCTATTATAACCCGTAATATATTCAAGTTCAATACGTTCACCCGTGTGGCCCACAACAGGGCTCTTTCAAGACACGACCGATCAGGTCCAAGTCCAATGTCGAAGAGGCTGGCTCTCCCCACTTCCGTTTCAGTTGACTTGCTTCTCCCCTCCTCTCTCGTGCGCTCCGCCTGCCACCTGCCGCCCCCTGCTGGTACCGCCAACTAGCCCCACAGGAAGAACTGAGTGGATTGAATATGAGTCAGTTTACTGTTTATAATCCACATTCCAGCCGGTGAGAGAAGGAGAAACTCGCGTCATTGTTCGAGAGAATATCAATGGAAACTAGTTAAGATGTATTTGTGCACAACGGGGAGATAAAAGGCAAGTCAGCACTTCTGAATAATAGTCACATATTCAGGGTGCTACACAAAGTTATTATTATTATTATTGCGCAAGCCTCTGTCAAGGTCGCGGTTGGTGTTGTGGTGTTGTTCATAGCCGTAAGGTTTAGAGGGCCCATTTCAAGATCAAATATGGGGCCCTTATCTTATATTACCCCCCCCCCCCCCCCTATGTACATTTACAGGATAATGTAAAGCAGGCCTTGAACATAAACTGAAACATGCCTCTCTGACGCACAAATTCGCCCTCTGACTTAAATGCATAACTGCTCTCAGGAAACTCTCTCTCTCTCCAATGTACAGTTACCCCCACCCCGGCTACCCATCCCCCCACCCCACCTACCCAACCCCCCCCCCCACCTCCTCCAATGTACAGTTTTATCGTCATGTATATACTCTCTTTTTATTTTTTTTTACTATTTTTGTATCACAAACAGTACTGTATTTGTAAATCTGGTATGTCATAAATGTATAGATGTAGCAGTACTGTCTATCTGTAGTCATGTTTGTCATATGTTATGATGAATTGAAAATGGGGGACCCTGATGTAAACAAGACGAAAGTCTTTCTCTGGTCTATACCGTACCCATTCTGCAATCTGTTAATACAATTCTCTCTCTCTCTCTCTCTCTCTCTCTCTCTCTCTCTCTCTCTCTCTCTCTCTCTCTCTCTCTCTCTCTCGTGACCACTGATGGATCCATGGGGCTTGGATAAGTCTTATGGACCCAACTCTGACCACTAATAAAAACGTAACTACACTAGCGTTATAAGAGCTAACATTGCTACCTACCGTACAAGTGCATTGGTTTAGTGCATTTCCTACTTCCGGTTGCTACTGAGCGGACATGTTTGTGCAGACCTGTTCTCCCAAACTGGTAAGCAAATGACTGTTTTCATGTTTTCATTTTTACGTTATTTTCATTTTTACGTTGTTATTATTATTATTATTGTTATTGTTGTTGTTATTATTATTATTATTATTATTATTATTATTATTATTATTATTATTATTATTATTATTATTATTATTATTATTTTTTTTTTTTTTTTTTTTTTTTTAAACATTGATCTTAACTGATCACTGTGACTTTATTGCTTTTATCGTTATATATGCCTATGTTTGTGTACAGCACTTTGAGCTACATGACATGTATGAAAGGTGCTTTATAAATACTTACTTACTTACTTACTTACTCTCTCTCTCTCCCTCTCCCTCTCCCTCTCTCTCTCTCTCTCTCTCTGAGCTGTACTGTACCCATTCTACAATCTGTTAATAAAGTTTTCAATCAATCAATCAAAACTCTCTCTCTCTCTCTCTCAAACACACTGGCTAGTGATTCACAAAATGTGGGGTGAAAGCAAATGGGGAGAGTCTGCACACATTTTATGCTTACTTTTCAACCCTAAAATCTTACAGCACAGTGATGTGTCATATACGATACCAAATGAAAAAACAAATTCTGAGGTTTCTAAAGATATGATGCATTATACAATGGCATGCACATTTCTTGATTCTGATTGGCTGAAACTGTGAAGTTGCCGGTTGTTATTTAGTATAACACACTCCACGTGACCCCAGATCCCTCCCACAACCGAATTACTTATTTTTTTTCTGTCTGAATCAATCCGCCATAGATGGAAAAATGGAAGTATGAATAGCTTTTGAACTAATCCTCCAAAAAAGATAGTCAACTGGAATATGTTAGTTTGTTACATACACATGGATTATGTAATTAATTTGTCATGACTCATTGTGAAACTAAAGAAAAATCACAGAGATAAGAAAAAAAGAATGCCCGTAGTTTTTTTTGTTGTTGTCAGATTTGATTGATTGATTGATTGAAAATTGTATACAGATTGCAGAATGGGTACAATACAGTACGGCTCAATACACACAATTGTTAAGGGGATGCAGACAGAGAAAGACTTTTGTCTTGTTTACATCAGGGTCCCCCGTTTTCAATTTATCATAACATATATGACATACAGATAGACAGTACTGCTACATCTTGTTTAAGAAGCACAGTGAAGTTACCGGTTGTTATTTGATTGATTGATTGATTGATTGAAAATTGTATTAACAGATTGCAGAATGGGTACAATACAGTACAGCTCAATACACACAATTGTTAAGGGGATGCAGACCAGAGAAAGACTTTCATCTTGTTTACATCAGGGTCCCCCATTTTCAATGCATCATATATGACATACATGACATACAGATAGACAGTACTGCTACATCTTGTTTAAGAAGCACAGTGAAGTTACCGGTTGTTATTTGATTGATTGATTGAACATTTTATTAACAGATTGCAGAATGGGTACAATACAGTACAGCTCAATACACACAATTGTCAAGAGGATGCAGACAAGAGAAAGACTTTCGTCTTGTTTACATCAGGGTCCCCCATTTTCAATGCATCATAACATATATGACATACAGATAGACAGTACTGCTACATCTATACATTTATGACATACCAGATTTACAAATACAGTACTGTTTGTGATACAAGAAGAGTCTAAAAAAGAGAGTATATACATTTGACGAAGAAACTGTACATTGGAGGCCAATGAGAGAAAACGGGTGTTCTGGGGGTGTTTTTCAATGTAGGTGATGTATAGATTGGGGGGAGATGACCACATCTAACAGTTGGTTGCCGATGACAGCCGGATCAGAGTGTCGAATTCTTACGAGGGTGGAGAATTATTATGGTGGCGGATCGCACTAACGGGGAGAGATAAGGATTGTATCAGCCAGGATCTGAGACGTCAGGATCATTAAAATTACACAACGCAGAGGAATTGGATGGAGAGAGGATAACACAAGAAGACGTGATACTGGCCAGATTGATCAGAATCTAACAGTTGGTGCCGTGACCCGGATTTGCAAGAGATAAGAACAACGGAAAAATACTTTTCAATGCGGTGACAAGTGAACAACAGCCATCATGGACTCGAGCCAAGCCGGCAAGCGAGGCCAGCCAACCATGGGAGAGATTCGATTCGAGCGGTCATGAGGTCAACCAGCGCTGTAGGAGAAACAGCGCTCAGGAGAAAGATGTGAGTTCACTGTGTACACACGGTTGTTTTGATCTTTTAAGCCAAATAAAAACTAACAGATAGTGCATCCGTAAATAAGTAGCGATAGAGAAGCCAGCTGTAATAATATGAGCAGAGAGCCATCGAGGGTGTTATCTACAGAGAATGAAAAACAAACGGGGCAGGCTGCACGGTTTTGGTTTAAGGAGGGTAAATGCGAGATGAGGAGTGGGGGGATGCTGAACCAGACTGAAATTTGTTATGGCGGGATTGTTATGACAAGACTGTCGCCTGAGACGGCCCACCTTAAACTGGTCGCTGTGGTCTCAAGACGGCCGGAATTTGTCTTGGCGGGAGGAAAGTCGATCGGGTGTTTACCTTAAACTGTGTATTATGTCCGATAAGCAAGAGTTTAGTCCGGGAGAAGCGTCCCCTGATATGGATAGGAAAGAGAGAAAAACAGCAGTGTTTTTAGGCCTTGGAAGGAAGGGCAGCGGCCGTTTGTTTGAGAGAGTAGTCATTATGAGCGAGACAAGATGGCCGCAAGGAGCCACGAGGAGGATGAGATAAGATGAGAGGAAATGTCAACAAAATTTAGTAGACAAGATGGCCGTGAGCCACGAGGAGGCTAACGGATAAGAGTCAGAGACACGTCAACTAAAATACTCTAGACTGAGTTTGCCACCATCTAGGGGGGACAGTGGGATAATGCAGGCACATTTTTGAAGATAGGTCTGTACTACCATCTAGTGGCGGAGTGGGGGAGTGATTCAAGTTTAGAATCTACTGACAGAGAGTGGATCTATTATAATAATAATATTGATATACAGGTTAATTAAATAGAGTTTAATCATACAATGGATTAAATAAGAATTGCACAGAGAGAGGAGGTGCAGTTATTTGAATGGGTTAATTATGGAATAAAGAGGGAGTTTGAATTGTAGTGGGGCTTTCTCACACCTAATAAATAGGCAGAGTCTTTAGACGACACGTCACCAGAAGAACTGGCACGCGCTGGGGGTCAACCTGGGATGAACAGATAGGGTGACGGAAGTGGGAATCGGTTAGCTGCTGGTGTCACGACGGAAGACGACAAACAGGGAACCGCCCTGTAGGATAGATAATAGGTGTGGAGAAGGTCGTAGACTAATAGAAAACACAAGGGTCGAGTACAGAAAACTGCTGGTGTTGCGTTTCTGCTTTCAGGGTCTGGAGATGACAGACCACGGTGGAGACGACCAGGAGACAGACTGGAGGAGGAGGAAGCAGCAGGGGCCAGGCACCGCAGCCTGGTACACAGATCATCCACGCCGAGAGGGAGGAGACGGCGGCGGTGGGATAGCAGATGTGGAGAGGACAGCCAGAGCACTGAGGCCGTAGCAGACCAGAGGAGACATTTTTGCCTAGGGGACCGCGCCCTGGAATGGGGACCAGCTCAGGAAAGGAGCCGTCACTGAAAGGGGCCCTTGCCCTAGGAGACGGGACCGGCCCGAGATGGGAGGTGTACTGTAAGAGGGAAGGGAGCGCTCTGATTTGACGTGGGGTGTATCTAAGTAGGGGGGGCCAAAGGGTTTACGTGTGTTGTCTGGAAAGTTGCGAATCTGTGTCTCTCTCTCCTCCCTGACCGTTGTTTATCCTTTCTGGTTTAGGTGTGATGCGTGTAATGGAAAACAATAAGGAAAACAGCAGACAGAGGGGCCCTAATTGTTATGAGTCTATTTTTGGGTATAATTAATTGAAAAACCAAGTGGTCTGTTGATTCTGAAGGTTGATTAAGAATCAAAGGGGGGAATGAGAGAAAACGGGTGTTCTGGGGGTGTTTTTCAATGTAGGTGATGTATAGATTGGGGGGAGATGACCACATCTAACAGTTGGTTGCCGATGACAGCCGGATCAGAGTGTCGAATTCTTACGAGGGTGGAGAATTATTATGGTGGCGGATCGCACTAACAGGGAGAGATAAGGATTGTATCAGCCAGGATCTGAGACGTCAGGATCATTAAAATTACACAACGCAGAGGAATTGGATGGAGAGAGGATAACACAAGAAGACGTGATACTGGTCAGATTGATCAGAATCTAACACCACAGAGCCTTTGTCTACCTCGCTCCCTACCTGCCGTCGTCAAGGGCGCCTGCTCTGTCGAAGCTTTTGAATCCCTGCTTAAGACCCATCTTTTCTCTCTCTCCTTCAACCTACCCTGATCTCACCTGGTCGGGGACTGACCTTTAGATTAATCTGTCTAGTTTAGTTAGGATGTCTATTTTCTCCCATGTCTGCTTTTCTGCAGCACTACAAACATGGGAACTCGCACAAAGCGATTTCACTGGATGTCCCGGACGCGTGTATGCTTTTACCAACGCAGTTGTGTTTCCGGGTTCCCGTTTTGCGCTCTGATTGGCCACTGACCTACACGCGTACGCGCCCCTCGCTATCGCCTTTGGGGCGTGAGATATGAGTGATCCTATCTCCGATAGAGCGGCTGGTCGCAGAGACGCGAGTTGAACGAACACATCGGGAGGAGAATGAATGAATTAACTTGATGTAAACAAGACAAAAGTCTTTCTCTGGTCTGCATCCCCTTAACAATTGTATGTATTAAGCCGTACTGTATTGTACGATAGAGCGGCTGGTCGCAGAGACGCAAGTTGAACGAACACATCGGGAGGAGAATGAATGAACCTGATGTAAACAAGACAAAAGTCTTTCTCTGGTCTGCATCCCCTTAACAATTGTGTGTATTGAGCCGTACTGTATTGTACCCATTCTGCAATCTGTTAAATAAAGTTTTCATTCATTCATTCATTCTCCTCCCGATGTGTTCGTTCAACTCGTGTCTCTGCGACCAGCCGCTCTATCGTACAATACAGTACGGCTCAATACACACAATTGTTAACACTTTGAGTGCCGGGACACGTCTTTTCACGTCTTTGCTGGCCATGCTAAAGTTGCCGGGGGACTGTTGTGGCTTGGTTGTCGTTGACACAGCAGGAGACGTTGTTTCCAATTTTAACAAGTAGGTAATTTATTTAAGAAAAGAAGTTTTAACAGAAGAGGCTATGGATCAGTAGACGGTCACCACAGTTGAAGAAAAACACTCTAACCTCTCAATCCCTCTGCTTGTCCCCTAAATCCCCTCTCAGTCCTGCCCCCACATGACAGATATGATGACGTGTCATATCATATCAGATATGACATGACGTACATTAAGATGACACGTAGATTTAACATCGAAGAGAGATAAAAACATTAAGAACATCGAAGAGAGATAAAGACATTAAGAAGAACATAGATTTAACATCGAAGAGAGATAAAAACATTAAGAACATCGAAGAGAGATAAAGACATTAAGAAGAACATAGATTTAACATCGAAGAGAGATGCAAGATTAGTGAGATTTGTGTGTGTATATGTGTATGTATGAAAGAGAGAAAAGATTAAAGAGAGAAAAGATTAGATGTGTGTGTGTATATGTATGTGTGTAAAAGAGAAAAAAGATTAAAGAGAGAAAAGATTAAATGTGTGTGTGTATATGTGTATGTATGAAAGAGAGAAAAGAACAAGATATGATATACACAAGATTAGAGCACACGATATGATGTACTGAAATGTCCATCTGCCTATCTCCAAGTTGTTTTAAGAACATCAGCCAGACCGTCTTTCAGTACTGCTTAGTTGACCCATATTAAACTAGTTCAGTTCATATACACATTTTCCCCAACATTCCCCCATTTGGGGCTATCCCTAGTCCCACCCAAATCATATAACCAAGAAAATGTGAACGTCTAACTAAACGAGACGCTTTGACCCTTTTAACCTCCTTCCAGTTAAGAGTACCCTCCTCCCGTTCGGATGCACTCCTTCCCCTACTTAGATGCACCTCTCCCCGTAAGGTTTAGGCAGTCCGCTACGACGCAACAACCAGCTCCTTTCTTAGGACTGCCTTGTCCGATGTCGGCCCCTCTCCCCCAACAGAGATGCAGGTCTCCACTTCCGGCGGTAAGGTCTCCTCTCATGAACGGAAGCAGTCCCCTCATTTTACCTTCAGGTGCAGTTTAAGGCTGGGTCCCTTTCCAACCTTAGGAGAGACAATCCAGATTCCTCTGAATTGACACCCCTTACCCTTCTGCTTCCCAGTGGTTCTTTTCAAACCTGCTGATCACAGAAGCACAACTCGCCTACTAACCCTGTATCGGTTAGTAAGGTTACTGTGGCCTGACTGTACATTGAGCCAGGTGCATTCATGCCACTGTTGTCCAGTCACTCACGGTCCCACATCCCGCGTGTCTGTGACTATAAACAGGGTCATAACGCTCTCCCAACCGGCTGGCGACCCAGTCGATAGCGACCTCATAGTCCGTCATCAAGTCAGGACCCCAAGCGGCTGACTGTCCGTAGTACCTATCAGCCACTCAGTTTAGAAACCGACGGTCTTGTCCCCACCCCGCTTGCTCCGGGCATGGAAATATTGACCGTTTTCGCCAGCCTTGCCTGTTCACGGCAGGAGCTGTGCCCCTTCCGGTGCACCACCCTGCTCCTAGGTGTGGACTGTCGTCCACGTACCACCCAGTGCCCACACCAACTTACGTGCGACGTTTCCTGGGCCGACTAGACGGTACCACAGTGGTATGTTATTTCATACCTCGTTACGCACGAGGGCCTTCAGTCACTCCCCAGCACTATATATGTGTGTTTAACGTGCGCCCAGACTCTTGCGAGCCCACTGCCGCCTGTTATGGTCTAGAGGTTCGGGGTGCCTACCCCCTCCCTAAACCATATTTACATAATAAAAGTTTAAATGCCTAATCTAAACAAGAAACCTAATACATTTTAAATGTCTAAATAAACAAGAACGCTTACTTCATTCACTGGACCCCTAACGGACCAACAAAGGCTGACTACCGTTCTCACAATAAACACAAAACCGCTCAAAACAAGAGTAATCAAAACATCAAAAAAAAATACCCCAACTTATAATCCTAACCTGACAGACAAATCCCCCCAACCTCCACCGCTTACCAAATGAGCCACAGTTCCGGCCGGAAACCGCGACTCTCATCAGGGAAAGGAGAAGTTGACCGTCAGAACTAAACATAGAACATCCCTCCCCCAAAAAAAATGACATTGTCTCTTCCATAACATTGAGTCCTAGTGTCCATCGCTCAGCCCCCCTTCCATGCCCACGCCATAGTCTCCTCACCGTATTGCCAAAAGTCACATTTTGCCAATACAGCAACCACCACGCCACACCTCCAGTCCCCGTAGAAGCATGTCCCCATGCCTGGACGGGAGGCGCTGGTCCCGACCTCACCACGTGTCCCCCCATCTTCGACGGGAGGTGCCCATCTTGCCCACTGCGTTAGCCCCCCCCTTTGTCCCTCCAGTCCCCAGAACCGATCCCCAGAACACTTCTTCTCAATGCTTCCTCAGGCTCAGAACCGACACTCCGTACCATTCCATACCGATGCCTCTTCCATTCCGGTTTGACCAGGACCATGAGTAAAATAAACAAAAATAATAAAAAAATAAACCATCACTCAGACCATCCCCCGTCACTCTAAAAGGAATAAAACAAACAAAACTGAACCAAACAGAAAGAAAATGTCCCTTCCTCACCATACGCTAGTTAAAGGAATAAAACAAACAAAACTGAACCAAACAGAAAGAAAATGTCCCTACCTCACCATACCCCTAATCCTCTATCCCCTCGTCTCCCTCTAAGGCAGCATAAAGCTGAGGGCATGGCCCGATTTGTGGCTCAATCTCTTTCTGTCCTACCATCAGCATTCGGCTCGTTACGTGTGAAGTTACCAGCCTACCCAAGAGAGGCATACCACAACAGAAAAGGAGAACCAATATCAACCCTGCCACCCCAATGGATATCCCCGTCTGCATCACTATGCTTCCCCACTGTCCCAATCTTTCCAACACCCCACTCCCCCACCATTCTTCATTCCGGCCAGAATTCCCCCTCAACTCCTCCCTCAAATCCTTCAGCTTAGCCATGGCCTCGGAGAACTTTCCCCCTGGCCCCACATTCGTCGGAATGAATGTGCAGCAGTACTGTCCAAACATGGAACAGACTCCACCCTTCTCCGCCATTAACCAGTTCAGAGCCTGTCTATTCTGCCACGCCACCGTACTGGTCGCGTGCATCTGGTCCCCCATTGCCTCCAACGCCTCCTCGGTGTAGTTGAGATACCGCTGCTGATTGTAAAACAAATAGTTGATCCACCCGGTGTTCTTATTGACCGATATCCATGGCAGAATAGACTCAAACCCTGCCGCAATCTCATTCTTAGCCATGAACTCGGCTGGAATGCCCCTTGGCTGTCCTATGCTGTCCAGATACACCCTTGGGTCTGCCTTGTAGCTACGCTTCGTTCGAGAGATAGGAGACTCAGAAGGTCCTTCCGTCACTGATAATGGTAGGACCACCATTGGCATGATCGCCTGAACCCGGGCACATCTACCTGACCAATCTAAAGGAAGTGTATTCCTCAACCTCCTACCGCCGCAGAGCCAGTATTGGTCCGCCAGTGCTATATCCTGGACATGAAAAGGGCAAGCTACAGGCCGTGGGTTGGTATCCACTCCCTTTAACACGACCCCGTGTCCACACTTTCCTTCTTTCGTGCAGTTAGTCGTGATGCTCCAAATAGTAGTGCACCGCCCCTCTGCCACCTCCCCTACGTCCCGGGTCCCCTCCTTTTGCAAGCACTCGAAATCCTTGGTCAGCCATAGTTTGACACCTCTGGGTATTGGCAACCCCGTCGCTACCCCCTGCACACGTACATCCAATTTCCTACAACGTTCCCGCATAGTGACATCCTTGAAATCCGTGACGTTTCCTGCCGCCTTAAAACGACTAGAGCCGAGAAACCCCAAACACTCTGCCTCGCACCAAGGGCGACTATTATGGGGCCCCTCCCATGCCTCTGCGTCCCTGTCACACTGAGCCCAACTGAACTTCGTGCCCTTCACCAGCAGCCTATCCGGACGTGCCTTGGAGCAGACATAACAATCCTCTATCTGATTCTGCGCGCTCGTGTACTGGACCCACTTAAACCACTCATTCCCTAAAGCCGCCCTATACATCGGGTCAGCCTCCGGGTCTTCCTCGTCATAGTCATAGTCGCCCCCATCTTGTTCCCCGGAAGGAAGCAAACCCCTCAACCTGGCCCAGAGTGAGCCCACTGAGTCCCTCAACGTTCCGGCTGTCCTCTGGAACATATCCTGTCCCCCCACCTCTTCCGACTCAGCGTCCTTGACCTCCCTTTTTCCCCTCACCCCTGTCCCCTGTGCTTGGTTCGGGACAGGCTCAACCCTCCTATCTACCCCCACAACCCGATCCTCGTTAGTATAATGGTAAGTATCCCCGCCTGTAACGGGGGAATGGTCAAAATCAAAAACATGCCCTTGCGGTCCTCCGGGAAACACCCCTTTTGGTTGTAGTCTTATCTTCTCCCCCCCTTCCTCGATGGAGGGCAGAGGGGGCGCCTGATTCTGAGCCTGGTCATGAAAGCCTGCCGGTACTTGAGCCTGAGCGGGACCCCGTGGGACTCCTACCCACTCAAACCCGTCATCCTCAAGGACGGGTCGACCGTGACGGTTCTCAATGACGTCGTTGCGCCCGGCCGACCGTCCGCACACTGCTGCCAACATCTGCGGGAGCATCAGCAGGCACTGCACCTTCCAGTTGCCGTCTCGGGCCCTCCATGTCGGGTTCTGCATAACTGCAATCGATTGTATCCCCCAAGAGATCGCCGCTGGCCTTTATGCAGTGATTGAAGTGGAACCAGGTCGTTGATCCTTTGACTTGGACTGCCGTTCCAGTCGATCGGATCACCTCGTACGGGCCCTCTCTCCGGGGTGATGACCACTTTCTCTTGTGGACCTTTACGAAGACCAGGTCCCCAGGGATCAGCCTCGGTTTGGTGGCTTCCTTCTCCGCCTCCTTCACCCCCTTTTTCTCCTTTCTCTGCTCCTGTCGAAACACAGCTTCATGTATTTTAGTCACTTGCTGAAGATATTTTTTCAGATCTTGCTAAAAAATATCTAATGCCGGGCCCCTAGCCAGGTGTCTAAATGGCGGTGCTGGCATGCTGCGGCCTGTAAGCATTTCATGCGGTGTTAGCTGTGTTTGGCGGTTTACGCTGCTTCTAATAGCCATCAGAGCAAGTGGCAAAGCATCAATCCAGTTAAGCTTAGTTTGCATACAGATTTTAAACAGTTTGTTTTTAATGACCAGATTGGCCCTTTCCACCTTTCCCTGCGACCCGGGACTATAGACACAGGAAAGGCGCTGTCTTATACCTAATTTCTGCATCAGCCCTTTAACCACCTTGTCGATGAACTCGCGGCCATTATCGCTTTGTAATATCGTGGGAATTCCAAATCTCGGAATGACCTCGCGACACAGGAACTTGATCACTGTGTCCGCGTTCTTGTGTTTAGATGGAATGGCCTCAATCCAGCGACTAAAGCAGTCCTCTACTACCAGGAGGTATCGTTTGCCCTGCACTGGCGTTATCATATCCGTGTAGTCCATAATCAGATGTCTGAATGGTCCCTCAGGGAGGGGTGTGTAAGCCGCCACTGTCGGTACTCCTTTGCGCACATTGCCCTGTAAGCATGTTAAACACCTGGCTAGTGTAACGTCAATTTCTCTGGGAGAAGGCTGAGGATCCCAAAGGCTGTGAAAGCTCGACACAGACTGAGCTTCTTCCCCTCAGCCGCCAGGCTGATCAATGCCTCAGGCCCCCCCCCCCCCCCTCGGTACCCCCCCCCCCTCTGCCCCCAAGTGACACTGGCTCAATGACATTGACTGCACTGCACTAGTCCGTACTGGATCTCTGCACACTTCACTTTATATATATATATATATATGTATTTTATTTATTGATTAATCCCCCACTGCACTGTTTTAGTTTCTTGTCTGTGTTGGTGTTTGTTTACTGTAAAAAAAGAAAGAATGCATACACTGTATTGCTGCAACAATTACCAATGTGTTTTACACAAATGGCTCAATAAAGGAATCTGAATCTGAATCTGAATTTGTGCCTGAAGCTTTGGGGACCAAAATCCCATTTTCGTGATTCGTTTCAGGGTCTCTGCTCTTCCACAGTGATCAACACCATGAGCCTCAGGTATCACCAAGGACAGAAGATCGATGGAGGCGACTATCAAACCGTTATGACTCCTCCACAGACCATCTGCCCCCCTTACAGCCCCCCTCTCCGTCCACGACTGTTTCTCGGCCTGCGTGGCTGAGTCCTGAAGATCACTCAAATTATCCTCAGTTACCTCAGTCGTCAGTTCGGCCGCAAACATCAGAACAGCCGTGGACGGCACCGCAGCCGCCGCCTTCGCGGCCTCGTCCGCCGCGTTGTTTCCCGTCGTCACAAAAGACAGGTCTTTTCTGTGTGCCTGGCACTTTACGATAGCAATGCTTTTGGGCAACTTTACAGCCTGAATAAGCGCCACAACCTGCTTGTGGTGAAGGATCGGTGAGCCGTCCGATTTCTTAAAGCCTCTTGCCTTCCAAATGGCCGCGAATAGGTGGCATACGCCATGCGCATAAGCAGAGTCTGTAAAGATGTTAACCGTGCGATCTTTAGCTATTATGCATGCTTCTGTTAGTGCTATTAGTTCTGCAAGCTGGGCCGAACATGGTTGCATGCATTGTCCGGCCTTTCTTGTTAGTGTTTCTCCGTTAGGTTTGCACTGTACGACGGCGTATCCTGACCTTAAATTTTCCCCCTCCCGATAGCAGGACCCATCCACAAAAAGTGAGAGTTCTGCTATCGCGAGCGGGTCGACTCCCAAATCAGGACGGAGTTTCACGAAAGCCTGTACCTCCACCTCGCACTCATGCGGTTGACCCTCGCTCGGGAGTGGTACCAGATCCGCCGGGTTACTGCCGTGGCATGTTTTTATCGTAACGTCCGAGTACTGCAGGAGCCTCATGTAAGCCTGTTGCCGTTGGCTGGTCAGAACAAATTTGCCTCTTTCAATCAAGTTTGCCAATTTGTGATGTGTCCAAATGCAAATGTCATATCCCATTGTCACGGCCGTTGCTTTCTCATACATCAAATGTGCTGCGGCCAGGGCCTGATAACAAGGTGGCAGACCCTGCTCTACCGGCGAAAGAGCTCTAGAGTAATATGCTATCGGTTGTTTTTTCCCACTCCCCCCCTGTGTTTGAGTCAGGACAGCTGTCGCATGCTGCGCTCTATGTGAGACGAATAGGTGGAAACACTTCTCATAATCCGGCAGCGCCAGGGCAGGGGCCTGTAACAACAGACGCTTAATGTTTATGAACGCGTCCTCCCCCTCCTCGGTCCATGTCAAGGGAGCGCGAAGCTTGTCTGTACCCGCCTCTTTTATCATCATCCTCAATGGCGCTGTCGCTATCGTATAGTCCTCCACCCACTCAGAGCTGTACCCAGTCATCCCTAAAAACGTCATCATCTGTCGGACCGTCAATGGCCTAGGTGCCTTGGATACAGCTTCGAGTTGCGTGGGTGAGATGTTTTTTATGCCCTTTTGAATGACGCGAGACAAGTACTCAACTTTTGGCTGGCAGTACTGCAGTTTTGAACGGGATGCCTTGTGGCCTCCCACGGCCAATCCAGTCAAAACTTTGATGGAGTCCTCATGGCACTGCTGACGTGTATCCGAGCAGATTAGAATGTCATCTGCATACAGTAAAACCGTGCTGAGTAGTGTGTCGCACACTCCTTGCAAGTCTTCCTTGAGCGCCTTCGAGAAGTAATGCGGCGAGTGCGCGAACCCTTGTGGCAACCGGGTGTAAGAGTATTGTTTCCCCCTGTGGGTAAAAGCAAACAGATACTGAGACTCTTTTTCCAATGGAACACTGAAGAATGCCTGCGTGAGATCAATGACCGTATAGTACTGCGAGCTACTCGGGATGTTTGTCAGGAGGGTGTGTGGATTAGCGACTTCCGCCTCTGGTCCAGACACCACGTCGTTCACCGCCCTCAAATCGTGTACCAGTCTGTAGCTAGCCCTGTCCGCCTTTAGCACTGGGTGGATAGGTGTATTACATCTGGATTTGAAAGGGACGAGCACTCCCCCCTTTAACAGTCCCTCAATCTGATGTGATATAGCTTCCTCCGACTCTGGCTTCATTGTATACTGTCTGATAAAGGGTGGTCTACAACCCTTCTTTAACCTGACCTTCACTGGCTGTGCTGACAATATTAGACCCACATCTGTGTCGTGTTTTGACCACAACCGTTCTGGGGTGCGCGCCAACATGTCCTGTTCCAGCAAAGCATCCGCCTCTGGAATAACGCAAGGGTCTCCTGGTAATCTGATTACTTGCGGTTTTGCCAAAACTGAAAAGGAAATCATTATTTTTATGAAACTCCCATCTGCGCTGTTCCAAATTAGCGGAGATTCCGTGGAGACCCACCTTTGAGTCTCGGATTCCTGTATCATTGAACCTAGATGTTCGGATTCGTAACCAGGATTTATTCTCAGAGTGATGTGTGGGGCGGCGTCTCTTAGTCTATGTTGTTCCCGTAGATACTTACTCGTGTTAACCCTCAACGCCGCGCCCTGTCTCCCTACAATTATCGTAGATGAGTTAATCTGCACCTGCTCGGGCTGTCCCTGCAACCATGCCTTGTTCCTAACTAGGTCACTATTCGTCAAATACTGTAGTGTGCAATGTGCCTCCATGTTTGTTTGTCTAGACTGAGGCAGTTGGGTTTTCAGAAATGGCTCCCAGGGGTCACAGACCCTTTGCAGCTCTGCATCTATGTTGCCCAGCCAGAACACAGTGGCCTCTTTCTCCCCCGTCCCTTGTAGCATCATTTGGTACACGTCTTGTTCAATTTGAATCCCCTCAGGCGTACATAGGATTTTACAGCCTAGTTTACACATTGCATCTCGTCCCAAGAGATTGCGCGGGGTGCTGTCCGAAATTAATACAGGTATTGTTATGGTCTTGTTGTTATACGTCATAGAGATTGGATCTGATGTGGGTATTAATTGTGTTTTTCCCGAGAATCCGACCGTCCGAACATACTGTCCAGACTGGGGTAAGTGAGCGGCGTATTTTTGCTTTATGCAGGAAAAACCTGCTCCAGTGTCTGCCATCATCTCTGTTAATTTGCCCTCCACTAGGACCTGCAGAATAGGTTCTTGCTCAGCTCCCTTGGAAACCACAATCATTTGATTTCCCCCCGTCGCATTCTCTGGGCACCCCTAGTGATTACCCCCCTGGTTTCGGGGCCCTCCTGTCTCCCCCTGGTTGTGGGGCCCTTGTGACTCCCCCTGGCGCACGGGTCTTCCATACTCCGAGCCGGGACGGTATGGTTGCCTACATCTCATTTCCCTGTGTCCCTGCATGCCGCAGTTCCAACAGTGGAAACGGGGAAACTGTTGTTCGTTCCCCGGTCCCTGTGTAAACCGTGGGCCTGATTGCCCATTCCCTGCCTGCCGCCTGGACGCCTGGTTCTGTGAACTATAGCCATAGCTTCTCACTACCTGAGGTGCAGGCGGAGGTCCCTGGTCCTGCATGGGTGGAGAGGTAGCAGATGACACCATTACTGCCTGCAGCCTCCTTTGGGGCTGCAGTTGTTGCTGAGTTAACTTCCTTGCGTCATTTCTATCCTGATCCCTGACTTTCTGCTCCTGAGCCCTTTGCTTCTCCACACTATGTGTTACATGTGCACAGAACAAAGGATAAGTCATGTCCATTAACCCCACCACGTCTTCCAGTCTATTCTTAACCACCTCTGGAAGCCCTCTCATCACACTTTCTCTAAACATCGCTCTCTGCAACGGGTCAATTTCTGGGTTGTGTCCTAGCTCACCTCTCCACTCCTTCAGTACTTTGTTCACATAGGCGCCAGGCCCTTCCGTCTCCATTATGGGGTTGCCTGCCAGTTTTGCCGGATTAATACGTGATGGATATTGATTCCTGAGTTTGTACCACAACGCCGCTCTATGCACGTTGAATATGTCTCCATCATGGGCCTGCGTGTCGCATGCCACTCGCATCGATGTATCACCCATGATGTCCCGGCAGGCACCAACTCCTAGCAAACGCGTCAACAGGGATTTGACGTCACCCACTGCTAGCAGAAAAGATGACGTATTTTCCTCAAACTGCGTGATCCACCTGGAGGCTCCTTCTGAAAGGTCCGGTAGTCTTACTATTAAACCATCGATGTCTAGAGGTGACCATGGCATGTGAAAGATATCGTTCCCCTTTATTAGCAGGGGAAACTGGCCTGTGCTTGTCACACTTCCCACGAATGTAGGGGCGAAAGTCAGGGTTCCTGTAATGTTTCCTTTCTCCTGTCCTGGTTTCGTGTCATTCTCATCTTCCTCCTCAGTCAACAGTTTAGTGTGGCCACACGCTCCGTGTTTCTCTGATGTCTGCTGTGCCACACTCTGACGGGGCTCTTCCTCTATCTTCCTCCCGATTCCCTCCCTCTGCCTGCCCAGGTTCTCTACCTCCTCTTCCTCTGCAGTATACAACTTCCGACGTACTGTCTCGCCATATGCCGCCAGGGCTTTCGGATAGAGATCCTGCGGGGTCAGTTTGGGGGGGGTATCTCGCCTAAGGGAGGTCTCTGATCTAGCGGAGGTTTCTGACCTAGCGGGGGTCCCTAATTCCGTCACCTCATATTCTCCTCTTATTGTCACAGTGCCCACCGGCAATTGCGTGACATAAGGTGGGGATGTTGGTTTCCCTATATCCGTCTCTCTCTGATTTAGCGCTAAAGCTTCCTGCCTGTATGCTCTCCCCTTCTGGGCGTAGAGCTTCATTACCCCCAACTCTTCTGTCCTCTTTTTCAACCTCTTTTTGCTGTTTTCGCCTGGCTTGTGGTTACGAATCATTACATTCATCTCTTCGCATACGTCGAGATCAAAAGTACCTCCGGAAGGCCATTTTGTGTCCCCGGCCTTTGTACGCCTCTGCCAACGGACACCTACCTTGAGAATTATATTTTTTAGGAGCGGGTTCCGATCTAACAGTATGTCTTCTGCTGTATGCATCGTTGTTTAGTGTGTGTGTGTGTTTATTGTGTTGTGTGTGTGTGTGTGTGGTTGTACTACAGCCAGGACACGGTTCACCTGGTTCTACTACTCTACAGCAATGCTACAGCCAGGACACAGTTAACCTGGTTCTACAATGCTACTACAGCCAGGACACAGTTAACCTGGTTCTACTACTACAGCCAGGACACAGTTAACCTGGTTCTACTACAGCCAGGACACAGTTAACCTGGTTCTACAATGCGGTGTGTGTGTCTGTGTGTGACTGTGTGTGTGTGCGTCTGTTTGTGTCTGTGTGTGACTGTGTATGTGTGTGTGTGTGACTGTGTGTGTGTGTGTGTGTGTGTGTGTATGTGTGTATGTCGGTGTGTGTGTGTGTGTCTGTGTGTGTGTGTGCGTCTGTTTGTGTCTGTGTGTGACTGTGTGTGTGTGTGTGTGTGACTGTGTGTGTGTGTGTGTGTGTATGTGTGTATGTCGGTGTGTGTGTGTGTGTCTGTGTGTGTGTGTGTGTGTGTGTGTGTGTGTGTATGTGTGTATGTCGGTGTGTGTGTGTGTGTGTCTGTGTGTGTGTGTGTGTGTGTGCGTCTGTTTGTGACTGTGTGTGTGTGTGTGTGACTGTGTGTGTGTGCTGTGTATGTGTGTGTGTCGGTGTGTGTGTGTGTGTGTGTGTGTCTGTGTGTGTGTGTGTGTGTGTGTGTGCTGTGTCTGTGTGTGGTGTCTGTGTCTGTATGTGGTGAGTGTGTGTGTGTCTGTGTGTGTCTGTGTGCTTTGCACAGACGTGTGTGTGTATTGTATGTGTGTATTGTATGTGTGTACACAGGAATGTGTGTGTGTGTGTGTGTGTGTGTCGGTGTGTGTGTCTGTGTGACTGTGTGTGTGTGACTGTGTGTGTGTGTCGGTGTGTGTGTCTGTGTGTGTGTGTGTGTGTGTCGGTGTGTGTCTGTGTCTTTGCACAGACGTGTGTGTGTATTGTATGTGTGTATTGTGACACAGGAATGTGTGTGTGTGTGTGTGTGTGACTGTGTGTGTGTGTGTGTCTGTGTGTGTGTCTGTGTGTGGTGAGTGTGTGTGTGTCTGTGTGTGTCTGTGTGTCACAGACGTGTGTGTCTGTGTGACTGTGTGTGTGTGTGACTGTGTGTGTGTGTGTGTGTGTCTGTGTGTGTGTCTGTGTGTGGTGAGTGTGTGTGTGTCTGTGTGTCTGTGTGTGGTGAGTGTGTGTGTGTGTCTGTGTGTGTCTGTGTGCCTTTGCACAGACGTGTGTGTGTATTGTATGTGTGTATTGTATGTGTGTACACAGGAATGTGTGTGTGTGTGTGTGTGTGTGTGTCGGTGTGTGTGTCTGTGTGACTGTGTGTGTGTGTGACTGTGTGTGTGTGTGTGTGTGTGTGTCGGTGTGTGTGTGTGTGTTTGTGTGTGTGTGTGTGTGTGTGTGTATGTCTGTGTGTGTCTGTGTGTGTCTGTGTCTTTGCACAGACGTGTGTGTGTATTGTATGTGTGTATTGTATGTGTGTACACAGGAATGTGTGTGTGTGTGTGTGTGTGTCGGTGTGTGTGTCTGTGTCTGTGTGTGGTGAGTGTGTGTGTGTCTGTGTGTGTCTGTGTGCCTTTGCACAGACGTGTGTGTGTATTGTATGTGTGTATTGTATGTGTGTACACAGGAATGTGTGTGTGTGTGTGTGTGTCGGTGTGTGTGTCTGTGTGACTGTGTGTGTGTGTGATTGTGTGTGTGTGTGTGTGTGTCGGTGTGTGTGTGTGTGTTTGTGTGTGTGTGTGTGTGTCTGTGTGCCTTTGCACAGACGTGTGTGTGTATTGTATGTGTGTATTGTATGTGTGTACACAGGAATGTGTGTGTGTGTGTGTGTGTGTCGGTGTGTGTGTCTGTGTGACTGTGTGTGTGTGTGACTGTGTGTGTGTGTCGGTGTGTGTGTCTGTGTGACTGTGTGTGTGTGTGACTGTGTGTGTGTGTGTGTGTGTCGGTGTGTGTCTGTGTCTTTGCACAGACGTGTGTGTGTATTGTATGTGTGTATTGTGACACAGGAATGTGTGTGTGTGTGTGTGTGTGTCGGTGTGTGTGTCTGTGTCTGTGTGTGGTGAGTGTGTGTGTGTCTGTGTGTGTCTGTGTGCCTTTGCACAGACGTGTGTGTGTATTGTATGTGTGTATTGTATGTGTGTACACAGGAATGTGTGTGTGTGTGTGTGTGTGTCGGTGTGTGTGTCTGTGTGACTGTGTGTGTGTGTGACTGTGTGTGTGTGTCGGTGTGTGTCTGTGTCTTTGCACAGACGTGTGTGTGTATTGTATGTGTGTATTGTGACACAGGAATGTGTGTGTGTGTGTCTAGGCCCAACAGTGGAAACAACTAGAGTCTCGTCAAACGCTGCCCAAATTGTTTTTCACTCTCTGCTCATATTATCACAGCTAGCCTCTCTGTAGCTACCCACCCACGGATGCACTATCTACTTATCTTCGTTCTTAAAAGGATCAGAGTGAACTCACATCTGTCTCTCTAGATGAGAATGAGTGTGTATGTGTCTGAGAGAGTTATGTGTGTACGTGTGTCGGTGTATGTGTGTGTATGAGAGGGCCGGAACCTAAAAACCAACCATGACCAGCCAACCACAGTTATAACAAGGAAGTGGGGAATGGGGAGAGTGTTGTAAAGGGTCAGAGAGAAGTTTGACCAGAGAGAAAAGTTTGACCAGAGGTCGAAAACATGCAATTAAAATTGATTAGTGGCGCACTTATAGCCTGTTAAAAGAGGATTCGCCCTAGTGTCAACACCTCACCACTCGTGTTCGTTTTATAGCCGTCCATCCAAAACCAGTCACACAGCCAGCGCCCTTTTTCCTCCCGCAGAATCTCTGACGGATATTATAATAACAAGCACAACGCTCACCTTTTTTTTTTGTCGACAACCGCCAGAATGTCTACGGGAGATTCCAGGAACTGGCCGTATGAAAGGCCCGGCTGGGCGTCTACCGGTCAAGGGTCACCAAATGTTGTGGCTTGGTTGTCGTTGACACAGCAGGAGACGTTGTTTCCAATTTTAACAAGTAGGTAATTTATTTAAGAAAAGAAGTTTTAACAGAAGAGGCTATGGATCAGTAGACGGTCACCACAGTTGAAGAAAAACACTCTAACCTCTCAATCCCTCTGCTTGTCCCCTAAATCCCCTCTCAGTCCTGCCCCCACATGACAGATATGATGACGTGTCATATCATATCAGATATGACATGACGTACATTAAGATGACACGTAGATTTAACATCGAAGAGAGATAAAAACATTAAGAACATCGAAGAGAGATAAAGACATTAAGAAGAACATAGATTTAACATCGAAGAGAGATAAAAACATTAAGAACATCGAAGAGAGATAAAGACATTAAGAAGAACATAGATTTAACATCGAAGAGAGATGCAAGATTAGTGAGATGTGTGTGTGTATATGTGTATGTATGAAAGAGAGAAAAGATTAAAGAGAGAAAAGATTAGATGTGTGTGTGTATATGTATGTGTGTAAAAGAGAGAAAAGATTAAAGAGAGAAAAGATTAAATGTGTGTGTGTATATGTGTATGTATGAAAGAGAGAAAAGAACAAGATATGATATACACAAGATTAGAGCACACGATATGATGTACTGAAATGTCCATCTGCCTATCTCCAAGTTGTTTTAAGAACATCAGCCAGACCGTCTTTCAGTACTGCTTAGTTGACCCATATTAAACTAGTTCAGTTCATATACACATTTTCCCCAACAGGACGCTGTACAGCGTCCTTATATCAATATTTCAAAAATCTGCGATCGGATTCATTTTCCCCCTCCGCTGGCCTGAGATCCACCAGCAGGACCCACTGAGCTCTCTGGCGGTTCAGGAGCGCCATCTGGTGGCCGATCGGCGCAATCGCCAAACAGGATGTTGAATAGAGGTTGTCATGACGACCGTAGTACTTCCGGGCGCTTGCTATAGTTCATGTGACTCTGGCTCATCACGCTACACGGTGATCGATTGGCAATAACTCGATAAACAACATGATTTGGACGTATATACCATTATACAAGCTGGAGATGGACCGGGTAAAAATATATCCCATAATGATAAAATTTCTACTCGACGATGATCGCCCAACGGCGCGCGGAGACTGGGGTGAGTTTCAGCGTGTAACGTTACCGTCTCCGATAATAACTGCTATTATCAACATTTGACCCACATTAGATGATTGGTATAACGCTGCCCACGGAATTATAAACGCCCCCTTGCCCATCCGGTCAACATCAGATGACGTGTAGTAACTTCTAGAAGTACGTCTAGTTGGAATTTTTTATATCGCGCTGATTGCCATCAAACTGTATTTCATCATCAATATAATGCATTTGGGGCTATATATCACGTTCTGGAGAAAGCTGCAGAAAGAGATGAAAACATACTTATACATTAGACCATACTTTACTATGAATATGTGAATGAAAAAGTTTAACGTTACTACACAATGAACAATACATATAGGACTTTGAATGGGCCCTAATAATGGCAATGTAGCAATAGAATTTAAAAAGTTATAGCCCTGCAAAGAAGGGGACTTTCTCCATAGACAAATAGCGCTGGCAATCTATGGTATATCATGAATTTAACCTTAGGCAACCAAAGTGTTAAGGGGATGCAGACCAGAGAAAGACTTTTGTCTTGTTTACATCAGGTTCATTCATTCATTCATTCTCCTCCCGATGTGTTCGTTCTACTCGCGTCTCTGCGACCAGCCGCTCTATCGGAGATAGGATCACATTGTGTCATGTTTTGCTAGAGGGTGTATATGTTTATTATTCCAAATAGATCTACACGGGCTTATAGCCTATAATACGTGACATTTGAAGCAGGCACCACTGCTGTTGTAATTGTCTGGTAATAGCTGTTTCGAGTGTTTATTATTACTGCCTTCCTATACCCAGTTAAATCTGTCTTCATATCTCACGCCCCAAAAGCGATAGCGAGGGGGGCGTACGCGTGTAGGTCAGTGGCCAATCAGAGCGCAAAACGGGAACCCGGAAACACAACTGTGTTGGTAAAAGCATACATGCGTCCCGGACACAATGGAAGTATGGATATATTCGTAACGAATAATAAAAAATATATACAGTTAACTGGAATATGTTAGTTGTTTACACAATGTTGGATTATGTAATTGGGTTGTCATGACCCATTGTCAAAACAATAATACATTGCGGGATTTATATGAAGTTTGTTGTTAGATGGCATGTTTTGAAGCACCGCACCTCCCTCTGCTAGACCCTAGAGATTTATATTACTTGGTGTATTTCAGGAGCAAGGTTTCTACACTTACTTTTTCAGTAAACATCGTTCTGTGTTGGTGATGTATCATAAAGTAGTGGGGATTCCCAGACACTCCTGGCTCAATGCACAAGGTTGTTGACATC
This sequence comes from Notolepis coatsorum, assembly GCF_963971535.1. Taxonomy (NCBI): domain Eukaryota; kingdom Metazoa; phylum Chordata; class Actinopteri; order Aulopiformes; family Paralepididae; genus Notolepis; species Notolepis coatsorum. The sequence continues at coordinate 60,661,304 of NC_140167.1, forward strand.
ATGGCCACCTAATCATCCCTCTCCTTGAATGGTTGATACTCTTGTCTCCGGTGCCTTTCAGCCGTTGTGTATGTTGAGTGCTACACACTGGTAGTGGAGGAGACAATTTCCACACCACATTGTAAAGCGTGTGTCTACAAAAGTGCTATATAAATGCAATGATTAATACATTTTTTGTTTGTAGCTAGTTTTTTACCTTGGATGCCCTTCCTTACAGGTAACCCCATTGTCGGTGAGGACCTAGCCTTTGCGTATTCCTACACACACAAGGCAGTGCGGTTTTCTTTCAGGGTTTTCTCCATTAGCCTTTGCGTATCCCTACGCCCACACAAGTCATCAGGAAGGGTACAACTCTATCAGCTGAGTAACAATGTTCATCAAAGTGTTGCGTGTTACAGTGTAGGTTAGTTTATTAGGACAAGTGCATGACAGTAAGGTTAGTTAGGGTTAGGTCTTATAAAAAAATTAAAAGATTATTTCAGATAATGGTTGAAGAAGTGCGTCTTTAGTCGACGGCGATAGATTGGACGGGTTTCGGCTGTCCTAACTGGGGTGGGTAGTTCATTTCACCATTGTGGGGCAAGGACTGAGAATAGGCGACTTCTCTTTGATGACCCTCCCGGAGCTTGGATTGGAGTAGGTCTGAGGCGGCCAGAAGATGCAGAGCGTAGGGGTCTTGAGGGTGTGTAGTTAGAGACCATTGACCGGAGGTAGGCGGGAGCGGTTCCCTTTGCCGCACGGTATGCTAGGTCGAGGGCCTTGAAGCGGATTCGTGCAGCAATGGGGAGCCAGTGTAGGTCCCTAAGAAGTGGGGTGACATGGGCCGACTTCGGTAGGTTTGAGATCAGGCGGGCCGCTGCGTTCTGAATGAGTTGAAGAGGCTTGGTGGCAGTGGCCGGGAGGCCAGCGAGCAGTGCGTTGCAGTAGTCGAGGCGGGAGATGACTGTTGATTGGACGAGGAGTTGGGTGGCTTCTTTTGTCAGGAAGGGGCGGATCCTTCTGACGTTGCTCAGGAGGAATCTGCAGGTTCTGGTTGTCGCTGCGATGTGAGCAGAGAAGTTCAACTGGTCGTCGAGGACAACACCAAGGTTCTTGGCGGTCGGGGACGCGGTCACAGCTGCATTCTCGACTGTGATGGAAAGGTCGGTCAGGGGGGAGGATTTGGCCGGCAGGTGGAGCAGTTCTGTTTTGCTTAGGTTCAGTTTGAGGTGGTTGGTCGTCATCCAGGCGGAGATGTCGGACAGACAGGCCAAGATCCGCTCAGAGACGTGGATATCTGAGGGAGGGAAGGAGAGGAAGAGTTGAGTATCATCGACATAGCAATGATACGAGAAGCCATGAGACGTGATAATGTTACCCAGTGATTTAGTGTAGAGGGAGAAGAGAAGGGGTCCTAGGAACGAGCCCTGGGGGATACCTGTCCGCAGGGGGCGGGTGGCCAACAGGGTCCCTCTCCATGACACTTGGTAGGAGCGGTCATTGTGGTATGATGTCAGCCATGTCAGCGCAGAGCCAACCACTCCCATTCCTGCGAGGGCCGCGAGGAGGATCTGATGGTTGACTGTGTCGAAGGCTGCAGATAGATCTAGGAGAATCAGGACAGAGGAGAGGCCCTTCACTTTTGCTAAGTGAAGTGCCTCTGTGACCGCAATGAGGGCCGTTTCTGTGGAAGTCAGAAAGCCAGACTGATTAGGGTCTAGGAGGTCATTCTGTAAGAGATAAGCAGTAAGTTGGTTGGATACAGCACGTTCAAGTGTTTTAGAAAGGAAGGAGAGAAGAGAGACAGGACGATAGTTGCCTATGACGGTGGGGTTCAGGGTTCGTTTTTTTATGAGCGGTGTCACTCTGGCTTGTTTTAGGGAGGTGAGGCGTGACTGGCATGTAGTCAGACGGTTCGACGTTACCAGTGTCAGGGTCTTGGCTTCTGTAATGGGAGAGAAAGATGACAGAGTGAAGGATGAGGTTCTCGATTCAGTATTTGGAATGGGTGGGGGTTGGGAGAAGGAGATGCGGATGTTTTCCACTTTTTCCTCAAAGAAGATTGCGAAGTCTTCGGCAGAGAAAGATGAGGGAGGAGGGGGTGGGGGGGGGGGGGGTGAGGAGGGAGGACATGGTAGCATGCAGTTTGCGAAGATTCTTGGCAGAGGCCTCGGTCCTATGGTGAAAGAAAGAAGCTTTGGCATTAGTAATGGTTTTGGAGAATGTTAACAAGAGGTTGTGATATGCGTCGATGTCAGCAGTGAGGCGTGACTTTCTATACTTCCTCTCAGCCGCTCTCAGGACCTGCCTTTGTTCTCTCACTGCATCCATCAGCCATGGACTGGGTGGGGAATGGCGGGCAGGTTTCTCAACGAGGGGACAGAGCTTGTCGAAGGAGGTTGCAAGGGCTGAGAGGAGGGTTGAGGTTGCCATCTCTGTGGGGAGAGCAGAGGAGGAGAGGGTGGAGGGGGATAGGGAGGGCAGGTTGCGTCTGAGTGAGACGGTTTGAGTTGGGGTGAAGACCTTTCGGTTAAGCATGAGTTTCTTTATTAGTTGTCATACAGAAGTACAGAATACTTTTATACAAAATGCTTCTTTCTGTTACGCTCCAGGGACTGTGCTAGACAAAAATAGATAAGTATAAAATAAGTATAGCAGTATAAAATAGAAGTCAAGTACGTAGACAAAAGTGTTCAGTATATACATATATAAAATGTACAATGCAGAGTAGAAGTAACTGAGTTACAATACAATATACTATACAGTACAAAGCAGAAATGGGATGAGGTACAATTTACAGTAAGGTGTAATGAGATATGGGTTGTAGTGCAAATTCTTTACCAATAAATATAAAGTGTGTTTAGGTGTTCTAAAGTGGGTAAAGTGGGTGCTGCAGTGAGTTGTTTGTTTAAAGTGAGTGTGTGCGTGTGGATGTGTGTGCTGTGAGTGCATTTGATGGTTGTTACATAGTGTTATTGTTCGTTGAGCATCCTGATGGCCTGGGGATAGAAGCTTCTTCTGATTCTCTCTGTGCTTGCCATGAGACTCCGGTATCGCTTGCCTGACCGTAGCAGTTCAAAGAGGCAGTTGTTTGGGTGGCTGGAGTCTTTGATAATTCTCTTAGCCTTACCCATGCACCGCTTGTTGTAAATGTCCTGGAGAGTGGGAAGCCCCCCTCCAATTGTGCGTTCGGCTGAACGGGCCACTCTCTGTAGTCTGCTACGGTCTTTTGCGGTGCTATTCCCAAACCAGGAGGTGATATTGCCAGTCAGGATGCTCTCTATTGTGCATGAGTAGAAGTTCTTAAGGATCTTCTGACTGACTTGGAACTTCCTTAGGCGCCGGAGGAAGTAGAGGTGTTGCCGTGCCTTCTTCACAACACTGTCAATGTGTGTGGTCCATGTCAAGTCCTCATGAGAGTTAGTGAGAAGGATATGAAGGAATGGTCAGATACATGTAGGGGAGTTACCGTGGTGTTAATGCTGGAGTTACGGGAAAATATGAGATCCAAGGAGTTGCCTGATTTGTGGGTGGGAGGCAGTGGGAGTCAGGTCAAACGATTGTAGGAGGGAGACCACTGGGACCGACTGAGATGAGTCAGGCAGGTTGAAGTCGTCCAATAGAAGGAGAGGGGTACCATCTTCCGGTAAGGAGCTTAGAAGCATGTCCAGCTCATCTGTGAAGTGATCGAGCGGACCTGGAGGGCGATAGAGTGTAACAATGGTGAGATTGAAAGGATTAGAGACAGATACTGCATGATATTCGAGAGAGGAGAGTGACAGTTCTGGGAGTGGTGTTAAGTTGTATTACTACTGTTGTCATGTGGGGACCCACCAGAAGAAAGTCTGTGACCTATTTTGGGTCCTGACCCATAGCTTAAGAAACCAGGTTATACTGTAGACTGATCGCATTGCCCTTTGCTCCTCTTAGCTTTAGTTTCAGAGTCAGGTTAGGAAATATACATATTTATTTAAATATCAAGTCAGACTTCCGGAGATTATTATAAATACAAATCCTTATAGGCTCTTTGAGATTTCTCACAAAATTGTTGAAATACTTTCATACTGTATCACACTTCCCATTACCATGCAGTCCAATGTGGTGGACATAAGATGGATCACTTAACATGTGATTAAGTAGATATCATAGGAATATAGTCCTGAATGTTTTGTGATATAAATTATATTTTAATATCACCCAGTCCCACTTGAGATTATTAAATATCACTGTAAATGTTTGCTCTGTTAAGATGACTATTTGTTGCCAGTTAAAATATAATTAAATACAAATAAAAAATGTTTTCCTCAATTTGCTCAAATTTGCTTGGATGCTAGTCATATCTCCTCATTGTGAAGAAGACTAAAATGATTCAGCTCTGGTTCACATGTCTACATATTTAGTTATTTCAGGCTTTTTATTTATTACATTGTAAATCAGAATGCAGATATATTTTTCCTATGAGCTTGGCAGTGTTGGGGAGTAGTAGTTAACACCATGTAATTCATACAATTTGCAGTAGTCTGATCTATATAATGAGGAGACAGAGCACTGTGGGAGTTTTGAATGGGGAACTAGTCTTGACCACATTTCTGTGTTGTCACAAATTTTTCACAGACTACCACAGAAAAATAACGATGGGTAATTAATTGATTGATTGATTGAAAACTTTATTAACAGATTGCAGAATGGGTACAATACAGTACGGCTCAATACACACAATTGTTAAGGGGATGCAGTCCAGCGAAAGACTTTCGTCTTGTTTACATCAGGGCAGGGGTGTAAAAAGTACCCAGAAATTATACTTAAGTGAAAGTATGGGTACTGTCTCAAAATCTGACTCAAGTAAAAGTCAGAGTATCTGGCTAAAAACACACTTGAGTAAAAGTCAAAAAGTCCTACTTTTAAATGTACTTGAGTACTAAAAAGTAAAAGTAATTTTTTTTTTTTTTTTAAAGGATTCCATCATCGGCCAAGTTTTCATTTTAACTATACATTGCACCAGGTGAGTTAGTTGAAGAGGTGAGCCAATTAGTGAAATCATCAGCTGGTGTTTAGGCAAGGCTGGAATGAAACCAAACATACACTCTGCCCACATTGGAATGTGTTCTGCGATAGACAATGCTGAAATGAAAGAACAGAGGACATTTAATTTAATAATGTCATTTATCAGCTATCTGTGATAGGAGTGCAGATGTTTCTGCACTCCCTGCAAGAAGAATCACATATTAGTTGTTTCTCATGAGTGGGATTCATCCAAAAACTGAGATAAGAGTGTTCTTCATTACTGGAAAAGATTCACTCGGAGGCGCTTTAACAATGGATCACTAGAAGGCTTGCCAGGGGCAAGGTCATCTCTTTAGACTGAGGAATTTAACAGTCTGTTTTCCAAACACCCCACCCCACACATCAATCCCCACCACATCCCCATCCAAGACACACACCCAGACGTGTCACTGACTCTATTCTTCTGATAGCAGGTGTTTAATCAAAGATCCCCACTTTCTAGTCTTTTACAAGGACCAATAAGCATGGGTATGGGCGGGTTCATTTTCCATTGATGGGGATTTGATTGGCTGTTTACCTGCGGTCGCAGGATTAATAACGTTAGTTTGACCAGATAAACAATTAAAAAATACTCATTAAAATGGTTGGACCTGCAAGATTTGTACTTTGTACTTTGTAGGTCTGCATTTTAAATGTAAGGAGTAAAAAGTATGTTTTTATTCTCTGAAATGTAATGGAGTAAAAGTACAAAGTATACAAACCTAATAATACTCGAGTAAAGTACAAATCCCCCAAAACAGTACTTAAGTATTGTAACGAAGTACAATTACTCAAGTACTTTACACCCCTGCATCAGGGTCCCCCATTTTCAATTAATCATGACATTTATGACATACACGACATACAGATATACAGTACTGTTACAGATATACAGTACTGTTGACAGTAACACTTTCGTTTATAATACAGCCCACGCTTTAGAATAGTCATTTCCCAGGTCTGTGTTAATCCATATCAAGTATTACCAAACAATGATATGACAGATTCTCACATATGGATGACTCCTCATTAAAAGAGATAGGGGTCTTTCTTGTTAGTCCCCGTTATTATAAATATGGCGGCAGATTGAACCGACTTCTCTTTAAACAGGCTTTTGTCTAACTTTAAATCTCAGTAGCTTTTTCAGTAGTTATATACTTTGGGTTATATATATTTGGGTTAATTACACAAACTATATATTTCCCTAGACATTTTATATTTTTAGGATTCCACCTCAACTATGCTCTCCTTAAAACACATAGTACTCAGCAGTGAGGTTTTGCCTGCCCTAGTCCCTAAATCAAACACACACACACTTTATTCAGTTCAGTTGTACCTCTGTGTGACATTCCAGACTCAGATTGTGATAATTTTCCATGATGTAGTGTAATTTGTAATTTTTGTTTGTAATTTGTCATTTATTTATTATTATTATTATTATTATTATTATTATTATTATTATTATTATTATTATTATTATTATTATTATTATTATTATTATTATTATTATTATTATTATTATTATTATTATTATTATTATTATTATTATTATTATTATTATTATTATTATTATTATTATTAGATTCAAACACACAGGACATCACGTCCTGTGTTTTTCTAATTTAACTACATTTTGAAAGTAGTTTTAGATTGACAAGCTACATTTGAGATTAGGCCTAATTAAGATGTAGTTTAACAACTTTTGTGAAGTAGCTAGTAGTTTGGTAAACTACAGTCTATAGTTTTCCCAACACTGGAGCTTGGACAGTTCAATCTATTTGCGACAGTGAATATGAATACGTCTCTCCACAACAGCTGGAAAGAGGAAAACCAAGACAGTGGCCAAGACGTGACTCCACCAAGAAAGGCTTTCTGCAGCTGCTCAGTTGTCAATGAATGGCCAACTTTGTTGGTACTGGGACATTCCCCAGGGTGAGGATATGAGTGCATTTTCTGGTTCTGACATAAAATGTAATTGGGTGTAAGAGTTCAAACATACATTCTGTAACTGTACAAAATCGTGGAAAGTGCAGTTTTTTAAAAAATAAATCTTATCTTATCTTGAGTCCCTTTCACTGTCAAATAAATGAGTGCAGCTCTGGAGAGTGTTTTTATTGTTGTTTGATAGCTTTGGTCAAATGTTGTTGATCGAATTCTGCTTAGGTGGATATTACTATGGTTAGGGCTGCATGCACGCACCAGCACACACACACACACACACACACACACGTACACACACACACACACACACACACACACATAGTGTTCACTGCACATCCTGTGTGTGTGTGTGTGTGTGTGTGTGTGTGTGCTTGTGCGTGTGTGTGTGTGTACGTGCTTGTTTTGGCAACCAAGATGGTGACACAAATGGCTGCTTTTATTAGGTGTTTTAGTATATTTAGGCCCAATGTTTCCCTGAGGCAGCAAAGTAAGTTTTGGAGCTGGGCGATAACGAATATTTTTGTTGCCCATTGGTGATCCATTCTTGTTATTATTTGGGAAGAAACCCAAATTCCTCATCTTACAGGGATGTCATGTCATGTATATGCTGCTCACTGAAAGTGGCACGTTAATAAGTAACACATTCTTAAATCAAACCATAACCCATAAAGGGCCCGCCCACCACTTTCAACGTTGATGAGCGTGCACCTAAATTAATGTATTACCAAAATGAATGTAAAATTACGTGTACAATTAATTACTAATGTAAAAAACATACATAATATCAAATGTTTATTATTTATATGGATGTATTTACATACTCAACATGGAGCAGAATGCTACAAAAAAGATTTTAAAGTATAAGCTTAGCTTAGCTTTTAACAGAAAAAAATAGGAGAAAAACGAATCGCTCCCGTGTTTCACTTAAAGAGTTGGCTCTAAGAGCCCTTTCATTTGCGACCGACACATCACTAACTTGAACACCTGTCTGTCTGCACTCTGCAGTGAGAGGAGCACCTGTCTGTCTGTAGTGAGAGGAGCACTCACACGTCTCTGTCTCGTTGTAATAAGTTAAGAACTTCTCCAGGGAAGTATAACGCACAACTGTGCCGTCGCTTTTTGTTTTAACGGTAAGTCAACCCACATTACACTGATATATATTATTATTATGAATGAGCTAACTAAGTGTCTTAACAACCTCAATTCGTATTAAGCCACATGCTGCACTTGACCACCTGTTGCCCACCGGGTATATCATCCTTGTTGAGGCTAGAAGACCCTTTTCATGAATGAAAGTTTGGTGTTCGGATGTTATTTCATACTTTTAAATGGCGTTATAATTTTTTTATTTTTTGTCGTTATCGCTCAATGTATTCATAATATTATCATGGTGGGTTTCGCCATACAATATGGCGCGGAGCCACAGCTCATTGACCACAGTTTGTATTTAATGATGATCATTTGATCAAGCAAACGAAAAGCATCGGAGAAGGACACTTTTATTGCATTATTTATCATCACATCACATCACCTATCAATATCATGTTTTTACATTGCGACGATACAACATATATGATATCATTACAGGGGAGAGTCAAATGAAATTTGTTTTAAATTATAAAATGATAATATAATATAATCAAAATAAACTGAAGAACTTGACTCGATTGCGGAAGCGCTAAAGCGCAGACAACTGAGGGCTAGATCCACAAAGAATGGATTGCACGGAGCAAGTTGCACCCTTACTTACACCCATTATGAATTGAAAATGGGGGACCCTGATGTAAACAAGACGAAATTCTTTCTCTGGTCTGCATCCCCTTAACAATTGTGTGTATTGAGCCGTACTGTATTGTACCCATTCTGCAATCTGTTAATAAAATGTTCATTCAGGGCGGTCAGGTGGCGTAGCGGAGATTGCGTTCGTCACCAACACCGGAGACACTGGATTTGCCTGTTCGAATCCAGCTCACAGCTCCGGCGTTGTCACCAGCTTGGCTGGCCGTTCACACTAATACAATTGGCTGTATTAGAGGGTGGGAAAGCTGGCGGGGTGGGTCCGGGTCGTTGTAAACAGCGACTCCTACAGTTCGGTCGGGGCGCCTGCTCAGCGCGGATAGGATCTAAGGGGGGTAGTGTGATCCTTCCACACGTTACACCCTCTCAGTGAGAGTCCGCGCTGCCAGTGAAAAGAAGCGGTTGATTGGCTAGACGTGTGTCGGAGGAAGCACGTGATAGCCTCCACTCTCCCAGATCGACTGTGGGGGGTAAGTGCGCAGCGACCAGGAAGGGGATTGGGAATTGGCATACCGACTAACATTGGGATGGGAGAAAATCGGAGGAAAAAGGAGGGGGAAAAAGACAAATAAAAAAATAAATAAAAATAAAATGTTCATTCAATCAATCAATCAATCTGCACGGTGATTGATTGAATGAAATTTGTATTAACAGATTAACAGAGCCCTTGTCATTGGAGCAAACCATGTAACGTTGTAAATAGTCAATTGACCACTTCTGCATCGGGGCTAACATTATCTTCGTTGGGCAGACGAGGGTGTCAGTTGAACGGATGTTGACAATACATTTTTCTCTCAGCCAAGGATACGCCAATAATTTTTTTATTTAATTTAATTTCAAACCTTTATTTAAACTCGAAAGGCAACTGCGTTTGTTGAGATCAGAAGCTCTGTGTAGGATTGTTAGTAACTGTCTAACTGTACATATGGCTGTTTACACTAGTAACTGTTTACCTGCATATATAATTGTCTCCACCAGTGACTGTCTAGTTGCATATATATCTGTTCCCACTAGAGGGCGCTCTAGGCGGAGCCACCCAGGTACTCCACCTTGTGGCGAGTATAAAAGCAAAGGTATACTCCCATTTCGTTCTCTCCCCCAATGTCTCTCAGTGAGAGAAGAACATGTATGTTACTGCTGCTCTTTCCATGTGAATAAGATAGAAACCATGCCTCTTGACCACATTATTGTCACCCTATAGCCGAATTCTGTTAACAGGTTATGGGCCCAGATAACGCTGGGAGTCGGATCAATCCAATAAAATAATTAACACATGTATATGTTGTCATTTTAAACAACTCACCATTCATTCATTCATCCATTATGCATCAGCAGCAGCTAAAATAATGTTATAGTTCACAACACAGCAGCGCGTTTTGAATCGCTATTATCATCTCAGCAAGCCAAGCACCGTCAATACTTTCCGTAGCCGCATTTCTCGGAGACACAGGAAGCATCGCTGTGTTGAGAGAGCGAGAGAGAGAGAGAGACTCACTGTTTAGTCGAAACGTCCAGGGCAGGAGGGCTTGATAAAGTGTATAATCCACTGTCCCAGACTGTTGATGTATATCCAGACCAGACCACTGTCCAGACTGCATCCGCCATATAGCTTGTTGTTAGCGAAGTGTTAGCACCACACAACACATAACACTGTGATGATGTCTTTGCCCATTTCCGCGTCGAACAGACTGCAAACTACCTGGCGTTCTATCGCCCTGCTCTAAGACAAACTCTAACCTTAACCAACTTTGAAAGAGTGCCTAAGCTTAACCGTCGAAAGAACTTGCCGTCACGCTCTAAGACAAATAGCTGCATGATCACAACAACACAAGTTACACAATAGCTACAACAGAAACTGGCGTCGGCCAATCAGAGAGCGTCTCCGCGAAATGTGGCTATGAAAAAAAAACTGACGTCGGCCAATCAGAGAGCGTCTCCGCGAAATGCGGCTACGGAAATTATAGACGCTGCTATGGCTGCTTGCCTAGACCGCTTCAAATCGCGCCCGGCTTCCATCATAACAGCGCGTTACGCACTGATTGGCTGCGACGGATACAGCGATGAAACAGTGACGCGCACTCAGAGCGCTATTGCGTCTAGCCCGGGCCGAGAAATACGGCTAGGAGAAATGCGGCAGGAGAAATGCGGCAGGAGTGAGTCACTTCCTGTTCAGGAAAACGATAATTTTTTATTTGATATATTAACGTTATATTGGGCATTGGAAACACAAACATACTTAAAATTAGTAAATATTATTCATTTTAAACATGTTTATATTATTTATAGGGCTATAAAACAAAAAACAAAAAAAGATTTTTTCTTGTTCTTCTCTCTTTTAACCAGGGGGGGGGCGGCGCCCGAGCGCCCCTAGTGGCGAGCCGCCACTGGCCAGGGCGAAATAGTGGAGGTACTGTAGCAAGCTTAGCTGAAGTATAGGCTAGGATAGCACCGGGAGCACCGCGTGGCTAGACGCTAGGCCAACAAGAGCGAAAGCTAAGCATACCATTAACGAAGAGGATGGAAAACAAGAGAAGAGGCAAATGGCCGACATTCAATGGAAAAGCAGAGAACTACGAGCTCTGGGAAGAGCGCATGCTGTGCTACATGCACGGGGCGGGGCTGAAGGAGACGATCCTGGGGGCCCCCACCGGAGAACTGACAGCGGAAGAGCAAGCCCTGGACGACCAGCGGAACGCAAGCGCGTACTGTGAGTTAGTGACGATGCTCGACGACACCAGCCTGGGGCTGATATTCCGCGACACTAAAGACAGAGGCCGAGAAAGCCTGGCGGTATTGAGAGAGCATTTCATCGGGCGAGGAAGACCCAGAGTTGTGGCTCTCTACATAGCACTAACGGGCCTGAGGAAGGGGACCACCGAAACTGTGACCGAATACGTCAACAGAGCGGAGCAAATCACGATGCCACTGAGGAGTGCCGGAGAAGCACCAAGCGATGGGCTAATGATGGCGATGATAATGAGAGGACTACCGGAGCTGTACAAACCGTTCACACTCCTGGTAACACACGTTGGGACAGTTCAAGGCTAAGTTAAGGAACTTCGAGGCCTCAGAAGACACCCACCCAGCCGCCGCGGAGGAGGGGAAGAGCGACGCCAAGAGAGAGAACCAGGACCACGACGGAACTGGCGTGTTGGCGATGCGGAGATAAAAGCCATCAGAGAAGCGAATGCACAAAGACTGTCTGGTGTAGCTTCTGCAAATCCACAGGGCACACAGACAGAGCGTGCATGAAGAAACACAACCAGAGTGCGCGATACGCGCATGGCTTCATGGCTACGGACGAGACGACGGCCATGAACGAGACGGAGGCCACGGACAAAATGACGACTACAGACGAGGCGAAGGCCACGGACAAAATGGCGGCTACAGACGAGACGAAGGCCACGGACAAAATGGCGACTACAGACGAGACGGAGGCCACGGACAAAATGGCGACTACGGACAAGATAACGGCTGTGGACAGGATGACGACAGCGGACACGACGGCGGCGACTATCGACGTGAGATGAATCGAGACGACGCCCGGAGAATCGATGGCGGCGACGATCGACGTGAGGCGAGTCGAGACGACGCCCGGAGGATAACGGGACAAGAAGACTGCGCTTTTGGAGCGCGGACGGCGGGCATCGCCGGACCAGCCCAGCTGCAGCGGGCCCAGAGAAGGGGACTGATCGGAGACACGGGTGCGTCGTCCCATGTCATCAACGAAAGGAGTCGGTTCAAGAACTTTGACGACACTTTCCACCCGGAGAGGCACTGCATGGAGCTGGCGGACGGTAGACGCATCTACAGATTGGCACAAGAGAGGGGAGACACACAGGTATGCCTCACGGACAGCAAGGGGCGCCGGCGTACAGTGACGCTAAAGAACGCTCTATACGTACCATCGTTCCCACAAGGACTATTCTCTGTAATAGCTGCTACTGCAAGCGGCGCCAAGGTATTCTTTGACAAAGGTAAACATTTTCTTGTAGAACCTGACGGTACCCGGTTTGACATAAAGATGTACCAGAGAATATTTTATCTGAAAACGGAGTGTAATGACAACGACCAGTGTAATGATAATGATCATGTGTGTAGCGGGACGGCCAGTCACGATATTCAGACGTGGCACGAGATTATGGATCATTGTAATTACGAGGATTTACTGAAACTGCAAATAGTGTCAGAGGACAGGGGAAAACCCAAGTCCAAGGATGTAAAAGGATTTTTCGTAGGACACGACAGAGGAAGTCCTGCTTTCCTAGTTTATCACCCCGGTAACGGGAGAGTGATAAGAGAGTGAAACACATGCTAGTCAAGTTTGTCACGAAGACAACCTGTGAGAGCGAGACACAGACAGAGGAGCCAGAGCTGGACTCCAGAGCAAGGTGTGTAGAAACAGAAACACATCACCCCAGTGTACTTAGTAGGCTACAGTTGTGCAGACAGACAGTCAGCAACCCCCAGAGGGCGATGACGAGGAGCACCTGAGGGTGACGTCAAGTGCCCCAAGCAGTGGGAGGTATTCCCCAAGGGAACACAAACCCCCAGAATATCTGCCAGACTATGCCAGGAAAGGGAGTGACGAGGAGGACAATACACCTACCCCCGTTGAGTACTACTACAGGGTAGTCAGTGGGGTAAACCCGACCTTTAAGGAGGCCACATTGTCCCCCGAAGAGGGCAGACATACAGTGGGAGGAAAATGGGTGTATTCAACCAAGTTACCAGAGGGCAAACAGACATACCCTATGGATGTTTTTGGGATTATATTATTTCCTTTGTTAAATGTTTTTCCCAGAAGTCAGCCAGTATGCTAATGCAAACCTAAGTGGGAGTGTTGAGATCAGTAGCTCTGTGTAGGATTGTTAGTAACTGTCTAACTGTACATATGGCTGTTTACACTAGTAACTGTTTACCTGCATATATAATTGTCTCCACCAGTGACTGTCTAGTTGCATATATATCTGTTCCCACTAGAGGGCGCTCTAGGTGGAGCCACCCAGGTACTCCACCTTGTGGCGAGTATAAAAGCAAAGGTATACTCCCATTTCGTTCTCTCCCCCAATGTCTCTCAGTGAGAGAAGAACATGTATGTTACTGCTGCTCTTTCCATGTGAAAGAAACCATGCCTCTTGACCACATTATTGTCGCCCTATAGCCGAATTCTGTTTTCCCTCATTTAGTCACGTCGAGTGAATATAGAGAGAAAAAAAGGCATAGCATGTACAACTTGACATGACAAAGGTTGGAGATCAAGGTTTTAAACTCTGCAACAGAGAGGGGAGAATCATTCCTTTTTGGTCCGTGTACGTTTTGATAGTTCGTTTTTTATTTCAAACGGAAAATACGGAGCTGTTTTTCGTATTTTGGTGTCAGAATAAAATGAAAAAAAGTTGTAAATAATGGCCCGATTTTGGTCCGTGTACGTTTTGATAGTTCGTTTTTCGTTTTTGATGTGAAGAATGGAGAACGGAACCACGTGACCACCAAGACTATCACTCCAGCCACTCTCTCCACCATCACCACCTGCCTCACAGACATCAAAACATGGATGCAAAATAACTTTCTCAAATTAAACTGCAATAAATCAGAAATCATCATTATCGGTCCAAAATCCCTCACCAGCCACTCCCAGGATTTCACCCTAAATATTGATGGTTCCATTGTCACCCCCTCCACTCACGTCCGTAACCTTGGCATCATCCTGGACTCCACCCTTTCTTTCCTCCCCCATGTGAACCACATAACCAAATCGGCCTTCTATCACCTCCAGAACATTGCTCATCTCCGCCCCTCCCTATCACTCTCCGCTGCTGAAACACTGGTCCATGCATTCATATCATCAAGACTAGATTACTGCAACAGCATCCTCTACGGCTCACCAAACACTATTCTCAATAAACTCCAATATGTCCAAAACTCTGCTGCCTGCATGCTCACCTCCACCCGTCGCTCTGATCACATCACCTCTGTCCTCCACGACCTCCACTGGCTTCCATTCCAATCAAATACAGGATACATTTTAAAATACTACTCATCACATTTAAAGCCCTCAACAACCTTGCCCCTCCCTACCTGTCTGACCTCCTCCACCGTCACACGCCCAACCGTCGCCTTAGGTCTGCAGATGCCAACCTCCTAACACCTCCCACGACCAAGCTCCGGACCTGGGGCAACAGGGCCTTTGCTGCTGCTGCCCCCTCCCTCTGGAATGCCCTCCCCAGCCATATCCGTGATGCAAACACCCTGACATCTTTTAAATCAGCCCTCAAAACTCACCTTTTCAATCTTGCTTTTGACCTCTAATTCTGTCGTTTTATTTTATTCTGTCATGTATTATTTTTGTTCTGTTTTTGTTCTGTTTTTTGTTTTGCCATAGTTTGTCTCTGCTGCCCATGTAAAGCGTCTTTGAGCACATGGAAAAGCTCTATATAAGATAGATGTATTATTATTATTATTAAGTAAATTTTTCAATGTAAAAGCCATGCACGATCTAACGTTAACGAATATGTATAACGTTATGAATAAATACATAAATACATGCATACAGGGCCCTATTCCCCGTACCTGGTTCAACTAAGTCGATCAAAAGTCCCATTATCCAGATTCAATTAACCTGATGTTTGAATCCGCGCTTTTCCTGTTCCTCGAAGGTGGATTCAGTCTCGTTCATTTGAACCAGACTTGAGACTCAGGATAATTGCGCGCGGCCGCCTCAGCTGAAAAGACAGCAGGTGTCGATCGCAGAAATCCTGATTTTCTAACGGCATTGATTGATTGATTGATTTAAAACTTTATTAAGAGATTGTACAGAATGGGTACAATACAGTACGGCTCAATAGCCTCGCCGACAAGTTAAATGCATATCTATAGGTTCATTTTAAGTCCCTCATTACCCCAATAAATCAGATTATATTTATTTAAATGTGCCTGCTGGCACTAGGCTTAATGGAATGAATAATCAAATGAGATCTATAGCGAAAATAATTTGTTCAACTCTTTCAGAATAAGGATAAAAACAAGCCCAAATCGTATATCTAATTGATACGAATTATATTATGAGGATATCTGTAGGCCTACTGTATGTGCTTATGTATTATGTACTATATAAATATTATACATGGTTCCCAAAGAGAGCCTTGGAGGGAGGCTTGCAGTTACACTATTAATCAGGTTTTAATCTGTTCATCCATACATGCATTGAATTGATTAACCTTCAGTTTATACCAGTGACACCTCATGTTCATCATCAGATAACAGTGCTTGAAATGCATTTTCTCAAATTCATTCATCAAAACGTCAAAGGCTCATTCAATTTATCAAGTCACGTCACGTCATCAAATCCATCAAACAGCGCATCTCCTCATATATTTTAAACCCAGTTACAATATCACAATAACGTGTGACACTGTCACAGTGACAGTGATACAATTAAACACTCCACAGATTCAGATTCCTCATAATTCATATGCACAATCAGCGCATAGACGCTTCAGCTTGAATGAAACACAATCCGGGCGCTCCGTTAAGCAAATACACAGCAAAGAATATGAAACTAATCAGAGCCAAATGCCCGATAGGTTTCATTCATTAAAAATATCCCTGCGGGATTCACATTTGCAATGATCTGTTTAGTCCGTTATTAAAATAACTGTGTGTGTCGCGAGCACCGTATCCGTATAAATATGACGTGCATAATAGGACAACGTAAATTCATAGGCTGAATATGATTTATTATCAGCGTTACTGCAGACCTATTATTTTACATTTCAAACGAAGCACAAAAACATAATTCAGAATGGTATAATGGGATCTAGACTGTGAGAAATATTTCAGGAAGGGAGCTGGCATTTCTTTGCGAGGGTGTGGCCATGCAGGTTATCCAGCTAACTGAACTAAACCCTGCCCTCGACCAGGTTCAAACTTTCTCATCTGTTACCATGGCGATTTAGAAAATCCGACGTCGGGGAACGGAAATGTCTGGCTTAAGTCAAGCTATGCTGAAAATTATCCAGCTAACTCAGCCAGGTACGGGGAACGGGGCCCGGATCTATACCAGGGTAACGTTATGATACATAATTTTTTTGTTTTGTGCATTTCATTTAGACATGATCTTTTATGTGAAGTAATAGCCTAATAATATGGTCTGTCCCAAACACACGTTACCCAACAGATATCCTAGTTCAGTGGTCGGCAATAGGCCGCTCGCAGGCCGAAATAGGTCCGCCAGCAATAATATCTGCCCGTCAGATTATTTTGATAATATGATTTGTGATGAAGACTTGCTTTATTGTATCGGAATCGGGAGACTTAGGTAAAGTTAGAAAGATATTCACAGATTCGAATTTCGAAAGACGTTCGTCAGCAAGGTGGCAGAATATTGTTGAGTAAACGATTGTGGATCATGCGCATGCGTGCGCAAGCGCAGGAGCGCTGGCAGCAGAATTCTGGTGTGCAGTAGAATTTGGCAGAACACCAGCCTCGGAGCTGTACAATTAATAATAAGAATATTGATCTATATGTGCAGTCGGCCTTGAGGCAAGTGCGCAGCCAGGGACCGTCTAAAAAGTGCAACACCGAAAAGAGACACTACAAAAAGATTCAATAACTTCACTGTCATACAGTGTATAGTGTCACCAAAATCACTGCACACATCATCAGTGGTATCCTATTATATTATAGTGTTATACTACAACACAAAAAATGCTTTTTCATAATTCTGGGGATTTTGTATAGGAAAAAACATTAAATATCTTCACTCTTATAGAGTGTAGTGTCACCAAACTCACTGCACACATCAATGTTATCCTACTGGTTATCCTCTTGACTAGCTTGTAGAGGGGGTGGGGGAGGGATTCTCCAGGATAGCAGCCAGCTTCCTTCTCATCCCCCTCTCTGCCATCACCTATAGTCTGACCAGCTCGACTCCCACCACAGAGCTCAGCTTGTTCAGTTTGTTGGTGTCCCTTGAGTTGATGTAGCCCCCCCAGCATAGAAGAGGACGCTGGCCACTACAGACTAGAATGACTGCAGCAGTGACACATTGAAGGACCGGCCCACAGCAAAAAGACCAGTGTTGAATTAACTCCCTGAACTCTTTTTCAGGGTTTATATAGCTCCAATTAACACTTGTAAAATAGTTAAACATTTAACACTATGCCAGTTATATTATCGTATAACCTCCCCTGCAGGTTCTATACAACAAGAGGTGCAAATCCAGAGCCTGCAGAATAATGAAAGACCCCACCACCCCAATAACTGCCTGTTCCAGCTGCTGAGGTCAGGCAGACGCCTGCGAACCCCAGCTACTAGGACAGAGAGGCTTAGGCTCAGCTTCTTCCCCCAGGCCATCAGAGCCTTGAACAATGAACATTGAGTGCCACAGAACACTGAACTATCCACACACAAGCACACATGAGCACACACACGACACGCACGCTGTGCACGCTCACACACTAGCAGCCACTTTAACACTTTAACATGAGCGGGCACACACTCATGCCGCACACACCCACTTATGGCCAAAAGGAAAGGCCACTTTAAATTAGTATAACAACAGTAACAGTGTATTGCACTACCAAAGCTACCTAGCATGTCCTATATGCTCTGTAAATATTTTTTATGTACAGATACCGAGATGTCACACCATGTTACCTGTTACCTGTTTATTGCACAATGTTGTTTTTATTGGATTCTATTATATGTTGTACCACTGTATTGCACATTGTTGCGGGCAAGACCACCCGCATTTCATTGTATACTTGTATGCCGTGACAAATAAAACTCTTGACTTGACTTGTATAGCTTACGCTCTGCTCTCTAGTGGAACTATCCCTTTTGTTAACAGAAATGGCTATGGGGCGACAATAATATGTACAAGAGGCATGGTTTCCATCTGTGGCCTTGCTCTGCTGGCAGCGGTTTATTCATTCACATTGACTCATACCACAACAGCTCATGTGTTCTCCTCTCCGGGAGAGGCATGTGTGGGAAGAAGAAAAAGTAGGAGGGAACCAAGACTTATATACTCCCAACCTGGCGTAGACAGTAGAAGCTCCGCCTATAGCGCCCTCCAGTGGACACAGATATATATGCAGTCATGGGAGTAGTAGAGGACAGTTACAGTTAGTTACAACCATACATACACCCTCTAGATTCAACACTCCCACTTATGGTTGCTTAGTACACTGTATGAACTTTTCAAAACAATTTACAAAGAAAATAACACAGTCTTAGAACATCAAAAAGAGTATGGCAGTCAATATTTACACACCAAACATGACCTCTGCAAATCTCCTCAGTTTCATTTGAAGCAGGCTTCGTCATAGCGTCTGCTACCATGTCATCTGTTGGACAATAAACCAGTGTCATCCTTTCTTCTCTGATGACAGATCTGATGAAATGGTACTTTATATCCATTTGCTTACACCTCTGTCGACACACAGGGTTTCTCGCAATGGCAATAGTACCCTGGTTGTCCTCATAAACAACAGTTTTCTTATATACATAGTTATCCATCCCTCCGAGCAGTTGTTCTAGATAAATACACTCCTGTATCGTCATGGCCAGGCCATGTATTCGGCTTCACAAGTTGACAGTGCCACTGTGGGCTGCTTCTTTGTTTTCCATGAAACCAGTGAGCTGTTTGTGTTAGGGATTGTTAGTAGAGGGCCCAGGCGCAAACAGATACGAGGGAGAGGTAAAGGTAGATTGTCAAAAATGAGCACTGCTCCTTTAATTCGAACACTTCGAGCCAGGGGTGAAGTGTAACAAAAATACTTCCAAGGCAGTAGCAAAACAAAACAAGGTATAGCTCAGCTAAGACTGGCAGAGGGCAAAATACAAAACAAAGAATAATCTCATAAAGAGAGCAAGTCCAAAAACACAACACTAAATGACACTGGGAAACTTACTATGAACACAGGAGAACAGCACATGAAACAGGGACGAGGATATCAAACATGGAACCGAAACAATGAACCGACAATAATAGTAGGGAACACACACCAGATATAGGGGAAACAATTAACACTAGAGAGACAGCAGGGCAATTAGCAAAACGAGACACACATGAGGGAAAGGCAGAACTAACAGGGCTACAGGAAAACAACCAGACCAAACACAATGGGGAATATAAACAGGGAAGCACACAGAACTAACTACACAAGGGAACGAGACTAAAGACAGAACACAGTTAAAAAACACAGGAGACAATAAAAACGCCAAGAGTATTAGAATGTACAAAGGTGGGGGCTGTTGAGAAGAGTAGGAGGCAGGGAAAAGTTCCTGCAAGGGTAGGGGCTGTTGAGGAGAGTAGACAGGGAAAAAGGGTCCAGGGACAGGTGAATCCTCACAGTACCCCCCCCCCCCCCCCTCCACAGACGGCTCCCAGACGTCAAAAGGGACCGTCCGGGAACGGGCAGGACAGGGGGCCGGGAGAACACAGGGAGAGTCCGGGGGGAAAAAAAGTCAGGACGGACAAGGCCGGGACGAGCGACACCGGGGCAGGGGAGCGGTGACAGGAACCCAGGAGGGGCACAGGAGAAACGGGGCAGAGGAACAGGGCCGGAGAGGGGAGAACGGGGCACGGGATCAGGAGGACCGGAGACGGGGACAGAGGCCAGGAGAGGGGGGCTAGAGATGGGAACAGGGACAGGGACACGGTGAGGGGGTCGAGGGGAACTGGTAGCAGGGACAGAGGGCCGATGAGGGGGTCGAGGGGAACTGGTAGCAGGGACAAAGGGCCGATGAGGGGTTCTGGAGCAAAGGGGCGAGGGTGACAGGCCCGGAGTAGGACCCCAGGCAGGGGCTCCTCCAAGCGCCGGACTCGGGACCGGACCAGACGAGCCGGAGCAGAGGTGCGAAGGCGACGACCTCGGAGCAGGACCCCCGACGGGGACCACCCCAGGCGCAGACCTCGGTACCGGGCGCAGAACCCCGGATGGGGGTCTCTGCAGATGACGATCACGGCGTAGACCACGGAGTCGGACTGGACCAGAAGAGGAGTCGGGACCAGATGAAGAGCCGGGACCAGACGACGAACCGGGACCAGATGAGGAGACGGGACCAGACGACGAGATGGGACCAGATGACGAGCCGGGACCAGATGACGGGCCGGGACCAGATGAGACGGGACCAGATGAGACGGGACCAGATGAGGAGACGGGACCAGATGACTCTCCAGGTGCAGATCGACCTCGGTGCAGACCTCAGCATTGACCACGGCGTTGACCACGGCGCAGGGCTGGACCAGACGACTCTCCAGGTGCAGATCGACCTCGGTGCAGACCACGGCGTAGACCACGGCGTAGACCACGGCGTGGACCACGGGGCAGGGCTGGACCAGACGAGGAGCCGGGACCAGGAGACCTCCCGGGGACAGGAGCACGACCCGGACTAGACGTCAAGGTCTTCCCGGGAGCCGGAGGAACAGGGGCAGCTAGAGCTGCTCTAGCAGGGGCTAAACTGGCAGTAGAGACTGGGTTAGCTACCTGGGTAAAGCTAGCTGCTAGGGCTACACTAGCGGGGGCTAGGCTGGCAGTAGCGGCTGGGTTAGCTGCCCTGGCAGTGCTAGTTGCAGGGCCTGTACAAGCTGCGGAGGGTGCACTAGCCGAGAGGGTTCGAGTGCTAGCTGTAGGTGCTACACTAGCCGGCGAGGCTAAGGCGCTAGCAGCAGGGGCTCTAGCGGACGCGACTGAGATGCTAGCAGCAGGGGCTCTAGCAGACGAGGCTGAGGAGCTAGCAGCAGAGGCTACATTAGCATTCCGGAGTAAGCTAGCAGGGGCTGAGCTAGCAGTGGGGGCTGTGCGAGTAGCCTGGGCTGAACTAGCTGACGGGGCTACTCTAGCAGCTGAGACCATGCTTGTCTTCTTAGCCTTGCTAGCCTTCTGAGACCTGCTAGCTGTCCGTGCTACGCTAGCAGACGGGGCTAAAGTGTTAGTCGGAGTAACATGGGTATAACCCATCCTGATAACTGTTCTAGCAGGATAGTAAACACTGGCTGGAGGGCCAGACCAAGGAACGGAGACCAGAGAAACAGGGGCCATAGGGAACGAGCTAGCTGACGAAGCTACAAGGGCTAGGCTAACCACAGGGGCAGGGTTAGCCATCGGGCCAGTGCTAGCTGCCTGAGCAGTGAGAGCTGCGGGGCCTAAGCTAGCCCTGCTAGATCTTCTAGCTCGCCGTGACTCGGTAGCAGTAGGAGCTAACGGGGTAGCTGTCGAGGCTACAAGGGCTAGGCTAACCACAGGGGCAGGGTTAGCTATAAGGCCAGTGCTAGCTGCCTGAGAAGTGAGAGCTGCGGGGCCTAAGCTAACTGCTACACACACAGTGGGTCTAGCAGGCAGGGCTGAGGTGCTAGCAGTAGGTACCCTAGCAGGTGACTGAGGTGAGGCTATGCTGGTGGTAGAGGCCTTACCAGCAGTAGGGGCTTGACTGGAGGCTGGAGGCTGGAATAGGCACTTGATCCAGTGTCTGCCATACTCCTCCAGCTGTGGGGCCAGCTCAGGGTGCCACTCCCTGAGAGAATAGAGCAGACGCAAAACCTCCTTCCTCTCCTCCAAGGAGGAGGAAGGAACATCCCCCAGTCTGAACGCCTCCAAGGCGCTCAAAGCCTCCCTCGTTCTGTTCGCTGGGTCCAGACATGGTCGGTTCATTCTGTTAGGGATTGTTAGCAGAGGGCCCAGGCGCAAACAGATACGAGGGAGAGGTAAAGGTAGATTGTCAAAAATGAGCACTGCTCCTTTAATTCGAACACTTCGAGCCAGGGGTGAAGTGTAACAAAAATACTTCCAAGGCAGTAGCAAAACAAAACAAGGTATAGCTCAGCTAAGACTGGCAGAGGGCAAAATACAAAACAAAGAATAATCTCATAAAGAGAGCAAGTCCAAAAACACAACACTAAATGACACTGGGAAACTTACTATGAACACAGGAGAACAGCACATGAAACAGGGACGAGGATATCAAACATGGAAGCGAAACAATGAACCGACAATAAGAGTAGGGAACACACACCAGATATAGGGGAAACAATTAACACTAGAGAGACAGCAGGGCAATTAGCAAAACGAGACACACATGAGGGAAAGGCAGAACTAACAGGGCTACAGGAAAACAACCAGACCAAACACAATGGGGAATATAAACAGGGAAGCACACAGAACTAACTACACAAGAAAAGACTGAACACTAGACAGAGTAAACATAACAACCATAAAAGGAACTAATAATTAATTACAAAGGGAACGAGACTAAAGACAGAACACAGTTAAAAAACACAGGAGACAATAAAAACGCCAAGAGTATAAGAATGTCCAAAGGGCTGTTGAGAAGAGTAGGAGGCAGGGAAAAGTTCCTGCAAGGGTAGGGGCTGTTGAGGAGAGTAGACAGGGAAAAAGGGTCCAGGGACAGGTGAATCCTCACAGTTTGTGTTTAAACTAACACAGTATCCAGTAGTACTCCTTCTATCTGTGATGTCAGCAGCCCAGTCTGCATCACTGTAGGCTTTAAGCCCTAAGCCTCCGCTGCTCTTTCTGAAACAAAGTAGTTTATCTACTGTACCTTTGAGATAACGAAAAACATGTTTTTCTGTGATCCAGTGTTCCTCTGTGGGATCAGCAAAGTGCTGTGACAACTTACTCACTACAAAACATAGGTCAGGGCGGGTACATGTTGTTAAGTAGATGAGGCTACCCACGGCTTCCCTATACATTTTCACATCTGTCCGTTTCTGAGCATCCTCCTGATAATCAAGTTTCTGATCACATGGTGTTTCCCTTGTTCTACATTCCTGCATGTCAAAACGTTTCAGGATCTTTTCCACATATCTCTTCTGGGATACTGTTACACAATTTTCCGACTGCTCAAAGTCCATGCCTAGGAAATGCTTTAACCTGCCAAGGTCTTTCATTTTGAATCTGGTAGAGAGCATATACCTTTCACCTGATCTAGGTTCCTAGAGTTGTCTGCTGCGATGATCAAATCATCCACCCAAATGACGATTATCACTTTTCCTGACTCTTTTGACTCCCTTGAGTAAACACAGAGGTCTACTGGATTCTGTAGGAAGTGATCCTCGATGAGGCATGTGTGAAGCATCTCGTTCCAATTTCGCCCAGACTGTTTCAGGCCGTAAATGGATTTTTCTAGCTTGCACACTAGCTTCCCCCCTTTCTTTTCGTAACCTTCAGGTTGTTCCATATATATCTCCCTATCTATGGGTGCGTGCAGATAGGCTGTCTTCACATCCATCTGATGTAAAATCAGATTGTCCTCAGCTGCTTTCTGAACCACTACCCTTACACTGGTCAGGTTGGCTGTGGGGGAGAATGTTTCACCATAGTCTATCCCCTCCCTCTGACTGAAACCCTTAGCTACAAATCTCGCTTTGTACTTTTCGTGGCCTTCGATCCCTTCCTTGATTGAGTACACCCACTTCCCTCCCACTGTCTGTCTGCCCTCTGGCAATTTGGTGAGGGTAAAGGTGTGGTTGTCCTCTAAGGACCTCATCTCCTCGTCCATCGCTCTCTCCCACTTACTCGACTCTGGGGACACTATGGCTTCCTTAAAGGACTGAGGCACGCAACATACCGCTCGGTAGCAGTAATCAATACTGGCGAGTGTACTGTCACCCTCGTCACTACCTCTCCGGGCATAATCTTTCAGATATCTTGGGGGTTTGTGTTCCCTTGAGGGATATCTCCCACTGCATGGGGCACTTGACGTCACCCTCGGGTGCTCCTCGTCATCGCCCTCTGGGGGTGTCTGGATGTCTGCATGCCTGTGCTCAGTACACTAGGCTGTGGTGTCGCTGTCCCTCATTACCTTACCCCGGAGTCCAGCCATGGCTCCTCTGTCTGTGTCTCGATTTCGCACGTTGTCTTGGTGACAAATTTCACTAGTCTGTGCTTTTGCACCTTCCCTTTACCGGGATAGTAGACTAGGAGTGCGGGGCTCCCTCTGTCGTGTCCTACAAAGAGTCCTTTTTCACATCTGGACTCAAGCTTGCCTCTGTCCTGCTGGTAAGCATAGCACACTGATCCGAATTATTTGTGCATTCTGGCTAGATTACATCTTTTCCCTGTCATTGCTGTATATGGGGTGGTGCCCGTATGTTTATTAAAACACCTGTTTCTGGTTTAGGCGGCTTCTTGTACCGCATAATGCCACAGGCTCTTTGGTATGTTACTATCGTCTAGCTTACACCTGGCCATTTCAAAAAGAGTGCGCCATTCCCTCTCGGCTACCCCGTTCTGATGTGGGGAGTAGGGACATGATGTCTCGTGTCTGATCCTGTTTTTTCTCAACAGTGATTGGAACTCTCTGTTTGTAAACTCGGTCCCGTTGTCTGACCTCAAACATTTTACGTCCCCATAGGGGGCGACATCGGCAAGGAACTTCTCCGTGGCTTGGAGTGTATCACTCTTTGCTTTAAGGAAATAGACGAACACTACGCCTGTACCCACATCTGTAAAGGACTGTACATAGTTAAAGCCACCTATGGACTCGTTCCTTACTGGACCGACTAGGTCGGTGTTAACTAGCTCCAGTGGTCTCTTTACCTTCTCTGTGGGGTCCCTGTTCCTTGTTTGAGTAAACTTCCCCCTTATGCAAACTTCACATTCTTTGTCAGGTCTATGCTTTTCACCCTTAATGTGCATACCGTCTGTCACTGCTTGCAGCTTTAGTAAATCCTCGTGGTTACAATGACCCATAATTTCATGCCACGTCTGGATGTCATGACTAAGAGTCACATTACATTTATCATTATTATCACACTCCGTTTGTAGGTAATACATTCTTCCATATACGTCAATGTTAAACCGTGTACCATCTTTTTCTACAAGAACATCTTTACCTTCACTGAAGAACACTTCGGCACCGTTAGCAGTAGCGGATTTTACTGAGAATAGTTCTTGTGGGAACGAGGGTATATATAGACTAGAGCGTCCTTTAACGTCACTGTACACCGGCGCCCCTTAATGTCTATAAGGCATACCTGTGCGTATCCTCTCCCCTGCGCCAACCCGTAGGTGCGTTTCCCGTCCGCCAGCTCCATGCTGTGTCCCTCCGGCTCGAAGGATTTATCAAAGTTCTTGAAACTATTCCTGTTGTTGATGATGTGGGACGACGCACCTGTGTCCACGATCAGTCCCCTCCTCGGGAACTGCTGGTGGTGCGTTGACCGGGCGACGCCCGTAGTCCGCGCCCCGAAAACGAAGTCCTCTCGTCCTGCCGCTCTCCGGGCGTCATCTCGACTCGCCTCACGATCACTGTTGCCGCCATCTTGTCTGTAGTCGTCATTTCGCCCACAGCCGCCATCTTGACCATAGCCGCAATCTCGTCCATCGCCGCCATCTTGTTCGTGGCCGCGACCTCGTCCGTCGCCGCCATCTTGTCCATAGGCGCCGCCTCGTCTCTGGCCGACATCTTGCCCATGTGCGTATCGGGCGCTCTGGTCTCGTTTCTTTCGGCACTCTTTGTCTGTGTGCCCCGATGATCTGCAGAAGTTGCACCAGACCGTCTTGTTGCAGTTATCCCTCCGATGCCCATTCTCTCTGCATCGCCAACACGTCAGCTCCGTTGTGGGCCTGGCCTTCTCCCTCGGTGTCGCTCGGGCTTTCAGTGCTATCCCCCCCGCTTCCGCGGCGTCTGGGTGGATATCCTCTGAGGCCTCAAAGTTCCGCAGCTTGGCTTTGAACTGCCCCAATGTCATGTCCGTTGAACCGTGGGTAACCAGTAGTGTGAACGGCCTCGCCGGGTGCCTCTCCTGCACTCTTGAGCGCCGTCATGATCTGCTCAGCTCGGATGATGTATTCTGTCATCGTCTCTGTGTGCCCCTTCTTCAAGGCCGTTAACGTTACATAGAGGGACACTACGCGGGGCCTTCCCCGTCCGATGTAATGCTCCCTCAACACTCCCAGGCTTTCTCTGCCTTTATCCTTCGTGTCGCGGAATATTAGCCCCAAGCTTGTATCGTCGAGCAGCGGTGCCAACTCACAGTATGCGTCCGCATTAAGCTTGTCGTCTTGGGCTTGTTCCTCCGCCGTCAGTGGTCCCGCGGGGGCCACCAAGATCACCGCCTTGAGTCCTGCGCCGTGCATGCAACATAGCATGCGCTCTTCCCAGAGCTCATATCCCTCCGCTTTCCCATTAAATGAGGGCCATTTGCTTCTTCCCTTGGTCGCCATCCTCTTTCTTGGCCTAGTACGCTAGCCACGCGGTACTCCCGGTGCTACTCTGGCCTACACGTCAGCTAAGCTAGCTACCCTTATTATTTTGCCACTGCGAGATCTGGGCCCATAACCTGTTAACAGAAATGGCTATGGGGCGACAATAATATGTACAAGAGGCATGGTTTCCATCTGTGGCCTTGCTTTGCTGGCAGCGGTTTATTCATTCACATTGACTCATACCACAACAGCTCATGTGTTCTCCTCTCCGAGAGAGGCATGTGTGGGAAGAAGAAAAAGTAGGAGGGAACCAAGACTTATATACTCCCAACCTGGCGTAGACAGTAGAAGCTCCGCCTATAGCGCCCTCCAGTGGACACAGATATATATGCAGTCATGGAAGTAGTAGAGGACAGTTACAGTTAGTTACAACCATACATACACCCTCTAGATTCAACACCTTTATCCAATCTAACAATGAATAACTTTTCTCCACATGTACACACCCATCCACCTGGCCACACCCACATCCGCTCCTCTATATCAGTGGTTCCCAAAGTCGGGGTCGCGACCCAAAGGTGGGCCGCGAGCAGCCACGGGAGGGCCGCGAGATGATTTAAAAAAAAAACTATATGGTTTTATATTAACTTAATAAATAAACAGAAACGAAAAATCTACTTATTTCAACGAACATTTCAAACTAAATAACAGATTATGCACATAAAACGCTGAAAACAACCGAAGCAACAATAGTATTTTTAATGAGGCTATTATTATTATTATCATTATTATTTTGCAACAAGTTAGCCCTCTCATAAATAGCACATATAAATTAATAACTAACTTGGACTAACTTAATAGGATTGAAGTGATATTTGGCTAAAAAAATCGGTCGCCTGGCAAAAAAAAAAAAAAAAAGCCTGACGATGTGCATTGGGCCGCGGCTCTCTGACGCCTTATTTTCTGGGTCCCGGCCTGAAAAGTTTGGGAACCCCTGCTCTACATAAGCGGGGTCGTGGCCACATCAACAGCTCCTTCCCTATTTTCACCACCGTAAAGTGCCTGTATACACCACTTTAGTTTAGTGCCGAAATAGTTATTGGAAAGGAGTTACGTTATTGGAGAAAAGGAGCTGCGTTGACATTATATCTTTGTTTTCTCTCTCACTATTTTTCGAGGAAATACAGCGATAATGTCTTCGCCACCGGAGTGTCTAGAAGATGATGATCATTCTGACCTCCACCGGCGCTTCGCATTAGGGGCTCACGTCGCTGAGCAATCCCCGCCGGCATTGCCTCCGGCTCTGCAGCTGAACACTTTGCTTGGGAGGCGATCGGCCGTGTGAGGGCTGACGGCCTCTCTGGGTGGGTGATGTTTTTTGCGACGGCTAGGATCCTTTTCGCTGCCCCTTAGCCTATCTGGATTTAAGATCAACTGGCCAAAATCAGCCTTCCTTCCACTCAATGAGGCTGCGAAGGCAACCCTCCTTCCAGCAAATATTCTCATGGTAGATCACTTTAAATGCCTTGGGGTTGAAATATTCCCGACTATTAACCAGACTGTAAAGTATAACTACTCCAGCTTGGGTGACAGGATTGCGAAGGATTTTGACAGGTGGTCCAAATTAAAGAACTCATTACAGGCCTGCGCCTCAATAATTAAGATGAATGTCTTACCTAGAATTAATTTTATTAGCTCCATGCTTCTGTTGTCTCCTCCTGTTGGTTACTGGCAAAAACTGCACTCTGCTGCATATAAATTTGTCTGGAATAACAAACGCCCACGCTTAAAGAGAACCACTGCACAGAGGAGTAAATTGGACGGGGTTTGGCATTTCCGGACTTCAAATATTATTTCCAGGCATACTCTCTAAGACCTCTTATCACGTGGTTTGACGCTCAAGCGGCTGTTTCCTGGCATCCATTGGATGAGGAGATGGTGTCCCCACACAGACTTCAAGATATCGTGTACACCAACATCTCAATTAAACAATGCAAATTACGATTTGGCCCTCTGATCACACATGTGATCCAGATTTGGCGTGATACCCAGAGAACTCGCACTAACCGCCATAAATGGCACACGCACTCCCCACTGTTCAATAACAATTTGCTCCTTATTGGGCAACGACCCATTAGATTCCCCAGATGGAAGGGGAAAGGTATCCATGTATTGAGGGATATTTTCAACGACTCTGATATCCGGTCTTTTCAGGACCTATCCAACTAATTTGAGAACGAGCGAATATTCATGTATGTTGATGGTTATGGTGGTTTTTGTATTTTTGTTTTGTTTATTATTTTTCATTCTATATTGATCCTATGTATATTTTCTGACCGCCTTCTGATCTGGCTCTGGTGATCGTGGGCTCTGGCTGGGGGGGGCCGCGGTTCGGGGTCTCTGTGGGTCGAGGCACTAAAGAGGCGTGGTGCTTTGGCTCGCGGGGGGGCCGGGCTGTGGGTCCTCCGGGACTGTGGCTTGCGGTTGCCGGACCTGGAGGTGGAGGGGGCTCGGTGAGCACTTTTTTATAGTAAAGATTTTATTTTGTTATCCTTTTTCTTTGTGACAACTTGTGTTGTAGCCAATTTAATGATTTTCTGCAGTTACTTCATTGAATGAAGGCACTGTGTTACCATGAAGGTGTTGACCAATTAGGTGGCAGTGGTCACAGGAGGTGGGGCTCAGGTGTTCTCAGGCACAGCATATAGGTAAGCATTCACAGGTGTGCAACGGGAGGGAATTGGGTAATTATCACAGGGAAGCCACATAGTTTTTTAACCGTGCACGTTTGTTTCGTTTTCAGTTATATTGAGTCACTTTTCAGGTTTACTTTGTAGCACTTATCCTTTGTTTAAGTTACAGTTTAAACACAGAGTTTACGTTATGCTTATTTTTGTCCACTCTGCAAGCAACAATAAAACTCTCAAACGTACTCAACGAGAAGACATCATTTATTATCAACAAGCACCACGCGTTGGAAAGAGCTTCACACCGTATTCCCTCACTGGCATCTTTTCTTGTTCGGTTGCCCTTACAACTTGTTTTGACTGGTTGTGTATCCAATATATATAGGTCTAATTTATTGTCTAGTCATTGTTGTGTTAGTTTGGGTTCTTGGATGTCTGTTATGTATTATTGTCATTATTGTGCTGTGTTGTTTCTTGTTTGAAAAAATGAAAATAAAAAGATTTGGTCAAAAAAAAAGAAGGGCCAGTAGTAGTGTTGCAGACTAACAGTTGGTAAGCATGCACTCATGTGTGTAGTGAAACACAAATGAGTGCATGCAATAGCAACTGAACATTTTTAAAAATTAAAGATAGAGCTGATAACGATAGCAACTGAACATTTTGAAAGATTAAAGATAGAGCTGATAGCGAATCTATTTGAGGCACAGGGGCGGCGCAAAGAGGGTCGCGTCCTCCCCGTCTTAATCACGGGACGTTCAACACTCCGGTCATCGCTCCGAGACCGCCGGAGACAGGGAGACAGGAGGGCACGCAGAGAGGGTCGCATCCTCCCGGCCTTCATCACGGGACGTCCGACACTCCGGTCAACACTCCGGGACAGCAACTCACAGGGAGACAGGGAGACGGGACAGGCGTTAGACAGCTAGCGTACATGAACACAGGTTTGCCAGAGCGAAAAGCAAACAAAAGCATAGTGTGTTACGTTATAATCATAGCGAATAGAGACGTATCATTGGTGCGTTTTAGTTTTGGGAGGATCATTTCTGATTGGGTTGGGCTTTATATGGTCATTTGGAAGATGGAAGAGATATGCTTTTGAAGAGGTGCAAACGGGGCCCCTCGCAGGAACACTGTGGCCTTGGTGGTGTAGCTACTTTATCAAGCCTACGTATGAATCCTGATTATGATGAATGCCTGCAGTGTTTTAACAGTCTTGTAGCGAGCATGACTTCACGACCGACCTTGGTGTCTGGGAGAGATTAGGAGAACTATGAAATTACACTCACAAGTGTAACAGAGTATTTTCTGTTTCCCAAATAATAGATTCTTATCAAACTGGTGAACTACACGCCTGTAGCCCCTAAAGCTGCTAAAATACACATTTTGTTCACTGTTTTGTTTCTAGAAGTAGAGCAGGTTGGAAACCCTAAGTATTACTCTCCCCAAAACCAAGACTTCTCCCCAAGCAGAAACAATTTATGAGTAACGCATACCTACTCCCATTATGGGCGGTAAGTGTGTACACAAAGTTAAAACACAGATATACACATTCTCTCCTCAAGTAGATAATGTTTTTTTTGTGTTATCAATTAATAAAAGAAATTACATGCATTAACTCTAGAATTGCCACAGTTATCTACAATAGCAACGATAAAAAAGTGCCAACCACATATTATTATAATAATTCATCCAGTTTTCTTTTAAGTGTTTTGGTTAATCAGAGTGTTTAGGGATGCTCGATATTGGCTTTTTTACCGATACCGATATACCGATATTGTCCAACTCTTAATTTCCGATACCGATATCAACCGATATCAACCGATACCGATATATGCAGGGTCAGCCCCCCCAAAAACTGAATAATTTCAGGTAATTAACATTACATATCTCTTGTCGTGTAATTAACACAACATTATGCATACTTTGACAATAAATAAAATAATAATTTGTTCTTACTTGCTTGCCTGGGTAAATAAAGGTTAAATAAATGTAAAAAATATTTTATATATATTATACATTTTTTTGTTCCAAGTGTTATTTTTGATTACATCACTAACAAAATAATAAAAGAAAAAAATACTCATTTAATCAGATTAATCATTTTATTCAAATTGAGGATTTAGTTTGAGGGGGGAAAAAAATAAATACATATAAAAATAAATGAGATTTTTTTTTATTAAAAACGAAGGTTCGAACGTCCGTTTGAAAAACCCTGACGAAGTTTGAATCACTTTATTCAAATTGAGGATTTAGTTTGAGGATATATAATAATAATAAATAAATAAATAAATAAATAAAATTAAATCTTTTTTTATTTTATTTTTTATTTTTTAATTAAAAACGAAGGTTTGGAACTCAAACATGTTCCGGTGTGATGTCACAGTATGATGTCATAATAGAACATTCTAGAACATTTGTGTCACAGTATGATGTCATAATAGAACATTCTAGAACATTTGTGATGTCACAGTATGTCATAATAGAACATTCTAGAACATTTGTGATGTCACAGATGATGTCATAATATAACATTCTAGAACATTTGTGATGTCACAGTATGATGTCATAATAGAACATTCTAGAACATTTGTGATGTCACATTATGATGTCATAATCAAACATTCTAGAACATTTGTGATGTCACAGATGATGTCATAATAGAACATTCTAGAGAATCTAGAACATTCGTGTTTAGGGTGACCAGGTGTCCCCCTTTTGGTTGTACTGTCCCACCATTTGACCAAATGTCCGCGTCCCTCATATTGAGAGGATGTCCCTCTTTTCGAAGCCAAAAAAACATGCGTCTAAAAGCCCCTCCCTACAGACAGTAAACGTAGCAACCCGCCTCTTGTCCACACACATTGCTCTGATTGGTTATAGTACTTTAGCGTGCTGCTTGCCTGCTTGTGACGTGACTGAGACTGAGTCGTGATGCTACCTCATATCGCAAATCTGATTGGTCAAAAAAAACACAACAACATTACAAGCGAACTAGTTCAAGATGGAAAGCAGTAAAAAGAAACGGACCTGCAGTTACAACCAAGACTGGCAAACGACACATGACTGGGTGAGGCAGATGGCAGGCAATCCGCAGCAGGCTTTCTGTGTTTTGTGTCATAGTTCGTTTTCAATTGCGCATGGAGGAGAATACAACTTGAAGCGCCACAGTGGACGTGAGTCTCACTTGAAAGTGGCTCACCAAAAAGAAACATCCAGATCTATGGATACGTTTCTTTTTAAACCAAACAATGATAGCCAGACGGACAAGGTCACTGCAGCTGAGATAACAAGTGTCTATCACACAGTACAACACTCCCATTCATACAGGTCAGCCGACTGTGGTAACCTTTAACCTTTGATTTAAATCTATTCGGTGAAGACCATGACAGTTATTCTAATAAAAAAATTTACATTATCTATCTGTCCCACTTTGTCCCACCAAAATCGTACTGTTGTCCCACTTTGTCCCACCAAAATCTTACTGTTGTCCCACTTTTGGACTTTTTGCATCTGGTCACCCTATTCGTGTTCTATATATATATATTCAACAATTCTCTCGTCTACACTGCCGGAAATTCTAAAGAAGAAGAAGAAGAAGAATTCTCTCAAGATCCGAAAGTGATTGCCAACCGCCGATAAAATAGAAAAGAAGAAGGAGATCTCATTGTGCATCTTGAGACAGGATAGATAGACTGTCTATCCTACAACACATAGACTGAAACCTGCATTTCTCAACCAAGGTGCCTTGCCTACCATTTTGCTGTGGAAAGGTGAGTGTCCACAACGGCTAGCTATCTGTTCTACTTGTATACTGAATGTTAATATTGAATCAGACAATATTGAATACTGAATGTTAATATCAGACCATATTGTATGACAGTGAAGTTATTGAATCTTTTTGTAGTGTCTCTTTCCGGTGTTGCACTTTTTAGACGGTCCCTGGCTGCGCACTTGCCTCACAGCCGACTGCACATAGAGATCAATATTATTAAATGTACAGCTCCGAGGATGGCTCGTTTAGGTGAAAATAATGTAACGTTAACGCTAGTATAATGAATGGATGCAAACGTTATTTAACACATTGCAGAATGGGTACAATACAATACGGCTCAATACAAACAATTGTTAAGGGGATGCAGTCTGGACTGGGTTCCTTATAACAATAACTTGACAACACATTCTCGAAGACACTCTGATGTCACGAGACTGCCGCCATCTTGGTATGAGGGTAACAAACTGATTTCTACCATCAAATACATGCGTTGAGCTCCGTTTTTATTACATGTTTTATCACATTCTTGTTTGGTTTGAGGATATATAATAATAATAAAAAAAAAAAAAGAAAAAAAAAAATTATTAAAAACGAAGGTTTGGAACTCAAACATGTTCCGGTGTGATGTCACAGTATGATGTCATAATAGAACATTCTAGAACATTTGTCTCACAGTATGATGTCATAATAGAACATTCTAGAACATTTGAGATGTCACAGTATGTCATAATAGGACATTCTAGAACATTTGTGATGTCACAGATGATGTCATAATATAACATTCTAGAACATTTGTGATGTCACAGTATGATGTCATAATAGAACATTCTAGAACATTTGTGATGTCACAGTATGATGTCATAATCAAACATTCTAGAACATTTGTGATGTCACAGATGATGTCATAATAGAACATTCTAGAGAATCTAGAACATTCGTGTTCTATATATATATTCAACAATTAGGTCGCGGATCGGAGAGAGAGAAGGGAGGGTAAGTTGACGTATGCTGGGGCGGTTAGCAGGGCAGGACAGGGGAGCCAAGAAAGGGTGCAGGGGGTTGAAGGAGGGCATTTGGCAGTGAGGGTAGAGCAGGTGGAAAGAGACAGGGGAAGGGAGGAGAAATTAGGTATTGTGGCCTTCGTGGCAGGGGTAGTTACTGGTATGGCAGAGGTTACGGGTAGAACAGAGATGGTGAAGATGATTGTTAGGATAGCGGTTCAACATCTGGGATTGGAAGGTCTGGACTGGAGGGAGGTGTGTGAAGAGTTGGCTGAGGGGGCTGCGAGGGACAGGGCTGCGAGGGACAAAGCGGCCCAGGATAAGATAGCAGGGGGCAAGGAGGGTCCCGCGGAGGGGGGCTCAGACAGGAAGTAGCAGCAGTAGAGGCACTCCAATGGACAATGTAGTTGATGACGGGGTCCAGTAGAAGAAGAAAAAGAAGGTGAAGAAGGAGAAGAAGGAGAAGAAGAAGAGCCCATAAAAAGAATTGCGGAGGGCAGTAATACGCCTCGATGCGTCTACTCTGCCGGAAATTCAAATAAGAAGAAGAAGAAGAAGATCCGAAAGTGATTGCCAACCGCCGATAAAATAGAAAAGAAGAAGGAGATCTCATTGTGCATCTTGAGACAGGATAGATAGACTGTCTATCCTAAAACACATAGACTGAAACCTGCATTTCTCAACCAAGGTGCCTTGCCTACCATTTTGCTGTGGAAAGGTGAGTGTCCACAACGGCTAGCTATCTGTTCTACTTGAATACTGAATGTTAATATTGAATCAGACAATATTGAATACTGAATGTTAATATCAGACCATATTGTATGACAGTGAAGTTATTGAATCTTTTTGTAGTGTCTCTTTCCGGTGTTGCACTTTTTAGACGGTCCCTGGCTGCGCACTTGCCTCACAGCCGACTGCACATAGAGATCAATATTATTAAATGTACAGCTCCGAGGATGGCTCGTTTAGGTGAAAATAATGTAACGTTAACGCTAGTATAATGAATGGATGCAAACGTTATTTAACACATTGCAGAATGGGTACAATACAATACGGCTCAATACAAACAATTGTTAAGGGGATGCAGTCTGGACTGGGTTCCTTATAACAATAACTTGACAACACATTCTCGAAGACACTGATGTCACGAGACTGCCGCCATCTTGGTATGAGGGTAACAAACTGATTTCTACCATCAAATACATGCGTTGAGCTCCGTTTTTATTACATGTTTTATCACATTCTTGTTAATTTCATAACATTTGCATACGATTTGTTTTGAAAATATTGAGGCCAACATGGCATTTCACTATTTCGAAAGCCTTTCTGGTAATAAGGCGAGATATGAATCAAATAAGCTCCCCCTGATTCTGGTGTGGTGGTAGTGGTAGCTACATGCTGAGCTAACGTTGGTTACATCATATATATCGAGCCGATAGGAGCTTATCTTATCTAATCTTACGTGGTGGTACCACGTGTGCCACTACCCGATCAAACATCCACGTGGGATTGGATGGGATAAGCTCCTATCGGTTCGATATGATGTGGTTGACGTTAGCTCAGCATGTAGCTATTTGTCTAGGTTAACGTAGCTAAAGTTAGCTGCCAGCCACTTTTTCCTCCGTGATGGTATAAAACTTGCGATTTGGATTTCTGTTTTTGTCATTAGTACAACGCGTAACACAGCAGCTCTTTGGCATTGTGAAGGACTGAAGAAAATTCCGCTTGATTGTCTTTAATTTGCCGCTTTAACGATCCGTTTCTCCACTTATGAAGCGTACACAATGTACCAGGCTGGACAGTTCCCCCCCACGCTACAGTTGCGTAGCAACAACAGACAGGAAGGTGACTTCGAGAATGAGTTTAGTTTACCCGCAGCTACAGGTTTTACTCTGGTCGGGTCAGGAATGCGACAACAGACATCAGTCGATCACAACACTCTTCAACAATACGTTTGGAACAAAAGTTTGTTACAATCATTTTCATATAACGCTACTTGGGACAGCTCTGCTGTAAACACTGGTGTAGCTGGCTCTGCTCTAATCACTCTAACCCGTGCTCGGTTGCTAACTTGCTATTGTTTGCGACAGTCTGCCGTGAACATGGGAAATAATTGCGACAGCTCTGCTGTAAACACTGGAAATAACCTCGGTTGCTATGCCCACACGCACCCACTGCAACCGGGCGTGTGCGCAAAACTTCACCCTGGACTCCGGTTTTCAAAGACAGCGGTTGCAGTGTAGCAAAACCCCGGTTGTGTGTGCCCGAACAGTGCAACTGTGCACATACAATCATGGTTACATTAAATCCAGCGCTCGTGTGGACGGGGCCTAAATGTACAGCTCCGAGGACGGCTCGTTTAGGTGAAAATAAGGTTGTAGCTCATTGTCTACCTTACTACGATAGGAAAGAGGTGTCCTTTGTGTTTTAAAAACATTTCGCTTAAAGGAAAACTCCAACATTTTGGGAAATTAGCTTATTTAACATCTTCCCTGAAGTTAGACAAGAAGTTACATACCTTTTTTGTCTCTGTGCGTGCATTTAGCTTTGGGAACAGTCACTCCGTTAGCGTAACTTAGCTTCATCACTGGAAGTGGGGGAGGACAGGAGCCTGACGTTCCCTACAGGGTCTTACAGTCACCAAATAGACTCCAAATACAACTCCAAAACGTTCATGTAAACATGTTGTGACCTGTGTATTCACCACCTGGAGAAATAAAAAATAATTGAATTAGACAATTACGTTTTATAAGCAAATATACTCAGAACAATTTTTTGCCTAACCACTCAAGTCTCTGGGCGCAGTCAGTGGTTTCAACGTGAAGCCGTGTTTGTTGATATTCTCATTCCTTCAAAGGATCCGAACCGATTGAAGTTTATGGATACCATGACTTAAAATCCTCTTACCTTGACGATTAAAAGCCTCCCCAATTTAGAAAACAGTAATCCAATGGCTGGTATTGATAATATAATACTAACTACTGCACGCACGCTCTGAGCTAACCGGAGGTAACACAGAACAGGATGGTAAAGCAAATATAATGACTTCCTTTCTGGGGTTTTCAAAATAAAAGTGCGACGTTTATAGCAGCGGAAAACGTTTATTTTGTACATTATCTAACGTTAACACCAACCTAAACTAACTTTAGGTTAGTTGTAACGTTAGTTTAGGTTGGTGTTAACGTTAGATAATGTACAAAATAAACGTTGAAACCACTGACTGCGCCCAGAGACTTGAGTGGTTAGGCAAAAAATAGTTCAGAGTATATTTGCTTATAAAACGTAATTGTCTAATTCAATTATTTTGTATTTCTTCACGTGGTGAATACACAGGTCACAACATGTTTACAGGAACGTTTTGGAGTTGTATTTGGAGTGTATTTGGTGACTGTAAGACCCTGTAGGGAACGTCAGGCTCCTGTCCTCCCCCACTTCCAGTGATGAAGCTAAGCTACGCTAACGGAGCGACTGTTCCCAAAGCTAAATGCACGCACAGAGACAAAAAAGGTATGTATCTTCTTGTCTAACTCCAGGGAAGATGTTAAATAAGCTAATTTCCCAAAATGTTGGAGTTTTCCTTTAAGAATTATTGAAGCGGAAATTCGAATCTGTGAATATCTTTCTAACTTTACGTAAATCTCCAGATTGCGATACAATAAAGCAGATCTTCATCACAAAAATCATATTCTAAAAATAATCTGACAGGCAGATATTATTGCTGGCGGACCTATTGCAGCCTGCGAGTCGCCTATTGCCGACCACTGAACTAGGATATCTGTTGGGTAACGTGCGTTTAGACAACACTATTTGGGACAGACCATATTAGGCTATTACTTCACATGATTGATTGATTGATTGAAAACTTTATTAACAGATTGCAGAATGGGTACAATACAGTACAGCTCAATACACACAATTGTTAAGGGGATGCAGACCAGAGAAAGACTTTCGTCTTGTTTACATCAGGGTCCCCCATTTTCAATTCATCAGGACATATATGACATACATGACATACAGATAGTCAGTACTGCTACATCTATACATTTATGACATACCAGATTTGCAAATACAGTACTGTTTGTGATACAGAAGGAGTCAAGAAAAGGGAGTATATACATTTGACATAGAAACTGTACATTGGAGGAGGTTGGGTGGGGGGGGGGGTTGGGTACATTGGGATATTGACAACCATACTGGGTAATTTACATTGGAGATGGTTGGGGGGGGGGGGGCACACTGTATAAACAAGCAAAACTGTACATTGAGGGGGGGGGAGGAGACACTGTACAAACAAACAAAATTGTACATTGGACTATTGACAAAACCATCCTATGTAAATTACTGTACATTGGAGGGGGTTGGGTTAGGATATTCACAGGGGCCAGTGTTGAATTGCAGTCTCCCGTAGGTGTCCCTTGAGAGAGGTTTTGAAAGTGGGTAGTGATCCACATTCCTTTACAGCTTTGGGTAGGGCGTTCCACATTGATGTGGCATAATTGCGAAACGTGTTTAGTCCCTTATTTGAGCCGAATCTGGGTTTAACATGATTTGTGGAGCTCCCTCTGGTGTTGTGATCGTGGTATTCACTGACCTTTGGGAAGTATTTTGACATGTACATGGGTACCTTGGTCGTGTAGTGTATCTTGTAGACCAGGCCCATTGCAAGTTGCTGTACTCTGTCGTCTACTCTAAGCCTTTTATCTCTAAGCCTCTTTTAGACATAAAAGATCATGTCTAAATGAAATGCACAAAACAAAGAATTTATGTATCATAATGTAACTGAGGGGTACAATTCCCTGACTGTATTGTTAGATATGATACTTACTACCACTACCTCTTGTACTTTAGACTCTGGCCACCCAGTACTAGGTATGAATAATTATGATAAACACTCCCACCTGATGAAACGGATCCAACACAAATGTACCAAGTCGAAAGTCTGCGTTTATTAATAATACATAGCAAAAGGTATGTACAACGATCACTTAATTACATTTATGATTTGAAATAGTATGCACTTTTATGGCAAATGAGTATTCGTAGGTAGATCAATATCGAATGTCCAATCTCTGATTGCGCAGGAAGCAAATATACAACCTGGAATATTTAGGGAACAATAGCAATGATACTTGAATGATTATATAGCTGGATACACTAGGGGAAGGTTCCGACTGCTTGTAGGACAGCTGGAGGGGGGGGGGTAGAGTCTGGCTGTATCCCGTCTGGCCGAGGGTATCCTGGGAGAGCCCACAGTCGTGCGACCCGGTGCCCAGCGATCCTCGATCCACAGATGAAAGCAGTTGGACTCTCTGTGGCCGGCGTCCTCCGGTCCACGATGGAGAGACGTGAGGCGACCTCGTCGTGTAGAGCGTCTTCTCACCTGTCGTCCTCTCCGGGGGGGGTATTTCCAACACACCGCAGTGTTGGCCTTTATCCATAGAATAATCAAAGTACTCAAAGCATAATCCAAGCCGGGGAAGGCTAGCCGTCGTCGGTAGAATAATCCAATATACAGGTCCACTCGCTCTTTGGCCTGGAGCTCCTCGGGTGCAGCTTCACGTGGGGTCAACCACCCTGGATAAGCGTCCAGCTGATGCCCGAAACGATGGGGGTGCTGATTACTATAGAACTCTTACCGCACGAGGCACTACATATGAATAGACTATTATTAGCTTAATAGAATACGTCCAACTCGACGATATAGTGCCAAATATGACTATTCAAATATTAATATACACGATGTCTCAATGCCGATACTGGGCCGAATTGGCCTTACTGCCCACACGTGGTTCGCGGGGAGGCTTTTGCGTCTGTCACTCTGTTGGAGGGTAAGGAACTGGACTAAAAGAAAGCTCTACTTTAATAGCGCAGTATATATACGCACTATGAACAAATAGTACCATTAGTGGTGCGGTAGACATATTCCTACGCGGAACTAGGACTTGTCCATACATGTTGAGCGGTACGATTGAACCTGGTCTGAGGGGTATGGCGACCTGGCACCAAGGTCTCGTCCAATGGTAGAATGGAGACTATTATGAGATGTTCAGTAGACTAGAAGGGATATTCAATGCATATTGTACAAGGAATATACAAGGGATATCAGGGGATATACAAATACAATTAAATATATATATATAAATAAATATATATATTCGGTTTAATCTGATCCTTCAGAACAGCCGCCCCCTAATTGGTCCCAACCCAATTAGTTAAGCAGAGACAGATTAACCGCACTGTCTACCACTCAAGGGTTCGCTGTAAGGGTCAGTCAACTCACAAAGTCATAGGGTCATGGTCATCATCGATTGTGTCTGGGAGTCGGGGCAGTTCTATGAGCCTCGCCACAGGACGGGTGTAAATGCGCCCCTGGACGAGTACTTCAGCTGCTCGGACCTTGCCATCGGCACCGGTGATCACTTTGCTTACGCGGCCAGCCGGCCACATAGCTCTGGGTAGTGACTGGTCAATAATCATGACGACTGTTCCTTCCGTCAAATTGTCTCTCTCTTTTACCCACTTCTGGCGGGTCTGTAGAGACGGTAGGTAGTGCAGTAGGAAACTGCTCCAAAACTTGTCGGCTAATACTTGGCTGTACCTCCACATTCGTCGGCCGTTCGCTTCTTCAGGCCGGTACATTGTCTGGGGTAACGCGGGATCTAGCCGCCCCATCAGGAGGGTGTTGGGGGTGACTGGGTCGACATCTGCTACATCACTGGAGACGTAACCGAGGGGCTTGGAGTTCAATACTCCCTCAATCTCCGTGAGGACTGTCATTAGGACTTCTTCCGCCACAGTCTGGGCCCCAAGTACTGCGTACAGGGCTGTCTTTATAGAACGTACTTCTCGTTCCCAAGTTCCACCGAAGTGGGGTGCGTTTGGGGGGTTGGATTGGAAGTCAATCTGGGCTGGAGCGAGGTGGGTCTTAAGTTCTGGGCCCATAGCTTGGAAGCTCTCCCTCAGCTCTCTTTCTCCGCCTTTGAAGTTTGTCCCGTGATCGGACAATAATGTAGACGGTTTTCCTTTCCGTGATGTGAATCTTCGGAAGGCCATAAGGAATGAGTCTGCGCTCATGGTCGGAAGGAGCTCGATATGTATCGCTCTGGTGGTCATGCATTTGAATACAATACCCCACCGCTTCTCGGTGCCTCTTCCTTTCTTTATGTGCAGCGGGCCAAAACAGTCCATGCCTGTTGAGTGGAATGGCTTGTCGCCGAGTCGGAGGCGACATGGAGGTAGGTCAGCCATCCGTGGTATGCTGGGCTGCGCGCGCCACTTTCGGCAGTCTAGACAGGTTCGCTGGAAGCGTCGCACCGCCTCTCTTCCTTGAAGTATCCAGTAACGACGTCTGATTTCCGCGAAGACTCTCTCTGCTCCTGCGTGGTGTACATCCTCGTCGTATTTCTTTATAATCAGCTCTGTGACCTTGTGTCGGCTGTTCAATACGATCGGGTACTTAATGTCATCCGGTAAATTGGGGGCTCTCCGCAGGCGACCACCCACTCTGATGAGGGTATGTGTGTCACTCTCGGGGGCCAGATGAATCAATCTGCTGTCTGATGGGACGGGCTTTCCTCCCTGTAGACAGTCTAGTTCATCGGGGAACGAGTCTCTCTGGGCTCGTTGCAGTAGAAGCAGTTCTGCTTCCTCGTAGTCAGCTGCTGACATATCAGCGGGGGACTTAATCTCTGGGTGGTGCCGCAGGAATGTCCGTTGCTGCGCACTCTCTATGGTAATGCAATCGTCTATGTTGGGGTCTGCGGAGACAACAGTGCTCAATCCACAGAACATGGGTTTCTTATTCTCAGCCTCCTCGTCACTTGCTTCCCTCGGGGTGGGCGTGGGCCAATCTCCTTCCGGGAGCTTGAGGAATGCTGGTCCGTCACTGTAGATGTTATGACGGGTTAAGTCATCTAGGGACATTCCCCGGGTGATGACGTCAGCTGGGTTGTGTTTTGTATCAACATAGCGCCAGTTTGCTTCTCCGGTTAACTCTCCAGTTAACTCTTGAATCTCAGTGACTCTGACTCCCACGAAGACTTTGTATTTGCATGAATCCGATTTGATCCAGGCGAGTACTGTCGTGGAATCTGACCACAGGATTGTTCTATGCACCGGAATGGTGAGCTCACGTTGGATGAGCGTGGCTAGATGCGCTCCTGCGAGGGCTGCGCAGAGCTCTAGACGTGGGATAGACTGTTGCTTGCGTGGGGCTATTCTCGAGCGGGCGAGGATGAATGCTGTGTAGATCTCTCCCCCCTCTTCTTGGGCCCGCAAGTAGGCTACTGATCCGTAGGCGACCTCGGAGGCATCACTGAAGACGTGTAAATCCATTTTACATGTCTCTGGCCTCACCGTGGGTGGGAAGTAGCTTCGGCGTATATTAACGCCTGGGAGTGAGTGGAGTTCCATCTCCCACTCTCTCCAGGTGGATGCAAGATGTGCGTGAATGGGGTCGTCCCAGCCCTGGTCCTTGTCCCACAATGCTCGTACAATCATCTTTGCCCTGGTGGTGTACGGTAGTATACATCCTAACGGGTCATATTGTCGGGCGAGTGTTCTGTACACACTCCGTCTGGTGGTCGGTATTGCCGTCGACCTTCCCTGCTCCGTGGTCAGGGGTTTGTGTCTATAGTGGAGCGAATCTGTTTTGAAGCGCCACACTAGTCCTAGTGTCATCTCTTGGGCTTCTCCTGGGATTGTGGCCATCCAGGTCTCGCTGCTCGCTGCCTTGTCCTCGGAGGAGAGGCTGCGCAGTACGTGCGGATCGCTGCTGGCCCACTGCCTGAGA
This sequence comes from Notolepis coatsorum, assembly GCF_963971535.1. Lineage (NCBI taxonomy): Eukaryota > Metazoa > Chordata > Actinopteri > Aulopiformes > Paralepididae > Notolepis > Notolepis coatsorum. Next base: position 60,704,494 of record NC_140167.1, read on the forward strand.
TCAAAGCCGCCTTTGATCAGAGAGGCGCGGAGTTTATGTAGGAGAGCCTCGGCTTCTTCCTGGGTCGAAACGCTTTGTAGACAGTTATCTACGTAGAAGCTGTTCTTCACACTGTGTCGGACCTCTTCGTCCGCTGCTGGGTCCTCTCCGACATGTCTCTGTAGTGCAAATGTAGCACAGCATGGGCTGCATGTAGTTCCGAAAGGGAGGACTTCCCATTGGTAGATGGCTGGGTGCTCATCTCCTGGCCTCTCTCTCCATAGGAACCGCAACAGGGGCTTGTCCTCCTCTACTAATCTCACCTGCAGGAACATCCCTTTGATATCCCCGCTGATAGCCACCTTGTCCTGGCGGAAGCGGAGTAGTACGCCTAGTAGGGAGGGGCCGAGTGTAGGACCGGGCAATAGCTCTTTATTCAGATTTTGGGATCCGATCTGGTAGCTGCAGTTAAACACGATGCGGTCTTTGCCGTTGTGATGAACCTTGTGGTGGGGCACGTACCACGATTCAGTCGTCTGGTCGGCCTCTTTAATGTCAATCTTTGTGACGTGTCCCGCTGTGATGAGCTTCTCAATCTCAGCGCGGTATACACTTTCTTGGGCGGGGTCCTTGGCTAAGCGCCGCTCTGTGTTTAGTAGGTACCGCTCTGTGGTGTCTTTCTTTGCGTGAAAGGTAGGCATCCCTTCCCGCCGCACGAGTGGCGTGGCGTATCTCAACACGCCGCTGACTGGGACTCTCTTTGTTCCCGTCTCGAGGAGGTTAATGGCGTAGATGTCGTCTTTAGAGCGAATGTCTTTCTTTTCGTTCTTAAAGGGCATTTGTTCTAAGGTCCATAGCCTCTCTACATGCTGCAGGAGTGCGGTGTCTCCCTCTGTGACTCGGGAGTGGAGACAGCTAGTGGCTGTGGTTCGGTTGAGAGATTTGGCGAGTGGGCCTTGGAGAGTCCATCCTAGGCGGGTCTCGACTGCTGCAGGACAGCCTCTGGGTCCGGTATGAACCCGGTCTATCGGGACAATGAGGTCTGCATGGTCGGAGCCTATCAACAGTGTCGGGGTAGCACCGTCTATGAGTGGGATCGGTAGCTTGCGTAGATGTACATATTTCTCCATCAGCTTGGCTACGGGGTATGTGTACCGCGAGAGTCCTATTTCTTGGCTGGTGAAAGCGTCTGTAATCCTGTACCGTCGCTCGGGCTGGCCGCTTGCTGCGATAGAGAATGAGACATTCTCGCCCTTTATCGTTTTCAAATCTCTTCTTATTGTCCGAATTGTCATTTGGTTTTCGCTCCCCCGCAGCCCTAGCTGGGCCGCAGCGGACGCGAGCAGAAGGGTCTTCTCTGACCCGTCATCAAGGACGGCGTAAGTGTCCATGACTTTATTCTGGTAGCTCAATGTCACACGGACTACCTTTAAGAGCACTCTGGCTCCGCTGCTGCTGGCGGGGTCGATGTACATGACGCTTGCTTTGCTGCTTGATGGTGCGGGTGGAGGCCGCCGTCTGTTACTGTCGTGGAGTATGTCCAGATGGGCTCCATCGCACCGACTGCACTTTTTCTTTAAGCGGCATTCGGCTGCCATGTGTGATCGCGCACAGCGAAAACAGCGTCTGTTGGACTTTATCCATTGACTCGCTTCCTCCGCATTCATCTTGGGGAATGAGTCACATTGTGACAGCCAGTGTTCTTTCTCACAGTAGGGGCACACTATCTTCCACTTCTCCTTTCTTGAGGGGGTACTGTGGCTCCTACTGCTTGGCACTGACTCCGATTGGTGCATGACAGTCACCGATCTTCTTCCATCATTTAGTCTCCTGGTTCCTTCTCTGGAGCCAGGGGTGCTCCGTCCGAATGTATCTAGCCGTAAGCTGCTGACTTCTCTCGCCAGGAAGTCGGCTAGATCGAGGAGGTTCGGTTCGGGGCCATTAGGGTCTCGGTGGTCTCTCTGCCGCCTAAAGCGCTCCTGTCGGGCGGGCGGTAGCTTCTCCAAGATCCTCTCTACATTTGAGTTGGCGTATAGTTCATGCCTACCCTTTTCCCTCTGCGCTCCCAGCATCCCTACCAGGGACTGCACTCTGATGGACAGGTCGTCCAGTGCTCGATTGTCTGTTGCTGGGGGTAGGCGGTCGATGTGCCTGATCTCCTGGATCACGTAATCCCATATACGTCCATATCTCTGGTCCAACGCTACCAGCGCTGCGGTGTATGGGGTCGTGGAAGTGGCGTAGGCGAGCGCTATGTTGTGCGCGCGGGGTACCTTTAAATGCTTCAGTAGTATCGCGTATTTATGGCGTTCATCAATGACATCCACCAACATTGTCTCCAGACACATGCGGAGCTCCGTATACTGGGCCCGGTTCTCCTGGGTGAAGTCTGGTACCATAGGTGTGCCAATGTATGACGCGGATTGTTGATACATCGGCGAGCGTTGGGGGAGAGGCCTCCTAGGCGAGTCTCCTCCTGCTCCTTGGCGTGGGCTGGTACCGGCTGTGTACCATGGCCCGCTGGTCCAGGTGCTGTTCCTCGGTGCGGGTCGTGCGTCGTGCTCCCCCGTGAATAGCGTCGGGGGTCTGTAGCGCAGCTCCGCGGGGGTATAGCCTGGGTTGTACTGGACCTCCTGGTCCGGTAGAGTACTGTGCTGTCGTCGGGCGTGGTTCTCCTCCTCTTCCTCTTCGTCTTCCGTTAGGTCATCCAGGGCTTGTAGTCTCTGATTTAGCCTCTCCGCAGTGTATGCTGCTCCTTCCCGGTGGCTGGGTCTCGCTTGGACCGGTTGGGGAAGGGGGTCTGCGGGGGGTATAGACCTCGTCTGTTGGTCAAGTTCAGGGTCGCTTACTCGGCTAGGGGATGCCGCCCTGGAGTGATGTCTAGACGAGTTCCTGGAGCCTCTGGTGGAGGGAGGGGGTGTTGTCCTTCTGATCAGCTGTTCTATTAGTTGCGCTTGTGCTCTGTCGCGCTCGGCTTCGCGCTTGGTGAGATCCGATTCTCTCTGGGCACCGGTGGCGGCGCGCTGGGCGTCGGCCCGGTCTCTTGCCATATTCTCTTCCATCTGAATGCGTCTTATTTCCAGGCGTATGTGCTCTTCTTCGCTCCGTTGCTGTATCTGCAATCGATCGCGTTCACCCTGGAGTCTATCGCGTTCAGTAGAGGCTTTCAGGCTGACGAGGAATGCCTGCTGTAGTGTCCTCTCTGCCTCGCGGGGAGAAGACGGTTGTATAGGGGAGCCGTCCCTTGGGGTACTCCGTGCGGAGTCTTGGAGCTCTATCTCCACGGTGCTCTCCTCATCTTCTTCCGTGCCGAGTTCTCTCTCGGTAGTGTTGTCTTCCTCCCGGGACTCGTCGGGGACTACTTCTTCGGTATTGGCGGGGTGTAAAGTCATGTCTGGTTCCCCCTGGTCCCCACCGTGAGCTGGGTCAGTTACGTTAGAACCCATAGGGGCCTCTATGGTCGGGGTAGCCTGGTCGTTAGGGTTAGACATAATTTTACTTTCTAGTTTTACCGCGTTTACTGTTGGTAGAAGACTAGGTTGTTGACTGACAGCGTAAGCCTCTAGGTACTGAGGGAGCTGTCGTTTGCGCCGCGGGCGTTGTTGGTTAGGAGGATCGTTTCGTGGAGTGTTCATCATAGGCCATTTTAATATTAATAACACTATATTAATATTACACTGATTACCATCCGGCTCGAAGGACCAATTGTAACTGAGGGGTACAATTCCCTGACTGTATTGTTAGATATGATACTTACTACCACTACCTCTTGTACTTTAGACTCTGGCCACCCAGTACTAGGTATGAATAATTATGATAAACACTCCCACCTGATGAAACGGATCCAACACAAATGTACCAAGTCGAAAGTCTGCGTTTATTAATAATACATAGCAAAAGGTATGTACAACGATCACTTAATTACATTTATGATTTGAAATAGTATGCACTTTTATGGCAAATGAGTATTCGTAGGTAGATCAATATCGAATGTCCAATCTCTGATTGCGCAGGAAGCAAATATACAACCTGGAATATTTAGGGAACAATAGCAATGATACTTGAATGATTATATAGCTGGATACACTAGGGGAAGGTTCCGACTGCTTGTAGGACAGCTGGAGGGGGGGGGGGGTAGAGCCTGGCTGTATCCCGTCTGGCCGAGGGTATCCTGGGAGAGCCCACAGTCGTGCGACCCGGTGCCCAGCGATCCTCGATCCACAGATGAAAGCAGTTGGACTCTCTGTGGCCGGCGTCCTCCGGTCCACGATGGAGAGACGTGAGGCGACCTCGTCGTGTAGAGCGTCTTCTCACCTGTCGTCCTCTCCGGGGGGGGTATTTCCAACACACCGCAGTGTTGGCCTTTATCCATAGAATAATCAAAGTACTCAAAGCATAATCCAAGCCGGGGAAGGCTAGCCGTCGTCGGTAGAATAATCCAATATACAGGTCCACTCGCTCTTTGGCCTGGAGCTCCTCGGGTGCAGCTTCACGTGGGGTCAACCACCCTGGATAAGCGTCCAGCTGATGCCCGAAACGATGGGGGTGCTGATTACTATAGAACTCTTACCGCACGAGGCACTACATATGAATAGACTATTATTAGCTTAATAGAATACGTCCAACTCGACGATATAGTGCCAAATATGACTATTCAAATATTAATATACACGATGTCTCAATGCCGATACTGGGCCGAATTGGCCTTACTGCCCACACGTGGTTCGCGGGGAGGCTTTTGCGTCTGTCACTCTGTTGGAGGGTAAGGAACTGGACTAAAAGAAAGCTCTACTTTAATAGCGCAGTATATATACGCACTATGAACAAATAGTACCATTAGTGGTGCGGTAGACATATTCCTACGCGGAACTAGGACTTGTCCATACATGTTGAGCGGTACGATTGAACCTGGTCTGAGGGGTATGGCGACCTGGCACCAAGGTCTCGTCCAATGGTAGAATGGAGACTATTATGGGATGTTCAGTAGACTAGAAGGGATATTCAATGCATATTGTACAAGGAATATACAAGGGATATCAGGGGATATACAAATACAATTAAATATATATATATAAATAAATATATATATTCGGTTTAATCTGATCCTTCAGAACAATAACGTTACCCTGGTATAGATCTGTATGCATGTATTTATTCATAACGTTATACATATTCGTTAACGTTAGATCGTGCATGGCTTTTACATTGAAACATTTACTTGTCACGTGGTTCCGTTCTCCATTCTTCACATCAAAAACGAACTATCAAAACGTACACGGAGCTAAATCGGCCCATTATTTACTCCTTTTTTCATTTGATTCTGACACCAAAATACGAAAAACAGCTTCGTATTTCAGTTTTTCCCCGTTTTTTCGATTTTGGTTTTAAACGGAAATAGAAAAACACCTCGTATTTCCACTTGTTTTCCTTTTTTCGTATTTCCGTTTGAAACGAAAAACGAACTATCAAAACGTACACAGACCTAGCAGGTATTAGCCCACGTAGTCTAATTCATTGTAGTTGTAACAGTTGTAGAGACATTTAGTAAACAATATGATATATCTGCCAATGCCATTCAAACGAAAGAATGAGCAGCGCAGCATCATGCGGGGCGGTGTGTGGAGACTGGAGAGGCAGAGAGCAGGAGGATGCCACTGACCGATAGTAACCTCGCTGCCTGGAAGGTGCAGTAGGAGCAAACTAGCTTTGCGCATGCGTATATGGGCTCAGCCTCCAGCATGTCATGTGACGCTGTCCTTCCTTACTCTATAATATAGCGAGATCAGCCTCAGCCAATTGCCACGAGAGACGAAAACGAACTGTTCAGGCTGATCTTGGGACAGCCCTCATTTGTGATCTCATGCAAGCATCTTTTCACGTGCAGGTCTGATTTGAGCCACTTTTCCTGTATAAAGTAGGCCACCTCTGCTCTGTGCATATGACTCACTTTCTAATCCTGTCATACATTGTGAGGTGATCACAGGAAAAACAGCAGTCATTATTAGAGTATCTTGTGTATTCATTGTGTTTTCATGATCTGCACTTTCTCTCAGGACATTTCTCACATGGTTATCCATTGAGCTGTACTGTACTGTACCCATTCTGCAATCTGTTAATAAAGTTTTCAATCAATCAATCAATCAGGTGTTATTTATTTATTTTTTTTTATTTTTTTTTTACACTTTGTCTTATAGGCCTACGCCTTAGTTTATTCCTGTGTTCAGCTCCAAACTATGTAGGCTATTACAGTGGTCTCAACAGAGCTGGCCATCACAGAAATAAGGTATTTAATTTTATGTTTTATTATGTGTTCTACAAGTTTCACAGCATATTTACATTTTCCCCATTTAAAAACAACAAGCTTCACCAGTAAAAAAAAATATGTATTGATGTATGCAATGTAAAATGTATTGATGTAAAATTCGGCAGTGGCATATAACTGTCACTCTTACCACTCTTAGACCGTGCAGTGTCACCGGTTTAGAGTCGTAGTGAAGACTCTCTCTCTCTTTCGTCTTGTTTACATCAGGGTCCCCCATTTTCAATTCATCATAACATATAATCATACATGACATACAGATAGACAGTACTGCTACATCTATACATTTATGACATACCAGATTTACAAATACAGTACTGTTTGTGATACAAAAAGAGTATATACATTTGACGAAGAAACTGTACATTGGAGGAGGTTCGGTAGGTGGGGTGGAGCGGGGAAACTGTACATTGGAGGTGGTTGGGTGGGAGGGTTGGGTAGGCGGGGTGGGGGGTAACTGTACATTGGATTATCGACGAAACCTTACTTGGTCCAAAGAAGAGGGTCTCGTGTATTATTGGGTTAGGACATTTACAGGGGCCAGTTTCTAATTGCAGCTACCCGTAGGTGCTCTTTGAGAGCGGTTTTGAACGAGGGTAGGGATTCACATTCCTTTACGGCTGTGGGTAGGGCGTTCCACATTGTTGTGGCATAATTGCGAAACATGTTTACTTAGTCCCTTGTTTGAGCCGAATCTGGGTTGAACGTGATCTGTGGAACTCCCTCTGGTGTTGTGGTCGTGGACTTCACTGACCTTTGGGAAGTATTTCGACAGGTACATGGGTATCTTTGTGGTGTAGTGTATCTTGTAGACCAGGCCCATTGCAAGTTGCTGTACTCTGTCGTCTACTCTAAGCCATCCTAGATTGTCAAAATGGGCAGGGGTGAGGTGGGTTTTAGGAGTAAGGCCAAGCAGCAGTAGTTGTGATGTTTGGAGCCTTGTTTTTAGGGCCTTTGAGGTGCTTTGGTACCATGAGGTGCAAGCATAGTCGTAGAACCATGAATGAGTGCTCCTGTTAGAGTCTTCAAGGTATTCTTATTGACAAGAGAGGAGATCCTGTACAAAAATCTTGTTCGTTGGTTGACTTTTTTTTATTACATTTTACATTGGTTGCCATTTTGTCACAGGAAAGATTTGCCTCTAGGATAGAACCCAGGTAGGTAATTTCAGCTTTCCTTGTGACAATATTGTCACCCACTGTAACAGAGAAGCCGTTGGCCTTGCTGAGTTTGCTATTTGATCAAAAAATAATGGATTCCGTTTTACCCAGGTGTAATGATAGTTTGTTATCAGCGAGCCAGGTGCATATTCTGCCGAGTTCAGAGCTGAGGGCTTTTTCAACCTGCAACTTGTCCCTGTCAGAGACCAGCAGGGCCGAGTCGTCCGCAAACAGGAACAAGTTGCAGTCACAAGCTGATGACATGTCATTTGCATAAATTAGGAACAGTAACGGTCCTAGTATGCTTCCTTGTGGAACACCACAGCTCACTGGGAGGGGGGACGACAGTGTTCCGTTCACCTCCACCATCTGTTCTCTCCCCTCCAGGTAGGATTGCATCCAGCTCACTGATGAACTATCAAAACCAATTGCTTTTAGCTTATCAATCAGAATGGAGTGATTGACAGTGTCGAAGGCCTTTTGTAGGTCCAGCATGACCATGCCGCAGTATTTGCCAGCATCCACCTCGTGTTTGATGTGGTCATTCAAATAGAGAAGGCATGTGTCGGAATGGGATGTTCTGAAGCCAGATTGGAATTCGTAGATTCGCTTTTTTTCAGCAAGGTACTTTTAGACCTGTTCCTAGACTTTCGCAATGGAGGTAAGAATAGAAACAGGGTGGTAGTTGCCTGGGTCTAATTTGCTGCCTTTTTTGTGCATGGGGGTACTCTTGCAATTTTGAAGTCCTTGGGGACGTGTCCCTGTTTTATGGAGAGGTTTATTATGTGGGTGATGATTGGGGTGATTGTATTTGGCCTGTATTAAAATCTGCAGAACACTTAGATTGTTTGAAAAGTTTGTTTTGTTAAAGTGAAGCAATTACTTTCCAACACTGGCCACCAAGCTTCTATCCCCAGGCCATCAGGCTGCTAAACGAACAATAATCACTATGCAACAACCATCAAATGCACACAGCACACACACCCACACGCACACACTCACTCAAACAAACAACACACTGCAGCACCCACTCTCCACACTTTAGATCACACAAACACACTTACACTTTATATTTATTGATAAAGGATTTGCACTACAACTCGTACACCTACTGTGAATTGTACCTAAATTGCACCTCGTCCCATTTCTCCACTTCTGCCTTGCACTATATAGTATTGTATATTAGTACACTGCACAGTATTGTATATTGTATGGTAACTACGTCTATTCTGCATCGAACATTGTACATATGTCTAAACTGAACACTGTGACCTCATTTTTTTTACTTCTAATTTGACTATGTTATTTTATTTCATACTTATCTTGTCTTGCACAGTCTCTGGAGCGCAACAGTAAGAAGCATTTTGTATAAAAGTATTCTGTACTTCTGTATGACAACTATTAAAGAAACTTGAAACTTGAAACATTGAGCGTTCACACCAAAGTGAAAAGTTAGGTTTGATCCGTTTTCAGGCCTATTTCCCCAGTCAGCTGCAGGATATTTCCTCAATTCCCTACCTGGACATGTAATATTACTAGTGCTGTCAATCGCTACAAATATTTAATCTGATTAATCACATGATTGTCCATAGTTAACTCGCGAATAATCGCAAATTAATCGCATTTTTTTATTTTATATATTTTTTTATCTACCTTAAACAGATCTTTTTCTAGTTCCAAGTTTTAATACTCTTATCAACATGAGAGTCAACAAATGCTTGCTTTATGCAGCCATTTAACACAAAAGGATGACCCTCATGCATTGCAAATTTGCATCAAATTAAAAACAGAGTGATGCACAAAATAACTTAAAAGAAAATTATAATTTAAAACAATGAATAAAGTGTGCATGAAATAATAGGGGAAAGAAAACGTTAGGAACTTGTTACATTCACCCACACAAGGGCTGAGTAATCACCCCCCCCCCCCTCTCTCTCTCTCTCTCTCTCTCTCTCTCTCTTTCTCTCTCTCTCTCTCTCTCACACACACACACACACACACACACACACACACACCACACACACACACACACACACACACACACACACACACACACACACACACACACACACACACACACACACACACACACACACACACACACACACACACACACACACACACACACACACACACACACACACACAAATAGTATCAATGAGAGTATCAATAATACACCTGAGTGAAGTCTAGTAAAAAAAAATATATATATATATATTTAATTTATTTCTAAAAAGTTAATCGTGAGTTAAAAAAAATAGTGGCGCTAACATGTTAATACCATGTTAACTTTGACAGCCTTAAATATTACACTTGTGAATCTCCAAAATGACCTAAAATTAAGAGGTGATGCCAACCCTGGCTAACGATGGTCTTCAACGTAATTTATATCCATTTATATTCAGTGAGATTGACATTTTGCTGGTCTGATATATATATTTGTGTTAACACTTTGTGTCGCGCTGTTTGGTTAATTTACCTTTAGAATGCCAGCCTTTCTAGTCATTTCCGTGGTCGTTGCACTATGTTTGCGAAGCTGTGTTTGTGTTCTGTAGTATAGCTAGAGACACGGTGTGGCCCATTTCGACAAACATTACTTGTAGTCCAGCATGGGAATAATAGTTTGTTTCCACACGCTGTAGTTTGTAGTTTATTACACGCTAAACATCGCTGACAACTCTACTCGGCTTGGGCTTAACATCCACAGAGGGAAGAGCAAGGTCATGAGAATAAATGCTGACAACACATCACCCATCATTCTGGAAGGAGAAGCGTTGGAAGAGGTAGACAACTTCACCTACCTAGGCAGCATGGTTAACAAGCAAGGTGGAACAGATGCTGATGTGAGAGCCAGGATTGGCAAGGCCAGAGGAGCCTTTCTCCAACTAAAAAACATCTGGAGCTCAAGAGACATTTCCATCACAACCAAGATCAGGATCTTTAACACCAACGTGAAGTCAGTCCTACTCTATGGCGCTGAGACCTGGAGGACCACTGTCACCACAAACAATAAACTACAAGTTTTCCTAAACACCTGTCTGCGCCGAATCCTCCAGATTCGCTGGCCTAACACCATCAGCAACAAAGACCCGTGGCAACGAACACAACAACGTTTTAACTCAAAACTATGATTGCGTTTGCCAAGCATGTTTTTCGTCCGTTGAAACACAGAACTGTGATCGTTTATCGTATTCCAAAAGAATGATTCCATCAAAGTGTTGAGTGCTACAGTGTAGGTTAGTTTATTAGGACAAGTGCATGACAGTACGGTTCGTTAGGGTTAGATATAAAAAAAAAAAATTGTGATAGTCGATCAGAATGCAGTTCCAATGTGTGGGGACGTGCCTAAATGATGCAGATCGCTCTGGGCAACTGTGTAGAGCGGGGATCAAAGTAAAAAGATCTAACAATCCAAAAACAACTTTTTACATTTATGGCACTCAATGATCGGCGCCCAGAAATGTAAAAAGACGTTTATGGCACAGAATGTGTTAAGAGCAAGGGACCTTTTATTCATATGAAAACCGATGGAAACAAAAGTGCCTGTTATTTCATTTCACAGTGTGATGCTCGGTGTATATAGGTCACAGGATGCGGATGTCCTTGTGTGCGTTTTGCATGATGTGCCTTCAGCCACAGTGGGGAGATGTCATAAAACCCCAAGCCAGCGCAGCTGCAGTTATACTTTCCAAACTCTCCTGATATCTGTGTGCAGTGTGTGCAGCACGCCGCCACCGCCCCCTTACTTCTGTCCTGTAGTAACCCCAGCCGGCATATCTGCATGGTGTGTTTGACCGTGTGTGGAAGTGTGTGTGTGTGTGTGTGTGTGTGTGTGAGGGGGGGGTGGGTTAAGGGGGCGGGTGGGGGGCTCAGCAGCATCATGTCACTTGTAGAGGGAGAAGTGTGTGTACCTCGCAGGCCCCTCCTCCCCCAGCATTAATTTGGCTTGCGTGGCCTTATATGGAGGATGAGTCTTGTGGTGTGAGCTGTTTCAGCCAATCGGATCACTCTGAAATCCTAGAGGGGGGAAGTGTGTCTGCACTCTGCAGGAAGGAGGCGGGCCCATGAGGCGGGCATCCTCGGGTGGGGTTTCGGTGGGGGGAGGGGCCAACCGAGCCGGCCAGGGGTTTGAAAATGAATGATATGCTACACAGTTGTAGACTTTTAGTGGGAGAGGCTATAGCGGCAGTTCACACAGCACTCATTCAAGAGACACGGGATTCCACAAAATCTTCTAAGGCAAACTAAGGAAAGGGAACGTGAAGAAATAGCTTTCAACAATGCAGTGTGAGTAATACAAAATCCATGTTTCTATCTAATGGAGATATTTTGCCTTGGACACATGCCCGCCCTTTCTGATGGGTGGATCACAGTGTCTTAGAGTAGACTAGGTTTGGGGAATGTATGACTTAATAGAAAAGCAAAGGAGTTTCATTCATAACTTTCAGTTTTATTCGCGTTTAGCTTACACAGGGAAGCATTTTTGTCACATCGGTCGGCACAACCAAGCAAACCATAATAGGTCTATATGTGTGATTGACTTTACAAGTGATGTTGCAGTCTTATTTTTCTCCTTCCTTACATTAACATTACATCTCTTGATGTTCATTCAAACTCATGGCTAACGTGATAATATATGAGCCTTTCCATGTAATACTGATCCCATAGCATCACCCACAGAGCATGGGGAGCCCAGGGTGGGACCGTCACCCAGCCACACATCTCTGATGAGGTGGCAGATGCTAGATGGTAGGACACAGAAAATAGACTGACCGTT